>NC_057806.1:601421833-601787806 GCF_018294505.1 Triticum aestivum
ACGGGCCAGCTGTTCATCAACGCCGCGCCATCCGCGCTGGGCAAGCCTCCCGCCCGCGCCAAGACACCTTCCCGCTCCAAGCCTGCCGCTGCGCCGTCTCGCCAGAGCGCCCGTCAGGCGAAAAACCTGTCCACCGTTCCGGTCAGCCAGCGGGCAACGCTCCGCATCATCCACGACCTCGGCATTCTCGGGCCCAAAGAGACCATGATGGCCAAGGCGGCAGAGGCGCTGATCCTCCGGTTCGACAAGCCCCTGTCCAACATCGACATCAAGGCCATTGAGAAGCTCACCAACCTCGACGCCGCGACGCTCAAGATAGCCGCGGGCATGCACGTGTTGGGGAACATGGTAATTTCAAAATTTTCCTACGCACACGCAAGATCATGGTGATGCATAGCAACGAGAGGGGAGAGTGTTGTCTATGTACCCTCGTAGACCGGAAGCGTTAGCACAACGCGGTTGATGTAGTCGTACGTCTTCATGGCCCGACCGATCAAGCACCGAAACTATGGCACCTCCGAGTTCTAGCACATGTTCAGCTCGATGACGATCCCCAGACTCCGATCCAGCAGAATGTCAGGGAAGAGTTCCGTCAACACGACGGCGTGGTGACGATCTTGATGTTCTACCGTCGCAGGGCTTCGCCTAAGCACCACTACAATATTATCGAGGATTATGGTGGAGGAGGGAACCGCACACGGCTAATAGATCTCAAGGATCAATTGTTGTGTCTAGAGGTGCCCCCTGCCCTCGTATATAAAGGAGTAAGGGGGAGGGGCGGCCGGCCAGGAGGAGGCGCGCCAAGGAGGAGTCCTACTCCTACCGGGAGTAGGACTCCCACCTTTCCTTGTCCAACTAGGAGAGGGGGAAGGAAGGGAGAGAGGAGAGAAAGGAAAGGGGGGCGCCGCCCCTTCCTCCTTGTCCAATTCGGTCTAGAGAGGGGGAGGGGGTGCGCAGCCTGCACTGGCCGCCCCTCCTCTGCTCCACTTTGGGCCCATGAGGCCCATTAACCCCCGGGGCGGGGGGGGGGGGGTCCGGTAACCCCCGGTACTCCGTTTTATATCCGATAACTCCCAGAACCATTCCTGCGTCCGAATATAGTCGTCCAATATATCAATCTTTATGTCTCGACTATTTCGAGACTCCTCGTTATGTCTGCGATCACATCCGGGACTCCGAACAACCTTTAGTACATCAAAATATATAAACTCATAATGAAACTGTCATCGTAACGTTAAGCGTGCGGACCCTACGGGTTCGAGAACAATGTAGACATGACCGAGACACGTCTCTAGTCAATAACCAATAGCGGAACCTGGATGCTCATATTGGCTCCTACATATTCTACGAAGATCTTTTATCGGTCAGACCACATAACAACATACGTTGTTCCCTTTGTCATCGGTATGTTACTTGCCCGAGATTTCATCGTCGGTATCTCAATACCTAGTTGAATCTCGTTACCGGCAAGTCTCTTTACTCGTTCCGTAATACATCATCCCGCAACTAACTTATTAGTTGCAATGCTTGCAAGGCTTATGTGATGTGCATTACCGAGAGGGCCCAGATATACCTCTCCGACAATCGAAGTGACAAATCCTAATCTCGAAATATGCCAACCCAACAAGTACCTTCAGAGACACCTGTAGAGCACCTTTATAATCACCCAGTTACATTGTGACGTTTGGTAGCACACAAGGTGTTCCTCCGGTAAATGGGAGTTGCATACTCTCATAGTCATAGGAACATGTATAAGTCATGAAGAAATCAATAGCAACAAACTAAACGATCAAGTGCTAAGCTAACGAAATAGGTCAAGTCAATCACATCATTCTCCTAATGATGTGATCCCGTTAATCAAATGACAACTCATGTCTATGGTTAGGAAACATAACCATCTTTGATCAACGAGCTAGTCAAGTAGAGGCATACTAGTGACACTATGTTTGTCTATGTATTCACACATGTATTATGTTTCCGGTTAATACAATTCTAGCATGAATAATAAACATTTATCATGATATAAGGAAATAAATAATAACTTTATCATTACCTCTAGGGCATATTTCCTTTAGTCTCCCACTTGCACTAGAGTCAATAATCTAGATTACACAGTAATTATTCTAACACCCATGGAGCCTTGGTGCTGATCATGTTTTGCTCGTGGAAGAGGCTTAGTCAGCGGGTCTGCAACATTCAGATCCGTATGTATCTTGCAAATTTCTATGTCTCCCACTTGGACTAAATCCCGAATGGAATTGAAGCATCTCTTGATGTGCTTGGTTCTCTTGTGAAATCTGGATTCCTTTGCCAAGGCAATTGCACCAGTATTGTCACAAAATATTTTCATTGGACCCGAAGCACTAGGTATGACACCTAGATCGGATATGAATTCCTTCATCCAGACTCCTTCATTTTCTGCTTCCGAAGCAGCTATGTACTCTGCTTCACATGTAGATCCCGCCACGACGCTTTGTTTAGAACTGCACCAACTGACAGCTCCACCGTTCAGTAAAATCACGTATCCGGTTTGCGATTTAGAATCGTCCGGATCAGTGTCAAAGCTTGCATCAATGTATCCATTTACAATGAGCTCTTTGTCACCTCCATATACGAGAAACATATCCTTAGTCCTTTTTAGGTATTTCAGGATGTTCTTGACCGCTGTCCAGTGATCCACTCCTGGATTACTTTGGTACCTCCCTGCTAGACTTATAGCAAGGCACACATCAGGTCTGGTACACAGCATTGCATACATGATAGAGCCTATGGCTGAAGCATAGGGAACATCTTTCATCTTCTCTCTATCTTCTGCGATGGTTGGACATTGAGTCTTACTCAACTTCACACCTTGTAACACAGGCAAGAACCCTTTCTTTGCTTGATCAATTTTGAACTTCTTCAAAACCTTGTCAAGGTATGTGCTTTGTGAAAGTCCAATTAAGCGTCTTGATCTATCTCTATAGATCTTAATGCCCAATATGTAAGCAGCTTCACCGAGGTCTTTCATTGAAAAACTCTCATTCAAGTATCCCTTTATGCTATCCAGAAATTCTATATCATTCCCAATCAATAATATGTCATCGACATATAATATCAGAAATGCTACAGAGCTCCCACTCATTTCTTCTAAATACATGCTTCTCCAAAAGTCTATACAAAACCAAATGCTTTGATCACACTATCAAAGCATTTATTCCAACTCTGAGAGGCTTGCACCAGTCCATAAATGGATCGCTGGATCTTGCACACTTTGTTAGCTCCCTTTGGATCGACAAAACCTTCTGGTTGCATCATATACAACTCTTCTTCCAGAAATCCATTCAGGAATGCAGTTTTGACATCCATTTGCCATATTTCATAATCATAAAATGCGGCAATTGCTACCATGATTCGGACAGACTTAAGCATCACTACGGGTGAGAAGGTCTCGTCGTAGTCAATCCTTTGAACTTGTCGAAAACCTTTTGCAACAAGTCGAGCTTTATAGACAGTAACATTACCGTCAGCATCAGTCTTCTTCTTGAAGATCCATTTATTCTCAATTGCTTGCTGATCAACGGGCAAGTCAACCAAAGTCCACACTTTGTTCTCATACATGGATCCCATCTCAGATTTCATGGCTTCTAGCCATTTTGCGAAATCTGGGCTCACCATCGCTTCTTCATAGTTCGTAGGTTCATCATGATCTAGTAGCATGACTTTCAGAACAGGATTACCGTACCACTCTGGTGCGGATCTTACTCTGGTTGATCTACGAGGTTCGGTAGTAACTTGATCTGAAGTTTCATGATCATTATCATTAGCTTCCTCACTAATTTGTGTAGGTGTCACAGAAACCGGTTTCTGTGATGTAATACTTTCCAATAAGGGAGTAGGTACAATTACCTCATCAAGTTCTACTTTTCTCCCACTCACTTCTTTCGAGAGAAAATCCTCTAGAAAAACTCCGAATTTAGCAACAAAAGTCTTGCCTTCGGATCTGTGATAGAAGGTGTACCCAACAGTCTCCTTTGGGTATCATATGAAGACACATTTCTCTGATTTGGGTTCGAGCTTATCAGGTTGAAGCTTTTTCACATAAGCATCGCAACCCCAAACATTCAAAAACGACAACTTTGGTTTCTTGCCAAACCGTAGTTCATAAGGCGTTGTCTCAATGGATTTCGATGGTGTCCTATTTAACGTGAATGCAGCCGTCTCTAAAGCATAACCCCAAAACGATAACGGTAAATCAGTAAGAGACATCATAGATCACACCATATCTAATAAAGTAGGATTACGACGTTCGGACACACCATTACGCTGTGGTGTTCCGGGTGGCGTGAGTTGCGAAACTATTCCGCATTGTTTCAAATGTAGACCAAACTCGTAACTCAAATATTCTCCTCCACGATCAGATCATAGAAACTTTATTTTCTTGTTATGATGATTTTCAACTTCACTCTGAAATTCTTTGAACTTTTCAAATGTTTCAGACTTATGTTTCATTAAGTAGATATACCCATATCTGCTTAAATCATCTGTGAAGGTGAGAAAATAACGATATCCGCCACGAGCCTCAACATTCATTGGACCACATACATCTGTATGTATGATTTCCAACAAATCCGTTGCTCTCTCCATAGTACCGGAGAACGGCGTTTTAGTCATCTTACCCATGAGGCACGGTTCGCAAGTACCAAGTGATTCATAATCAAGTGGTTCCAAAAGTCCATCAGTATGGAGTTTCTTCATCCGCTTTACACCGATATGACCTAAACGGTAGTGCCACAAATAAGTTGCACTATCATTATCAACTCTGCATCTTTTGATTTCAACATTATGAATATGTGTATCACTACTATCGAGATTCATCAAAAATAGACCACTCTTCAAGGGTGCATGACCATAAAAGATATTACTCATATAAATAGAACAACCATTATTCTCTGATTTAAATGAATAACCGTCTCGCATCAAAGAAGATCCAGATATAATGTTCATGCTCAACGTTGGCACCAAATAACAATTATTTAGGTCTAATACTAATCCCGAAGGTAGATGTAGAGGTAGCGTGCCGACCGCGATCACATCGACTTTGGAACCATTTCCCACGCGCATCATCACCTCGTCCTTAGCCAATCTTCGCTTAATCCGTAGCCCCTGTTTTGAGTTGCAAATGTTAGCAATAGAACCAGTATCAAATACCCAGGTGCTACTGCGAGCATTAGTAAGGTACACATCAATAACATGTATATCACATATACCTTTGTTTACTTTGCCATCCTTCTTATCCGCCAAATACTTGGGGCAGTTCCGCTTCTAGTGACCAGTCTGCTTGCAGTAGAAGCACTCAGTCTTAGGCTTAGGTCCAGACTTGGGTTTCTTCTCCTGAGCAGCAACTTGTTTGCTGTTCTTCTTGAAGTTCCCTTTCTTCTTCCCTTTGCCCTTTTTCTTGAAACTGGTGGTCTTATTGACCATCAACACTTGATGCTCCTTCTTGATTTCTACCTCCGCGGCTTTTAGCATTGCAAAGAGCTCAGGAATAGTCTTATTCATCCCTTGCATATTATAGTTCATCATGAAGCTTTTGTAGCTTGGTGGCAGTGATTGAAGAAATCTGTCAATGACACTATCAACAGGAAGATTAACCCCCAGTTGAGTCAAGTGATGATGATACCCAGACATTTTGAGTATATGTTCACTGACAGAACTATTCTCCTCCATCTTGCAGCTATAGAACTTATTGGAGACTTCATATCTCTCAATCCGGGCATTTGCTTGAAATATTAACTTCAACTCTTGGAACATCTCATATGCTCCATGACGTTCAAAACGTCTTTGAAGACCCGGTTCTAAGCCGTAAAGCATGGCACATTGAACTATCGAGTAGTCATCAGCTTTGCTCTGCCAGATGTTCGAAACATCTGGTGTTGCTCCTGCAGCAGGCTTGGCACTTAGCGGTGCTTCCAGGACGTAATTCTTCTGTGCAGCAATGAGGATAATCCTCAAGTTACGGACCCAGTTCGTGTAATTGCTACCATCATCTTTCAACTTTGCTTTCTCAAGGAACGCATTAAAATTCAACGGAACAACAACACGAGCCATCTATCTACAATCAAACATAGACAAGAAAGATACTATTAGGTACTAAGTTCATGATAAATTTAAGTTCAATTAATCATATTACTTAAGAACTCCCACTTAGAAAGATATCCCTCTAATCCTCTAAGTGATCACATGATCCAAATCAACTAAACCATGTCCGATCATCACGTGAGATGGAGTAGTATCAATGGTGAACATCAATATGTTGATCATATCTACTCTATGATTCACCCTCGACCTTTCGGTCTCCGTGTTCCGAGGCCATATCTGTTATATGCTAGGCTCGTCAAGTTAAAGCTGAGTATTCCATGTGTGCAACTGTTTTGCACTCATTGTATTTGAATGTAGAGCCTATCACACCCGATCATCACATGGTGTCTCAGCACGAAGAACTTTCGCAACGGTGCATACTCAGGGAGAATACTTATACTTTGATAATTTAGTGAGGGATCATCTTATAATTCTACCGTTAATCAAAGGAAGATAAGATGCATAAAAGATAAACATCACATGCAATCAATATAAGTGATATGATATGGCCATCATCTTCTTGTGCTTGTGATCTCCATCTTCGAAGCACCGTCATGATCACCATCGTCACCGGCGCGACACCTTGATCACCATCGTAGCATCATTGTCGTCTCGCCAATCTTATGCTTCCACGACTATCGCTACCGCTTAGTGATAAAGTAAAGCATTACAATGCAATTGCATTGCATACAATAAAGCGACAACCATATGGCTCCTACCAGTTGCCGATAATTTGGTTACAAAACATGATCATCTCATACAAGAAAATTTAGCATCATGTCTTGACCATATCACATCACAACATGCCCTGCAAAAACAAGTTAGACGTCCTCTACTTTGTTGTTGCAAGTTTTACATGGCTGCTACGGGCTTAGCAAGAACCGTTCTTACCTACGCATCAAAACCACAACGATAGTTTGTCAAGTTGGTGCTGTTTTAACCTTCGCAAGGACCGGGCGTAGCCACACTTGGTTCAACTAAAGTTGGAGAAACTGACACCCGCCAGCCACCTGTGTGCAAAGCACGTCGGTAGAACCAGTCTCGCGTAAGCGTACGCGCTTCATCCAACAATACCGCCGAACCAAAGTATGACATGCTGGTAAGCAGTATGACTTATATCGCCCACAACTCACTTGTGTTCTACTCGTGCACAACATCAACGCATAAAACCTAGGCTCGGATGCCACTGTTGGGGAACGTAGTAATTTCAAAATTTTCCTACGCACACGCAAGATCATGGTGATGCATAGCAACGAGAGGGGAGAGTGTTGTCTACGTACCCTCGTAGACCGAAAGTGGAAGCGTTAGCACAACGTGGTTGATGTAGTCGTACGTCTTCTCGGCCCGACTGTCGGTTTCAAAACCAGCGGATCTCGGGTAGGGGGTCCCGAACTGTGCGTCTAGGCCGGATGGTAACAGGAGGCAGGGAACACGATGTTTTACCCAGGTTCAGGCGCTCTTGATGGAGGTAAAACCCTACGTCCTGCTTGATTAATATTGATAATATGGGTAGTACAAGAGTAGATCTACCACGAGATCAAGGAGGCTAAACCCTAGAAGCTAGCCTATGGTATGATTGTTGTCTATGGAGTTGATGAAGTTGTCCTACGGACTAAAACCCTCCGGTTTATATAGACACCGGATAGGGTTAGGGTTACATAGAGTCGGTTACAATGGTAGGAGATCTTGAATATCCGCATCGCCAAGCTTGCCTTCCATGCCAAGGAAAGTCCCATCCGGACACGGGACGAAGTCTTCAATCTTGTATCTTCATAGTCCAGGAGTCCGGCTACCCGAACACCCCCTAATCCAGGACTCCCTCAGTAGCCCCTGAACCAGGCTTCAATGACGACGAGTCCGGCGCGCAAATTGTCTTCGGCATTGCAAGGTGGGTTCCTCCTCCAAGTCCTTCATAGAAGATTGTAAACACCAAGAGTAGTGTCCGGCTCTGTAAAATAAGCTTCCATATATTGCCATAGAGAGAATAATATTAACACAAATCAAATCTGCTGACGTATTCTGCAGTGCACCATCACACCACAACCAAGCCCTTTACTCGAATCATTTTTACTTTTCCTCCTTAGCATGTTTTGTGAGGCGCTTTCCTTGGCACGTCTTGTCAAAGCAGAGATCGTGTACCCTTTTTACGAGATTCTCATCAATACGGAAGTGGGTAACCCCACCGCGCCATTTATCACGGCGCTCGGGAGGCAAGCGAGTTTTATTAGGTAGGTGGGGATGCATAACCGCATCCGCCTATATAAGGGGATAAAGATCCACCCTTTTTACCTACGCCTTCTTCCTCCCTTGCCTATCCATCTCTCGCGCACCCGAGCTCCAGCGCCCAAGCCCGCACATCCCACCTCAACCTTCTCCAGCAATGTCCGGAGCGGGAGGCAAATGGATGGTCTCCTCCGTTACGGAGGGTAAAGTAAAAAAGCTAAGGAAGGCCGGATACCTGTCCAAGGACATCGCGCACCGGCTTCCCGAAGAGGGGCAGCTTATCCCCACCCCAAGGCCCCATGAGAGGGTCGTGTTTCTCCACCACTTCCTCCGCGGACTAGGTTTTCCACTCCACGCATTTGTCCGGGGGCTCATGTTCTACTACGGCCTGGACTTCCACGATTTGGCTCCAAACTTCATCCTCAACATGTCGGCGTTTATCGTCGTGTGCGAGGCCTTTCTCCGCGTCCGCCCCCATTTCGGCCTCTGGCTCAAGACCTTCAATGTCAAGCCCAAGGTGGTGCACGGCAGCCAGGCAGAGTGCGGAGGCGCTATGGCGGGTAAGATGGCCAACGTCCTGTGGTTCAAGGGCTCTTTCGTGGAGACCCTAAAGGGATGGCAAGCCGGGTGGTTTTATATCACCGAGCCACGCGATCCGGAATGGACCGCAGCCCCTGAGTTCCGATCCGGACCCCCCACGCGGCTTATGTCCTGGAAAGAGACGGGCCTGTCGTGGGGTGACGAAAAAGAGGTGACCGGATTGCAAACATGCATCCAGTCCCTGGTGAACAAGCCAGTCTGGCTTGTTAATATAATCCAGGTTATGCTCGTCCGCCGGATCCTCCCGTGCCAACAACAGGATTTTAATCTGTGGGAGTTCGACCCAGCGCAGCACCAAACCCTCAACAGGCTCTTCGACACGACGTATGAAGACGCCTAGAAGGTGCTATTCAAGGGCGCCGAGGCTTCCGCATCCGCTTCCGAGGACCGCGGATACAGCTCGCAGCGTCACGCTAGCAAGGTATGCCATCTACACCCTTCACAGGATGTTAAGCCTTTTTTCATAGTTTGACACTATGCGGGATCTAGACTCCCTTTCCTCTGACAGGCTTGGCGGGTGATAGCCGAGCCAATTAACTGTCCGGCTCCGCTGCCCGAAGATCCAGCCCCAGCTTTACTGGTGAAGCTGCTGGCCCCGGCGCCTTATGTGGTGCCGGAGAAGAAGGTCAAGAAGAAGAAGACCACGGGGACTCGAAAGAGTGCCCGCAACGTGGTGGTGTCGGACTCGTCATCTGACGAGTCTGAGGCTCCCTCCTCCCGCGAGAACGAGGAGGAGGAAGAAGAAGACTCTCCCTCTCCAGTGGAGGGAGGAGAGAAGAGGAAGGTCGCCCCAACGGGGGAGGCCGAGGGGTCTAGAAAAAGGAAGACCCCTCCGTCGGACTACGCCCCTGACGCCGAAGAGGGCGAAGAGGAATGGCCGGACAGGGCCAAGCATCCGGCAAAATCGTAAGTGTTCAGATACCAGAGTAACTCATGATATTCCTTTTGTTGCATAGCTTCCCCTAATGTCGAATATAATCATGCAGCCCGCCCCGGGCCGCACTCAACGAGTCGTCGAGCGGCTCCCTGGATTCATCAGACGTGAACTCTGTTCCGCCCGCTGTCTCCCCCCGCACTGCGGATGACGCCGAAGTGGCGTCGCATCGAGCTCCGGGGCAGGAGGAGGTGGTCCTGGAGGAGCCGCAAGGCGACCTCCCGAACCCGAGGAGTGAAGGGGACAAGACCCCCCCAGGGCTCCAAGTCCGGCCTTAAGCCGGACACCGTGCTGGAATCTTCAATGATTTCGGACCGCGGTAGGCGAACTCCTTCCAAGAGGAGCAAGCCTTCTGAGCCGGCAGCCTCCGTCCAACCGGAGGCGCCGGACAATCTGCTGGAGGTGCTTGAAGGTGCCTCCATCGACGAGGAGCACCGTACTATTATGAGTACGGTGATCCGGAAGGTTCAGTCCGCCAAGAGTGGGCTGAATGAAGCTTGCGCTGGCCTCCTAACAGGCTTCGAGGTAAGTAAAAATATGTAAAAATATTACCGCATAGACAGTAGCCCCTGATGCTCTGTTTGGCGTTCGGAAAGAAAAGCCGAATAGAGGATCTATGAAATTTCGCAGGAGTCTAACAATAAAGAAGTCAATATGCGTATGCAGGCTTCGCTACTAGCCACTGCCGCACTGACTGCGGAGGTGGATACCCTAAAACAGGGACTCGAGCGGTCCGAGCAAGAGCTTGGCCGTGCCAAGCAGCAGCTCGAGGAGAAAGAAGGTAAGAAATACCTTATAAAAAGGTGCCTATAGAGAGGCGTGATTGCAAAAAATAACAGGATTGTACTGCTTATTGTAGGGGCCACGACTGAGGTGGCGACCCTCAAGCAGGCGCTGTCCAAGGCCGAAAAGAAAACGGCCGCGGAGTGCACCGAGCAAGAGAAACTTGGGTCTCAGGTCAGCGAGGTGTAGCAAGAGCTTCAGGCTCTCACGAAGAAACACGAGAGTTTGGAGCTTGAGTCAAAGACCCAAGTGTCCGAGCTCGCGACGGCCCTTGAGACTGCCAAGTCTGCCAAGGCCGAAGCCCAAAAGGCTCTCCGAGAGTTGGAGGATATGAAGAAGATAGCAGCGGGTAAGGCATTCTTTATGCAAAGCAGAAACATAAAAGGAAACTACTTGTTACTTACCCGAATCCGGAGTTCTCCAGGGGCCTTCGCAGATCTTCCCCGCAGCGTGTCTGATGCCGCCGCATTCTACTGAGCTGAAGAGGGCAGCTCGACGGAGAAGGTATTCTGGTCTTAGTATGCTGAGGCCGGACACCCTGTGCCCTTGAGCGACCAGCTAAAACAGCTGGTCGAACTCCACAAGGCGGCCGAACAGGCCATGAAGGGCCTCATAGTTCGGCTGTGGCCCGGAGAGGCCTTGCCTGGGAGCTACTTCGGGCTGGTGCGGCGGCTGGTGGAGGCCTGTCCAAGGCTCGAGGTCATCAAGCGCTCCGCCTGCATCGAAGGTGCCCGTAGGGCCCTTGCCCGTGTAAAGGTGCACTGGTGTAAGCTGGACGGTGAGAAGCTTGTGACGGACGGGCCGCCGCCGGGGAAGGAGCATCGCAAGCCGAAGAACTACTATAAGGATGTTCTTGCAGGTGCCCGCCTTGTGGCAGATGAGTGCACCAAGGATGTAATTTTTGAATGAATTTGCTCGTGTTTATCCTGTGCACTGAAAACTTGTTCATATGCGCTAAGCAATGCTTATTGAATTTAAAATATTATTTTCTGTGCGGCCGTTTATCAAAAATTGAGAGATGGCCAGTCGTCGGCTTCTGCCCCCATGCCACTAGTGCTGGGGTGTTCGGTGATAAACCTGGTGTGACACCCCAAAAATTTGGCCTTGTTTTAATGAATTAAAACAATTTTCCAAGAATTAAAAACTTTGGATTTCTGAGCTCCATTTTGATTTTTAAATCATTTCCTTCCCTGTCATGATGAGTTTTTCCCAAAGAGAAAACTTTTTAAATATGTCATTGGACATATTTAATCTCTCAAGAAAAACTTTCCTTTTATCAGTGTAACTAATTAAATAATTAAGTTGCTTGATCTTTACTTTCTTGAAAATGGTGTTTCAGGGTTAAATGGCCATATTTGAACTACAACCATTTGATAGATTCACTTAAAATTCCCACAAAAATTTGGAGATGTCATGTGATGTCTCTAAATCACTTTTATGCAATAATATATTTAATTCATTGCATATTTTGAGCTCTACACCCAATTTTCTTCTCTGGCCCAGAGAGCAATTTTGCCCTACAACCCTTTTAAATATTTATTTAAAACTTCTACCAAAATTAGGGGAGGTCAGTAGGAGCATATTATTCCACTTTGTGCAAAAATCCAGGGTTGTTCTTTGAAATTTTTGAGTGAATCAACCTCTTTTCCATTCTGGTCCAATTTGAGGATTTGTACAGCAACCACCATTTTAGTTGCTCCTATATCCATGATTACTTTTTCTACTGGTAGTCCCCCTTGCCAAACCCTTAAGTCCAGGAGAGTGGACCCATTGGATGATTCTAAGTGCTTGCAACAATGCTATTTATTTCCTGTCCAGAATTGTAGTTTTGTAAAACTTGCACTAACAAGTTTCTGCTTTTGGCCAACTAACCTCACCACCCTCTTGTACATCTAAAGAGACCACCATCTGGAGTTTTTGGCCACTCCAAGACCTGCCTAAGGGCCCTTAGCATTTTTTCAAACACCCTACGGGCATGATCTGTTTTGACAAGAGTTTTGGCATTGCACTGTGAACCTGATCCCCTGACCAAACCAGCTTGTCCACTGATCTCCTTGCAAGCCCAAACCTAGACCTGTTAACCCCCAGCCTCAACCGCGACCTCTAGCATGCTCTGGCATTTCGTCGAGCACACTCAGTGCATGCACAGGACACGCCCAGAGCGCGCGTATTGCACGACCCGTGCGCCGAGCCGACACACTGGCCCCCTGGCTTTGGCCCACACGGCAGCACCTCGCCACGCACTCCCCGCCTCGCAGCATCGCGCCAAACCACCCTGGCACGCTACAGCGCCGCCGCCAGGGCGTTCTTGGCGGCACTCCGGCGTCTGCAGTGGCTCCAGCCATGGGCAGCGCCGCCCAAACCCCTCCCGCTCACCACCTGGCCCCTGGAGCAGTGCGAGCTCATCCACAGCCATGTCCTCTAGCGCTTGTCGCCGCCACGATGCCCTACTGCTACAGAACATCGGTTCGCCGGAAGCTTATCCACGGCCGCCGCGGAACCGCCTTGCCTCGCTTATAAATGGACGCCCCGGGCCGTTGCCGCACACGGGCAACCTTAGGCCACCCCAATGACGCTTCCCCAGCTCGCCAATCGACCCAGGAGAGCTTCCTTCCTCATCTCCGGCAACTCCTGCCGCCGCCACCGCCCCGGCCAATCCGGCACCTCCAGTACCTCCCCCTCTCCGTTCTCTTCGCCAGAAACCTCCTCATACTTCTGTGAACACATCCCCCTACTCGATTTTGATCGGGAACCACCGTAGCCCCAAAACCACTCTACTCCCGAAGCTTCCCTCCGCCCCGAAGCTCACTGTCGATGACTCTTTCCACCCCCATCTACCCAGCGACCACCGGAAGGACCGCCGCAGTCTCGTGGATCCATCCAGACCCTCTGAAACCCGCGGGGAGCCACCGTTCGCCGGCGGCGATCGCCGTTGCCTCGCCTCCGTTCGGGCAGAGGAAGAGGAGGGAGGGATAGACTGGTCAAACCTGACCAGTGGGCCCTCTGGACCCACTGTCAGCGACCCCGTGTCTGTCCACGTGGTTAAGTGGAGGCGTAAAGCCTCAAGTACGCCTCCTCTGCACCGAAAGCGTAATCTCGTTTGAAACGTTTTCTTTTCTGTTTTATTTTAAAAACAGATTTGACCAAATCTTTGACTGGCTATAACTTTTTAAATATAAGTCCGAATGAGTTGATTCTTTTTCCTACCTTCCTCAAATTTGGTCTAGTTTATTTTAAGATTTATTTGAAAAAATTTCAAACAACTTTTTTGTACTGTTTTTGAAATGTGTGTTAATACAAATATATTTTTAAATAGGATTTTGGGGAGAGAGAAGAAACTTTCAAAAGTTTTGGAGAGCACCTCACCCCTCCACAACATTGAAGGCAAGCATTCTGAATCCCGGCATAATATTTTTGGTGTGATCGTGGATACATTTATAACACCACCGCATTTCGAAGGACTCGTTATTTCATGTGGTATGATCATATGCATGAGTGCATATTAGTGATTTCCAGGCTGTTGGAAATGAACACACTTGTGATGATAATCACCCTCATGTGCCTTGCATGCATACCGGCAGGAACCCGGGAAAACCTCTGCCTTGGGTAGGCATGAGTTTGTCGCCGGTCTCCGTCGGGACGGTTATGTCTGGTATGGCATGGCAAGGTGATATGAGCGGTGACTCTGTTGGTTGAAATATATTCGTTATACTAATCATGTAGGGAATACTTAAACCTCCTGAGTCGACCGTAGATCGAGTCTTGTTCCAGTAACCCCCATACTTGTTTTGTACTACCACTCGTCTCTACAGCAAGTAGAGTACGGTTCAGTAAGTTGTTAACCTCTTTCTAGCACACACCGTACAGAGAGGCCATGGTGGAAGATACCGGTTGTAGCTGGTAGGCAGGCCACCTGGTCCGGGGGCATGGGTGTTTCCGGTTGGGACCGAGAGGGGAGGCCACCCCTTAGAGCGCGCGATATAAATTTGATCTCATGCTACGCGAGGTTGTAGCCTCCCCACTTAGAGTTTGCTTAACAGGTGTCGTGGGTGATTCCAGACACGTGTGAGATAAGCTGGTGTGTGCAAGTTAGGTGGTTTTCAATAAAAAGACCGTAGACGGAATTAGTTCCGATGGACTAAAGAAATCCGTTACTCGTGGGTAAAGAGTACACCCTCTGCAGAGAATAAATCTATTCGAATAGCCGTGTCCTTGGTTAAGGATTACAGTCTGGGATGGGTCAGGTGTCGGTCTTAGTGTCGGTCTTCGGAGGTGAAACAGTTAACCAAATGGAATTACTACTCGTGACTTGTGATAACTATGATTATTATTATTGTTGACTAACCCGTGACATTATTGTTATTATCGAGTATCTCTGGGATGGTTCTACCTCCGGGATATTCACTATGATTGTTTATTTTAAAGCCCTTTATGTGGTGTCGCTCAGACGCCCGACTGTGGCATTTCTTTTAAAGCCCTTTATGTGGTGTCGCTCAGACGCCCGACTGTGGCATTTCTTTTAAAGCCCTTTATGTGGTGTCGCTCAGACGCCCGACTGTGGCATTTCTTTTAAAGCCCTTTATGTGGTGTCGCTCAGACGCCCGACTGTGGCATTTCTTTTAAAGCCCTTTATGTGGTGTCGCTCAGACGCCCGACTGTGGCATTTCTTTAAAAGCCCTTTATGCGGTGTCGCTCAGACGCCCGACTGTGGCATTGCTTGTCATTTGTTTTCATAAATTTTAATACTACCATGTTATTGCATTTTTATAAATAACTTGCTTGCACGCATCAGAGTTTCATTTATATTTTGTGACTGACGTCATGAGCATAAAATATATTTTTAGCACATCATTGTTATATTATACCTGTGTTCATAATGTTTGCGAGTACATTCAAAGTACTCACTGGCTTGTCCCTGGCTATTGTCTTGGCCAGATTTTCTTGCTCGGAGAGGAGCGACGTGATGCCAGCCCCGGAACCCACACAATGGAGATAGCAGCCTCGCGAAAATAGGAGTTAACCTGGTCAGCTGTTCCCGTGGGAAATGGAGCCCCATAGACACTGATGTTTCACAAACCGCTTCCGCCATCAACCACTAGAAACCATTTGTTGTACTCACAGGCCAGAATGGTCTTGTACTACATATGTTGTATTCTGCTTGGAATTTCTGTATCAAGTTGGAGCCTCATCAGCTAACAGTAATCCTGGGGCTGATGAGCACGACGGTCTTTTCTGGAAATTTATGTCCGGAGAACCGGTCGTGGCAGACTTGGTATCAGAGCCAGGCTGACCATTGGCTAATCCTATCTTAGCCAGGTCAATAAACTTAGGCAAACCAACCCACCAGACCTTAACCAAACCCCAGCCAAGCTTCTCGTGCAAGATAGCCACACAGTGACCCAACACCTTTTTGGCAGTCGGTGCCCAACCTATCAACCCAACCTGTCACTCATGCGCCAGTGACTGGCCCCTAAATAGTCCTTTCTCGCAAGCGTGCGAAGGAAGACTCCGCCCCTTTTTCCTATAAAAAGGGCACGCTAGTCCCAACACAGCACCGCACAGCCGCTACCCCAAACCGAGCCACAATGCCTGGCCCTGTCGTGCACAACGAGACCACAGCAACCAACCTTGGAGGTTTTGTGACCATCCTCGCAAACCTCACCCGTCGTGCCTACGCGTTAGAGGAGCCACCAGAATTTGTTGTGTACCAAGGACCCATGAGCGGTGAAGACCGTCAATTCTGGGCCACTGTGCACATCTACGGTAGGGGTCTAGCACCCGAGCGCCCCTACAGGTTCACCGGAAGGACAACTTCCTTTGAGCCACAAGCCATCCAGCTAGCCGCTCGAGAGGCTATAGTTCATCTCAGGCACTTGTCGCCCAGAGTTAACTGTCGCTCATTCCACTACTACCCCAGACATGAAGGGTATGGTAGACCACCCCAAGTTGCCAACGGAGATCACGAGACGGACCCCGCATTGTTGCACCTAGTGCGCTATGTAAGTGCACTAGAGGCACTGTTCGACCAGATCACTATTGATCTAATCGCAGCTCGTGGAGAGCTGGTTCGTCGAGCCCCGGCGAGAGAAGAAAACGAGCCCAACGCCGACAACCCAGTCGTGCTGTTTGGACAACCAATCGAGACCCCGAGATCAGCTCCAGCCATCAGCCGAGATGCTTTGATGACCCCAGAAGTGCTTCATCGCCTTTTGGGAGCACACTCCAACGGGGTTGTGGCCAACAATCCCCGCGATGGTCATCATCACTACCCCGACCCTGCAATTCCTCCGCCATGTGCGACTAATCCCGGCAATGAGACACATGGAGAAGCCTCGACATCCACCAGGCGCGCCCGTTTAGACATAAACGAGGTAGACTAAGCCGTATGAGTAGCACCGAGTTTCAGTGTATCCTCGCTTTGTAATCATGCGACCGTGTATATTAACGCAGCCTGTCGTTGTGCCTCTGTTTTAATAGTAGCCTTGCATATTTGGTCAGTGCATAGTTGCACATTTTTCGGGCACAACTACCAAAACCAACCCGACGACAACCACAGTAACGCGTCTCTTTATGAGATATGTGTATCTCTGACACTGACCCGACCTTTGGAGCTAAGCTGGCATATTTATTACCTTTCACCACGGTAAAACGATCCAGCTCCATTGATATATAAAGGCCACCTTGTGACCTTACCCAGCAACCCTCACTTTGTGCACCACACACACACTTTTTCCTGTCATGCCGAGCCCCAGCATTCATTTGAGAACCCCAGATGCAACCCCAGGTAGCTTTGTCAAAATATTGTGGGATTTTACCCACAGTACCATGGGTTCTACCCAGCCACCTCAGTACGAGCTGTTCAAATCAAGGATCACCCCATCCACCTCGGAATATTGGGCAGCAGTACACATCCCTCCCGTAGACTCCAATCAAGATCCAACGGAAGTTTCCTTCATGGGGAAATCTATGCCAGCCCCACACCTGGCCATAGAAGCTGCTGCGAAAGAAGCGATTGCTCGTCTTCGATCCGCAGTACCCTATGCCCGCGAACGAGGATATTATTACTTTCTGAGTCGTGCAGCACCCGGAGAAGTAACATCTTTTCCCGGTGGACATATTGAGAGAGATCCAGTTCTGGCCAACATTATCCAGTACATCATTGCTCAAGAGCATTTGAACCAGCGAGTGATGGATTATCTCCAGAGCCTCGCAGATTTAAATCCTCAGATTGCCATCGGCAGACCATTGAGACCCGACCCGGAGAGACACATACATCGACTGGTCAATCCACTGCCTCCGATAGAAGAAGAGTGTATCCCTTTACCAGAGACATTTTATCAGGACCCCACCCAGTTACCATTTTCATTTTAGACGTCACTACTGTATTTGTTCTTTGCAACATTTATTTATGTGTGTGACTTATGTGTGATACCCTGAGTTTGTACGACGAGTCAATTATTTGGCTTCTACTAATGTGTGTAGTTTTTGTTGTGGTTTATGCTCCTTTAATTAACTGTTTTTCCCACGCAAAAAAATTCTGTAGTGAGATTTCTTTTCCCTGAATCGCTACTCCTGCCCCTTCTCACGACGTGGATTAATTAATTTCACACAGCACCACGCAGCAGACTCACAACCATAATCATTCGGACACATACACTGTTTGCAAAACCTTGCAACGGTGTTACATCCAGCTGATCACCCCCTAACAACAGTTAGCACCCGGCACACTCCATCTACTCCTCATGATCACCACCACCGTGGAGAGCCAACACCCGAGCAGCAGCATCGCGACGATCGTCGAGGATCATCACACACAGGAGCACAGAGAGCCCCAGCAGCATCACCAGCCCTCCGCATATCAGGACCGCAAACCAGTCCGGCATCGCCTCCGCCATTAGAGCCTCACCCGAGCTTCCGTAAGCAGTAATGGAGAAAGAAGGAGGAGGAGAAGTGAGGCCAGGTGTGAGGAATAAGAGAGAGGCACCCCGGCCGTTTTTATAGCTCGAGCTCGGTGTACGGTGGGCGAAGTCCACCAACGCAGCTCGTCGCTGATCGCCGGTGTTCAGAGTCGAATCCACGAGCAGTGCCGACAGCGCGCTGGCCCGCGAGGTGAGTGCACGCTGCGCCGGCAGCTAGCACGCCACGCACTACCACGGTACGGCCTAGATGCCCTACGCGTTAGGCATCGCCGGTGGAGAAAGCGCGCGAGAGAGAGGAGGAAGAGAAAGAGCCAGAGGGAGAAGAAGAGACTGACAGTGGACCCCGGGTCCACCTGTCGGCCAGAGAGAGCACTGTGCTCTCGGGTACGACCAGCGTATATCTAAATTTAGGAGTTATTCTAAATTTTTATCCAGCGTACAAATCACACGTTTTTGTCCCGAACCGTAGACTCTTCCACGCAGCACCAGTTTTCACACTGTGGTTTTTCACCACTTAGTGCCCTCTCACTAGAGCCACATCTTTATTGCGTAATTATTTTCTTAACACAACTTTTAACAAATCTCGAGGACGAGATTTTTCTTAAGGGGGATAGTATTGTGACACCCCAAAAATTTGGCCTTGTTTTAATGAATTAAAACAATTTTCCAAGAATTAAGAACTTTGGATTTCTGAGCTCCATTTTGATTTTTAAATCATTTCCTTCCCTGTCATGATGAGTTTTTCCCAAAGAGAAAACTTTTTAAATATGTCATTGGACATATTTAATCTCTCAAGAAAAACTTTCCTTTTATCAGTGTAACTAATTAAATAATTAAGTTGCTTGATCTTTACTTTCTTGAAAATGGTGTTTCAGGGTTAACTGGCCATATTTGAACTACAACCATTTGATAGATTCACTTAAAATTCCCACAAAAATTTGGAGATGTCATGTGATGTCTCTAAATCACTTTTATGCAATAATATATTTAATTCATTGCATATTTTGAGCTCTACACCCAATTTTCTTCTCTAGCCCAGAGAGCAATTTTGCCCTACAACCCTTTTAAATATTTCTTTAAAACTTCTACCAAAATTAGGGGAGGTCAGTAGGAGCATATTATTCCACTTTGTGCAAAAATCCAGGGTTGTTCTTTGAAAATTTTGAGTGAATCAACCTCTTTTCCATTCTGGTCCAATTTGAGGATTTGTACAGCAACCACCATTTTAGTTGCTCCTATATCCATGATTACTTTTTCTACTGGTAGTCCCCCTTGCCAAACCCTTAAGTCCAGGAGAGTGGACCCATTGGATGATTCTAAGTGCTTGCAACAATGCTATTTATTTCCTGTCCAGAATTGTAGTTTTGTAAAACTTGCACTAACAAGTTTCTGCTTTTGGCCAACTAACCTCACCACCCTCTTGTACATCTAAAGAGACCACCATCTGGAGTTTTTGGCCACTCCAAGACCTGCCTAAGTGCCCTTAGCATTTTGTCAAACACCCTACGGGCATGATCTGTTTTGACAAGAGTTTTGGCATTGCACTGTGAACCTGATCCCCTGACCAAACCAGCTTGTCCACTGATCTCCTTGCAAGCCCAAACCTAGACCTGTTAACCCCCAGCCTCAACCGCGACGTCTAGCATGCTCTAGCATTTCGTCGAGCACACTCAGTGCGTGCACGGGACGCGCCCAGAACGCGCGTATTGCACGACCCGTGCGCCGAGCCGACACGCTGGCCCCCTGGCTTTGGCCCACACGGCAGCACCTCGCCACACACTCCCCCGCCTCGCAGCATCGCGCCAAACCACCCTGGCACGCTACAGCGCCGCCGCCAGGGCGTTCTTGGCGGCACTCCGGCGTCCGCAGTGGCTCCAGCCACGGGCAGCGCCGCCCAAACCCCTCCCGCTCGCCACCTGGCCCCTGGAGCAGTGCGAGCTCATCCACAGCCATGTCCTCTAGCGCTCGTCGCCGCCACGATGCCCTGCTGCTACAGAACGTCGGTTCGCCGGAAGCTTATCCACGGCCGCCGCGGAACCGCCTTGCCTCGCTTATAAATGGACGCCCCGGGCCGTTCCCGCACACGGGCAACCTTAGGCCACCCCAATGACGCTTCCCCAGCTCGCCAATCGACCCAGGAGAGCTTCCTTCCTCATCTCCGGCAACTCCTGCCGCCGCCACCGCCCCGGCCAATCCGGCACCTCCAGTACCTCCCCCTCTCTGTTCTCTTTGCCAGAAACCTCCTCATCCTTCTGTGAACACATCCCCCTACTCGATTTTGATCGGGAACCACCGTAGCCCCAAAACCACTCTGCTCCCGAAGCTTCCCTCCGCCGCGAAGCTCACCGCCGATGACTCTTTCCACCCCCGTCTACCCAGCGACCACCGGAAGGACCGCCGCAGTCTCGCGGATCCATCCAGACCCTCTGGAACCCGCGGGGAGCCACCGTTCGCCGGCGGCGATCGCCGTTGCCTCGCCTCCGTTCGGGCAGAGGAAGAGGAGGGAGGGATAGACTGGTCAAACCTGACCAGTGGGCCCTCTGGACCCACTGTCAGCGACCCCGTGTCTGTCCACGTGGTTAAGTGGAGGCGTAAAGCCTCAAGTACGCCTCCTCTGCACCGAAAGCGTAATCTCGTTTGAAACGTTTTCTTTTCTGTTTTATTTTAAAAACAGTTTTGACCAAATCTTTGACTGGCTATAACTTTTTAAATATAAGTCCAAATGAGTTGATTCTTTTTCCTACCTTCCTCAAATTTGGTCTAGTTTATTTTAAGATTTATTTGAAAAATTTTCAAACAACTTTTTTGTACTGTTTTTGAAATGTGTGTTAATTCAAATATATTTTTAAATAGGATTTTGGGGAGAGAGAAGAAACTTTCAAAAGTTTTGGAGAGCACCTCACCCCTCCACAACATTGAAGGCAAGCATTTTGAATCCCGGCATAATATTTTTGGTGTGATCGTGGATACATTTATAACACCACCGCATTTCGAAGGACTCGTTATTTCATGTGGTATGATCATATGCATGAGTGCATATTAGTGATTTCCAGGCTGTTGGAAATGAACACACTTGTGATGATAATCACCCTCATGTGCCTTGCATGCATACCGGCAGGAACCCGGGAAAACCTCTGCCTTGGGTAGGCATGAGTTTGTCGCCGGTCTCCGTCGGGACGGTTATGTCTGGTATGGCATGGCAAGGTGATATGAGCAGTGACTCTGTTGGTTGAAATATATTCGTTATACTAATCATGGAGGGAATACTTAAACCTCCTGAGTCGACCGTAGATCGAGTCTTGTTCCAGTAACCCCCATACTTGTTTCGTACTACCACTCGTCTCTACAGCAAGTAGAGTACGGTTCAGTAAGTTGTTAACCTCTTTCTAGCACACACCATACAGAGAGGCCATGGTGGAAGATACCGGTTGTAGCTGTTAGGCAGGCCACCTGGTCCGGGGGCATGGGTGTTTCCTGTTGGGACCGAGAGGGGAGGCCACCCCTTAGAGCGCGCGATATAAATTTGATCCCATGCTACGCGAGGTTGTAGCCTCCCCACTTAGAGTTTGCTTAACAGGTGTCGTGGGTGATTCCAGACACGTGTGAGATAAGCTGGTGTGTGCAAGTTAGGTGGTTTTCAACAAAAAGACCGTAGACGGAATTAGTTCCGATGGACTAAAGAAATCCGTTACTCGTGGGTAAAGAGTACACCCTCTGCAGAGAATAAATCTATTCGAATAGCCGTGTCCTTGGTTAAGGATTACAGTCTGGGATGGGTCAGGTGTCGGTCTTAGTGTCAGTCTTCGGAGGTGAAACGGTTAACCAGGAATGGAATTACTACTCGTGACTTGTGATAACTATGATTATTATTATTGTTGACTAACCCGTGACATTATTGTTATTATCGAGTATCTCTGGGATGGTTCTACCTCCGGGATATTCACTATGATTGTTTATTTTAAAGCCCTTTATGTGGTGTCGCTCAGACGCCCGACTGTGGCATTTCTTTTAAAGCCCTTTATGTGGTGTCGCTCAGACGCCCGACTGTGGCATTTCTTTTAAAGCCCTTTATGTGGTGTCGCTCAGACGCCCGACTGTGGCATTTCTTTTAAAGCCCTTTATGTGGTGTCGCTCAGACGCCCGACTGTGGCATTTCTTTTAAAGCCCTTTATGTGGTGTCGCTCAGACGCCCGACTGTGGCATTTCTTTTAAAGCCCTTTATGCGGTGTCGCTCAGACGCCCGACTGTGGCATTGCTTGTCATTTGTTTTCATAAATTTTAATACTACCATGTTATTGCATTTTTATAAATAACTTGCTTGCACGCATCAGAGTTTCATTTATCTTTTGTGACTGACGTCATGAGCATAAAATATATTTTTAGCACATCATTGTTATATTATACCTGTGTTCATAATGTTTGCGAGTACATTCAAAGTACTCACTGGCTTGTCCCTGGCTATTGTCTTGGCCAGCTTTTCTTGCTCGGAGAGGAGCGACGCGATGCCAGCCCCGGAACCCACACAATGGAGATAGCAGCCTCGCGAAGATAGGAGTTAACCTGGTCAGCTGTTCCCGTGGGAAATGGAGCCCCATAGACACTGATGTTTCACAAACCGCTTCCGCCATCAACCACTAGAAACCATTTGTTGTACTCACAGGCCAGAATGGTCTTGTACTACATATGTTGTATTCTGCTTGGAATTTCTGTATCAAGTTGGAGCCTCATCAGCTAACAGTAATCCTGGGGCTGATGAGCACGACGGTCTTTTCTGGAAATTTATGTCCGGAGAACCGGTCGTGGCACCTGGGCGCTCTTTTTCCCATGGTTGAGTCCTTCGAGGGAGGCGCTCAGCACGATGAACCAGGCAATCGGACTATAATGCTTGAACACTCTCACTTAGCCATAGAACTTTATAATTTTAAATTTTGGCGAAGCCCCTAGTTCGGAGGACCGAGTTCGGGGCGCTATCCACACCTTGGCTGGGGTTATCCAGCTCCTCGCTCGAAGCGGCATATGCCTTTAGGGACTCGAAAAACCTCTCGAACAGCGACCGGTCTCTCGCCTCATCATGACAGTCAGTTTTAGCTTTCTCCACTGAGGTGCTTAACCCAGCTCAACCGGGGCACAATCACAGTCGTTCTCCTAGTGCTACCTTATCCGATATAGCGGAACGTAAGGCACCAAAACATAGGAGCCGGGCAAACCCAACTATTGACCCAAATCATGATTCGGAGCCGATGTATATAGTGCTATAAGTTCGGGGTGCCGCACTTGTGAAAGTGTACGGACTTCTCACGTATATTAATGGGTACTAAAGCCCCTGGCGTATTTTGCCGTACCACAGTGTACGGGTGCAACATGTCATAAACATATATATGAAAAGATGATAATGCAAAAAATAGGTGAAAAGCTATGCATTGCTTATAAAGAGGCTATTTATCAAAGCCGAACGATACAAGTGGTGCGATAAGCAAAATGATATTGATTATTTAGTATGTCCTGACCAGGGGCAGGCCGCGGAATTGTATTTAAAACTGGTATACCGCTCGTAACAGAGACCACCTGGGAGTTCCATAATGCGGCATGGCTTGTCTGCCTCCTGGATATTGCATCGTTTGTGCGGCAGTCGAATTGCCGAACAGGTCATCCGAAGTATGGAGTCCTGAAAGTAAGAAAAAGTTGAAAAAAGAATCCGGCAGCCCCTAGTACGTTTTAAGCCGTATTTTGGGCATGCCGTTATTGTGCCCCTTCCCCTGTGCCCATGGTATTTCAAGGGCGTAGTTATGTACGCGAGGTACTAGTTTTGCTAGGTCGCGAAGGCTGGGGTTGCGGCCGCATTGCTATGCTTGCTCGGAGTGTGCCAGGTGGTCTTGCTGTAGGTTACTCCGGGCGCGCTTGGCAGTGTCTAGCTTTTTAATGGCCGGACTAGAGAATTGCCGAAGAAGGCTACTTTGTACCTCCGTTGCGAGAACCGCCGTATGCTCCTCCGTACGGAGGGAGCGTTCGGTGTTTCCGTTGACCGTGATTACTCCTCGAGGGCCTGGCATCTTGAGTTTGAGATATGCGTAGTGCGGCACCGCATTGAATTTTGCGAATGCGGTTCGTCCGAGCAGGGCGTGATAGCCACTGCGAAACGGGACTATATCAAAGATTAACTCTTCGCTTCGGAAATTATCCGGGGATCCGAAGACCACGTCAAGTGTTACTGAGCCTGTATTGTTGGCTTCTACACCTGGTATGACGCCTTTAAAGGTCGTTGTTGTGGGTTTGATCCTTGAGGGGTCTATGCCCATTTTCCGCACTGTGTCCTGATAAAGCAGGTTCAGGCTACTGCCGCCGTCCATGAGAACTCTTGTGAGGTGAAATCCGTCGATGATTGGGTCAAGAACCAATGTGGCGGAGCCGCCATGACGGATGCTAGTGGGATGGTCCCTCCGATCAAAAGTGATCGGGCAGGAGGACCATGGGTTGAACTTTGGGGCGACTGGCTCCATCGCGTATACGTCCCGTAGCGCACGCTTCCGCTCCTGCTTGGGAATATGAGTTGCGTATATCATGTTCACCGTCCGCACTTGTGGGGGAAAGCCCTTCTGTCCATTGTTGTTCAGCGGCTTGGGCTCCTCGTTGTCGCTGTGCAGCCCCTTGTTGTTTTCGGCTCTTAACTTGCCTGCCTGCTTGAACACCCAACAATCCCTGTTAGTGTGATTAGCTGGCTTTTCGGGGGTGCCATGTATCTGGCACAAGCGATCGAGTATTCGGTCCAAACTGGACGGGCCCTGAGTATTCTTTTTGAATGGCTTTTTCCGCTGACCAGATTTATAGCCTCTGAATCCGGCATTGACTGCCGTGTCTTCATTGCTGTCGCTGTTAGCGCGGCGTTTTTGTTTGTTCTGACGTGTCCTGCCACTTTTGTCCTTGGTATCCGAATTACCAGGGTTCTTTGATAAGTTGTTACTGCGAGCTAGCCAGCTGTCTTCACCCGTGCAAAAGCGGGATGAGTGTCGTGAGGGCTGCCATGGATTTCGGCTTTTCCTGTCCCAGGTGCCGGGCAAGCCACTCGTCGCGGATGTTATGCTTGAAGGCTGCTAGGGCCTCTGCATCCGGATAGTCGACTATCTGGTTTTTCTTTATTAGGAACCGTGTCCAGAATTGTCTGGCCGATTCCTCTGGCTGCTGAATTATGTGGCTTAAGTCGTCGGCATCCGGTGGTCGCACGTAAGTGCCCTGGAAGTTGTCGAGGAATGCGGCTTCCAGGTCCTCCCAAGAACCGATTGAGTCTGCTGGCAAGCTGTTAAGCCAATGCCGGGCCGGTCCTTTAAGTTTGAGCGGGAGGTATTTGATGGCGTGTAGATCATCGCCGCGTGCCATGTGGATGTGAAGGAGATAATCCTCGATCCATACTGCCGGATTTGTTGTGCCATCGTATGATTCGATGTTTACGGGCTTGAAACCCTCTGGGATTTTATGCTCCATTACTTCATTCGTGAAGCATAGCGGGTGTGCGGCGCCTCTGTACTGGGCTATATCACGACGTAGCTCGGAAGAGCTATGTCTGTTGTGTTCGGCCCGGCCGGATTTTTTGTATCCGGAGTAAGGGTCATCGTCATGTGCCGTAGGGCGCCTGCGCGATCCGTAGATCGATCTTGTTTGTCTTGCCTTGTCCTCCAGTATGTCTCGCAGGTCTGGCGCATTTTCCCGTGCCTTAGTTGAGTGGCGTCGGGGCATGGCTTGGGTGGAGGGTCTAGAGACCTCTCTGTCGCGACCGCGAGGTGGCCGGTCTGCCATGTCATGCGCTGGTGATGTAGGTGCTTCCTCCTCTGATCGGGGTAGCGGCCTGCACTTTGGGTAACTCTTGGAGGGGCGTTCGAGTTCATACTCTTCGGCCGCAAGGACTTCAGTCCATCTGTCAGCTAGCAAATCTTGGGCAGCTCTAAGCTGCTGCTGCTTTTTCTTGAGGCTGCTTGCTGTGGCTAAAAGCCTGCGTCTAAAACGCTCTTATTCAGCGGGGTTTGATGGTATGACGAATTCATCGTCATCGAGGCTTGCCTCGTCTTCGGAGGGAGGCATATAGTTATCATCCTCAACTTCTTGGTCTGCCGCTCTCTCATGAGGGCTGGCTTCTCCATCTTCCTGCGCTGAATCTTGCTGAGGTGGGTGTTCTTCGGCGCTGTCCGGGGTAGTATTGTCTCCCGTGCCGGAATCACCATTTTTGCTTTGGCGGGATTTAGAGCGGCGCCGCTGACGCCGACGCTTTGGCTGTTTCTTGGGGGTGTCCTCCCCCACTGTTCCATTGCCATCTCCATCTTTTGGAGTATCCACCATATATATGTCATATGACGAGGTGGCCTTCCAGCGCCCTATAGGTGCTGGTTCCTGTTCATCTCCTACATCGTCGTCCATACCGTCGATGTCTTCGGAGCCGAAGTCAAGCATGTTGGTTAAATCATCGATAGCGGCTACAAAGTGGGTGGTGGGTGGGCTTTGAATTTCTTCGTCGTCCATATCCCATCCTTGCTGACCGTAATCCGGCCAGGGCTCTCCTGATAAAGAGAGAGACTTAAGAGAATTCAGGATGACGCCAAAAGGCGAGTGCTGAAAGATGTCTGCGACGGTGAACTCCATTATCGGCGCCCAATCGGATTCGATTGGCAGGGGCGCGGGGGGTTCGGAGTCCGGGGAGGAGTCCGGATCCTCGGAGTCACGGATCATGCAGAGTGCAGGGCTAGCGTTCGGCTCGATCGCCTTTAAGATCGCAGCCCCCGAGGTGGCGTCCAACCGCTCATCCTCCATTGGCGCAATAGACTCCGAGTTAGAGGTCGGAACCGATGCGTGTGCGGCCTCCAGGACACTACCCGGAGGCAGAGCTAGATCATGCCCCTCGAGATAGTGCGGCGCGCTTGGCCGTGGCTCGAACCCATCGAAGATCAAGTCTCCGTGGATGTCAGCCGTGTAGTTTAAGCTTCCAAACCTGACTTCATGGCCAGGGACGTAGCTCTCGATCTGCTCCAAGTGGCCAAGAGAATTGGCCCGCAGAGCGAAGCCACCGAAGATGAAGATCTGTCCGGGGAGAAAAGTCTCACCCTGGACCGCATCGTTGTTGATGATCAAAGAAGCAATCGGACCTAACGGCGACGACACAGAGGAACTCTCAATGAAAGCACCAATGTCGGTGTCAAAACCGGCGGATCTCGGGTAGGGGGTCCCGAACTGTGCGTCTAGGCCGGATGGTAACAGGAGGCAGGGAACACGATGTTTTACCCAGGTTCGGGCCCTCTTGATGGAGGTAAAACCCTACGTCCTGCTTGATTAATATTGATAATATGGCTAGTACAAGAGTAGATCTACCACGAGATCAAGGAGGCTAAACCCTAGAAGCTAGCCTATGGTATGATTGTTGTCTATGGAGTTGATGAAGTTGTCCTACGGACTAAAAGCCTCCAGTTTATATACACACCGGATAGGGTTAGGGTTACATAGAGTCGGTTACAATGGTAGGAGATCTTGAATATCCGCATCGCCAAGCTTGCCTTCCACGCCAAGGAAAGTCCCATCCGGACACGGGACGAAGTCTTCAATCTTGTATCTTCATAGTCCAGGAGTCCGGCTGAAGGTATAGTCCGGCTACCCGAACACCCCCTAATCCAGGACTCCCTCACCGACCGATCAAGCACCAAAACTATGGCACCTCCGAGTTCTAGCACACGTTCAACTCGATGACGATCCCCGGACTCCGATCCAGCAGAATGTCGGGGAAGAGTTCCGTCAACACGACGGCGTGGTGACGATTTTGATGTTCTACCATCGCAGGGCTTCGCCTAAGCACCACTACAATATTATCGAGGATTATGGTGGAGGAGGGCATCGCACACGGCTAATAGATCTCAAGGATCAATTGTTGTGTCTAGAGGTGCCCCCTGCCCCCGTATATAAAGGAGCAAGGGGGAGGGGCGGCCGGCCAGGAGGAGGCGCGCCAGGGAGGAGTCCTACTCCTACCGGGAGTAGGACTCCCTCCTTTCCTTGTCCAACTAGGAGAGGGGGAAGGAAGGGAGAGTGGAGAGAAAGGAAAGGGGGGCGCCGCCCCTCCCTCCTTGTCCAATTCGGTCTAGAGAGGGGGAGGGGGTGCGCAGCCTGCACTGGCCGCCCCTCCTCTGCTCCACTTTGGGCCCATGAGGCCCATTAACCCCCGGGGCGGGGGGGGGGGTCCGGTAACCCCCGGTACTCCGTTTTATATCCGATAACTCCCAGAACCATTCCTGCGTCCGAATATAGTCGTCCAATATATCAATCTTTATGTCTCGACTATTTCGAGACTCCTCGTTATGTCTGCGATCACATCCGGGACTCCGAACAACCTTTAGTACATCAAAATAGATAAACTCATAATGAAACTGTCATCGTAACGTTAAGCGTGCGGACCCTACGGGTTCGAGAACAATGTAGACATGACCGAGACACGTCTCTAGTCAATAACCAATAGCGGAACCTGGATGCTCATATTGGCTCCTACATATTCTACGAAGATCTTTTATCGGTCAGACCGCATAACAACATACGTTGTTCCCTTTGTCATCGGTATGTTACTTGCCCGAGATTTCATCGTCGGTATCTCAATACCTAGTTCAATCTCGTTACCGGCAAGTCTCTTTACTCGTTCCGTAATACATCATCCCGCAACTAACTTATTAGTTGCAATGCTTGCAAGGCTTATCTGATGTGCATTACCGAGAGGGCCCAGATATACCTCTCCGACAATCGGAGTGACAAATCCTAATCTCGAAATACGCCAACCCAACAAGTACCTTCGGAGACACCTGTAGAGCTCCTTTATAATCACCCAGTTACATTGTGACGTTTGGTAGCACACAAGGTGTTCCTCCGGTAAACGGGAGTTGCATACTCTCATAGTCATAGGAACATGTATAAGTCATGAAGAAATCAATAGCAACAAACTAAACGATCAAGTGCTAAGCTAACGAAATAGGTCAAGTCAATCACATCATTCTCCTAATGATGTGATGCCGTTAATCAAATGACAACTCATGTCTATGGTTAGGAAACATAACCATCTTTGATCAACGAGCTAGTCAAGTAGAGGCATACTAGTGACACTATGTTTGTCTATGTATTCACACATGTATTATGTTTCCGGTTAATACAATTCTAGCATGAATAATAAACATTTATCATGATATAAGGAAATAAATAATAACTTTACTATTGCCTCTAGGGCATATTTCCTTCAGTACTGTCCAAACGGAGAGGCCTCGCAGGCCACCACCTCTCCATGTTAGTGTTTCCTAGTGGCAGCAGTCTTCGGCGACCCCATGCACTAGACTGGGTTGAGTTAGGTTTCATCATGCATTGTAATAGTGTAGGTCTCCTTGGAGAACGAGGTGTAGTTGTTCGCCGGCGGAATTTGGGGCCTATTGGTGGCCGCTGAAGCGCATGGATACAAGTTATCCTTGGAAGGAAAGACAATTCCGAATTTGCTTTGTCTACGAATAAGGAAGCTATAAGTAATGCAACTATGAATCTCGTGGAGAGTTCGATCCTGGCTCAGGATGAACGCTGGCCGGCAACCCCCCCGCCTGATGGTGGTGTACATGTGTTTAACTTCAAGTAGTAGTAGTTGTCGGAGCTATCTTCTCTTTCCCCATGAGTGACACAAACTGTCTGATAATGAGTTGGAACGTGCGGGGTTTGAACTCGCCGGCCCGACGAGAAGTAGTTTTGGAGATGGCGGAGACACATAGAATAGCCATCCTCTGCCTACAGGAAACGAAGATCGATGAATGGACCAGGGCACTAGTTAGGGAAACTGGAGGAGCGCGGCTCGCCGACTGCATCGTCCTCCCTGCCGCAGGCACGAGGAGCGGCGTCGCAATCTTCTGGGACAAGAATCGAGTAGAGGTGCTATTGCAAGCCATCGGCTACTTCTCCTTTACCGCTAAGATCACCATCACCACTAGCGGTGCTACGTTCTGGCTGACAACAGTCTACGGGCCGGTCGACGACAGAAGGAAGGATGATTTCCTGGCCGAGCTGGCGCGGGCTGCTCCGCCCTCAAATGCCCCCTGGCTCATCAACGATGACTTCAACCTGATCTATGAGGCGCGCGACAAAAACAACACCAACATAAACTGTAGGATCATGGGAAAATTCTGAGCTGTGATCGACACGGCGGGGCTGAAGGGGATCAAGTGCAAGAATAGAAGATTTACATGGAGCAACGAGCGCGCGTCTCCAACCCTAGTTAGCATAGATAAATTCTTTTGCACCATGCCCTGGGCCTTGATGTTTCCCTCCTACCTCCTTCACGCCGCATCCACCTTGTGTTCTGACCACTGCCCGTTGCTGCTATCAGAGGAAGTGGCCCCTCGCCACGCAGATCGCTTCCGCTTCGAGTCCTCTTGGCCGAGATTCCCTCGTTTCCACACTATGGTGCAGTGGGCGTGGGATCGCCCAGTCGCCTCTAGCTGTGCTTTCTAGAGAATCAGCACAAAGCTCACGCGAGTGGCCCAAGACCTGAAAATTTGGGCTAAGGGCTTCTTCAGTGAGACAAAGCTTCAAATGCATATCGCAAACATGATCGTGCTCCGCCTCGACATAGCTAAGGTAAGTAGACAACTGACAGTAGATGAACTCCAGCTGCGGAAAAGGCTCAAGATGCGAGTCCTTGGACTCGCCGTCATCGAGAGGGCGCGTAAGAGACAGGCCTCGCGCGCCACCTGGCTACACGCAGGCGATGCCAAGATGGCGTTCTTCCAGGCAAAAATCAACTCGCGGCGCCAAAAAAACTTCATCCATGCCCTAGACAAGAGAGACTCCATTGCCACCTCCCATGGCGACAAGGAGTGGATCATTCATGAGCACTTCCGATCCTCGCTGGGCACAAAACCGCCTCGCAGCCAAACCATCAATTGGGAAGCCATTCACCTGTCGTCCTTGCCGTCAGCCGGCCTCGACAACCCCTTCACCGAGGATGAGGTGTGTGTGCGGTGATCTGCAAATCTCCGCAAGAGAAGGCCCCGAGGCCGGACGACTTCAATGGAACCTTCTTCCGCGCGTGCTGGTCCATCATCAAGACTAACGTCATGGCCGCCTTCCACCAATTCTACAATCTCTCAAGCGGCAACATGTCGGTGATCAACAATGCTACAATCATTCTCCTGCCAAAAAAGGATGGGGCAACAGAGATCACCCACTCCAGGCCCATCAATTTGATCCATTCAATAACCAAGATCATCTCCAAGGTTCTCTCGATTAGATTGGCGTCAGTCATCGGCTCCATTATCTCACTGGCGCAAATGACATTCCTGAAGTCGAAGTGCATCCACGACAGTTTTCTTTTCGTACAGAACTCCGTCCGCGCCCTTCACCGTCGCAAAACGTCGGGCCTGCTAGTAAAGTTAGACATAGCAAAGGCATTCAACACCGTCTCCTGGGAATACCTACTGGAGCTGCTCCAACAACTAGGGTTTAGTGCGCGATGGCAGGACTGGGTGGCTCGTCTGCTCGTCTCGGCTTCTTCGGCGGTCTCCCTCAATGGTTCTGTCAGCCCAAGCATCCTCCATCACCGTGGGTTGCGCCAGGGAGACCCGCTCTCCCCATTCCTCTTCATTTTGGCCATCGACCCACTGCACGACCTTATCACGGTGGCGGTACACCAGCAGCTGTTACATCGCCTGCCAGGTCGCGACCTGGCACTTCGTGTGAGCCTCTACGCAGACGACACAATCATCTTCATAAAACCTAGACGAGAAGAGGTAGATTCTCTGCTGCACATCCTTAGCGACTTCGGCGAGGCAACAGGGCTCTGCATCAACCTGACCAAATCCACGGTCTCGCTGATCCGTTGCAAGAACATCAACATCGAGGAGGTGCTACAGGGTTTTGCAGGCTCCATCGCCCCCTTCCCCATCAAATACCTTGGGTTGCCGGTCTCTACGGGACGCCTGCGCTTGGTTCACCTCCAGTTCATCATCGACAGGATCAAGGCAAGGCTTGCGGGCTAGAAGGGCAAGCTGCTACCGATGGCCGGCCGCCGCGTCCTCGTCCGATGCGTGCTGAGTGCCATGCCAACTGTCGGTGTCAAAACCGGCGGATCTCGGGTAGGGGGTCCCGAACTGTGTGTCTAGGCCGGATGGTAACATGAGGCAAGGAACACGATGTTTTACCCAGGTTCGGGCCCTCTTGATGGAGGTAAAACCCTACGTCCTGCTTGATTAATATTGATGATATGGGTAGTACAAGAGTAGATCTACCATGAGATCAAGGAGGCTAAACCCTAGAAGCTAGCCTATGGTATGGTTGTTGTATGATGATGTTGTCCTACGGACTAAAACCCTCTGGTTTATATAGACACCGGAGAGGGTTAGGGTTACACAAAGTTGGTTACAATGGTAGGAGATCTTGAATATCCGCATCGCCAAGCTTGCCTTCCACGCCAAGGAAAGTCCCATCCGGACACGGGACGAAGTCTTCAATCTTGTATCTTCATAGTCCTGGAGTCCGGCCGAAGGTATAGTCCGGCTACCCGGACACCCCCTAATCCAGGACTCCCTCAGTAGCCCCCGAACCAGGCTTCAATGACGACAAGTCCGGCGTGCAGATTGTCTTCGGCATTGCAAGGCGGGTTCTTCTCCAAATTCCGTGTACCTGCTGAATAACGTCCGATTTTCATAATGTAGCGCACCTTGGCTTCCACGCCCAATAATGGACGTCTTCCACGTGTCAAACGAATGCGAAAAGTCGGGGTGTTTTTACATTCACACCCCTAGCCGCATAAACGAGTCGCCTATTTAATGGGATGGGGATTCAGATCCAAACCACACCTTCTCCTCCCCGCGAGTAATCATCAGAGCGCCTCCAGCAAAGGTCCATTCCAACATGGACAGCCATCACAGCTCCTCCTCTCGCCCTTCCAGTCCTAAACCTGGAGACTGGGAGAGGTGCTCCATCCCGCACAGCGAGCTAGTGTCGCTTCAGGCCAAGGGATTTCTCCCTCAGGCCTATATGGTCCCGGTCCGAGCCGGACTCGCCACCTATAATGGTGGAGAGCAAGCGGAGAGCACCCCCAATCCCTCCAAAGGAGAGCGGGTGTGCCTCATCCCTTATCTAATAAGAGGACTTGGATTTCCAATTCATCCATTTCTCTGTGGGCTTCTGGAGTTCTACGGCCTCCAGCTGCACAATCTCACGCTCGCCTCTATATTGCATATCGCGGGCTTCGTCACCCTTTGCGAGCTATTCTTGGGTCTTGAGGCTCATTTCGCGCTGTGGAAGAGGTTATTCTGCTTGGTGCCCCGCTCTCAAGAGGGGTCTATATATCAAGTGGGCGGAGCCGAAGTGTGGCATATCGCCGGGACCGGATATCTATCCGGAACCCCAAAGAAGGCATCTGAGGACTGGCCTTCGGAATGGTTTTATATAGATGATGTCCTGCTGCCGGATCCTATCCGGGTCGGTCTCCCCGAATTCAACAGTGCTCCCTTAAAAAACGCCTAAGCTGGCGTCCGCGGAGCTCTCAGAGAGAAAGTGACAGGGACGTCCTTTACCTGATGGGTCGGATAAGACTATTGGCTCATTCCGGACTAACCATGATTGGAGTCATGGCCGCATGCATTATGCGGGGGGTGCAACCGCTTCAATATAGAGGCCACCCCATGTGGGATTTTAACGGGGAGGATGACGCCACCCATTACGGTCGTAAGGGGCCAGCCTCAGTTGCCGCTCTAATAAAGACCTTATCCTGTTTGTACAAGGGAGAAGAGGAGGAATTCCTCCGCGTCAACCCGCAGGGCGGATTTACTATGTACAACCCCCCGAGTTGGGTAAGTGGACAATTGTGCTTACCCATCCGTTTTATATTCCCATGATTAAATATGTAGTCTAGCGATTTCAACGCAGGAACTGCATCAGGAAGTAAAGGATATAAACAGCCGTCCCCCATAGCCCTGAGGATCCAGAACGGTCCCTCGATCCGGACTCCAAAGAGGATCCGGACATATAGGTGGAGCTGATTGACGGGGTGTTTCATCAGCTAAGCAAGGACAATACCTTGGTGGCTATCACGGCTGATTACCCAGGGTTAATCCCGGCATCCCAGGTAACAGAGAGCGGAGTCTCATCCCCTTGAGAAGGAATCCATTCTCACGCATTTCAGTTTTCCTGACAACGACCATGTTTTGTAGGGGAGGTTTCCGAGGCGGGAGGCCGAACCTGCGGCGGCTAGCCAACGAGGGGCCGCAGGGCCCCGTTGGGTAAAAAGGAATGTAGTCCGGACTGAGACACTGGCGCAAAGGTATAGCGCACCCTCTTTTTCCCTAGTGTTATTCCTTCAGGGCATATTAACGTTCGTGCTATCTTCAGAACGAAGAGACCTCGCCGGACTATATCCGGAGAGGTTGCCAATCGCGCCTCCACCAGCCAGGCTCCAACGCCTGGCCCGGAAGTGGAAGCGAACACAAGGCGCGCACCGGACGCTCCTCCAACAGAGGATGCGGACAGGCTGTCTGCCACCAATTCCGAGGTGGAGAGTGCCATGAACCACAGGCGTCGCCGGACAGTTCTTTGCGACGCTCGTTTCTCCCAAGAGGCATTAGATGCCTTCAATTTGGGAGATGCGTACCTCCGTGCCGCTCAAAATGGTTTAGCCAGAGCCGCGAAGCAATATGTAAAAGACATACGGGTAAGAAAATTTTGGTAAATATATATATATACCAGTAGCCCCTGAGACTTGAAATAGTTAGAATAACTGATTTAAGGATCATTTGTTATGCAGGTTCTTACGGAGAAGAATACCGTACTGTCCCAGGAGCTGGAAGAGTGCAAAGCCCAACTGGAGGCCGCACTACCCACGGCAGGGGAGCCCAAAGAGACCCCCTTTGGTAAGATACACATCGAAAGATTAGTATTTTGCAAAGTGCGGCGTGGGTGTAAATCTGACAAATCATATTGCAGATGGCGCCAGACTGGAATCGGAGAGGCAACAACCTTTACGCCGGCTAAAGGCCGGTGAGAGTATGCTGACAAGGGTGAGGCAGGAGAAGAATGATCTTCAGGATGCCAACACCAAGCTGGACGTTGAACTTAAAGATGTTCGTGGCCAGCTGTCGGACTCTACTAAGGAGAATCAGCGGCTTCGACGCGGCATATTTAGTAAGTGCTTAAGCGAATCTTTGAAAGAAAAAAGTTCGGCGAGGAAGTCGACTAACAGAGTAATGTCTGTAGGTATGCTAATGCGTCGTCCTGCAGAGGAGATGCCCGGTTCTACGGGTGACCTTCTTCCCGAGCTCTCGCAACTGCACGGGCGAGTTCGGCAGGCGATGCGAGGCGTTGCCCAAGCCTTATGGCCTTCCCACTCCATGCCCGAGGGCCTTGGAGAGCTTTCGGAGAAGCTTAAGGGAGCTCGGCGGCGCTTCCGGTTGTGGAAGATATCGGCCTGCCGACAAGGCGCTAGGGAGGCCTGGGCCATGGTGAAGACGCGGTACACGAAGTCTGACCCAAACCACATGGCCGAGGTCGGACCTGTGGGGCCTGACGGGAAGGAGATCCCTGTAAGCTTAGTGTACGGCCAAGTAGAATTGGCCGCAAAGTATTCCCAGCAGGACTGTAAGTTAGACAGCCTGTTAGATGGTATTGAAGAGGAATACAATCAGTCAGAGTGACTATGTAATTTTAATTGACATGTGTAATGCCTTCTAGCCGGATTGTAGATCGTTTGTCGTTGCCGACCTTTTTCGCTTCAACCTCAGGACCTGACGGTCCAGAGTGTGTCCGAATACCCTACCGGTTATGTAAGAACCGGGGTATGCGTGGGGACCAGGTGTAGGGGTCATTAGTGCTTTATCAGACAAGTGCCCAACTAGTTATGTTATATTACATGGTTAGTAAGAAACATCTTCCAGAGAGAATAGTTCCGTTAGGGGTTCCTTTCTCTGGGAGGCATGCCCTAAAGTGCATGTCCGGACTGCAAACGCAGGAAAATCATCTGGGGGCATATATATAAATAAGTAAAAAAGGTCATCTTTTAGTTCACCGACCGAATATTCCCTTAAGAACACTAGCTTTCGGCTTCACCCAGTCTGAGGTACACATCCGGCTGATCCGGCAGTAACAATCACAGAGGTGCTCCCTTTACCACCTAGCCGAACAATCGGGAACGTAGGGGTAAGCACAGGAGCCAGGCAACCCAGCTTGGCCAAAACTTAAGTCATATCGATGCATATAATGGTGAAGAAAAGGTACATGCGGAAGTTTGACACATGTGGTGGGCGTGAAGCCCGTGTAAATAAGCTTCTGTTAAAGAAGCCCCCAGGTTTAATGAGCGCGAGTACCACGTCACTTGAGGAGCCTTTAAGGGCTATAAAAGAAAAAGGGGAAGGAGAGAAATGTAAGACAGAAAATGTAAAAAATGGACAGAGGAAGGAGACAAACACAGAGTCCGGCGCTAGGCATAGAATCTTCGGAGACGGGCTGCGTTCCATGGGTTCGGCTCGAGTCGGTTATCCGACGCATCTCGCAGGCGGTATGCTCCACCAGTCAGGACTTGGTCGATTATGAAGGGACCTTCCCACTTGGGCTTCAGCTTGTCCTTTTTCTTGTCCGGCAGGCGTAGAACTAATTCGCCAACGTTGTAGTTTTTGGCCCGCACTTCTCTGCTTTGATATCTTCGAGCCTGCTGTTGATAGAATGCGGAACGGGCTTTTGCCACGTCGCGCTCCTCCTCTAAGGCGTCCAAACTGTCCTGCCGATCGAGCTCGACTTCCCTTTCTTCGTACATGCGCACTCGAGGTGAGTCATGAATTATGTCGCAGGGCAAGACTGCCTCTGCGCCGTACACCATAAAAAATGGTGTGTATCTGGTGGTGCGATTCGGCGTGGTCCGCAGCCCCCAGAGTACGGAGTCGAGCTCCTCTACCCAGTGCGTGTTAGATTCCTTGAGGGACCGCACTAATCTGGGTTTGATGCCGCTCATGATGAGACCATTTGCACGTTCGACCTGACCGTTAGTTTGTGGGTGATAGACGGAAGCATAATCGAGCTTGATGCCCATGTTTTTGCACCAGAGTTTTACCTCATCGGCCGTAAAGTTCGTGCCGTTATCAGTGATGATGCTGTGGGGGACACCATAACGATGTACGACCCCGGATATAAAGTCTATCACAGGTCCGGATTCGGCCGTCTTAACAGGCTTGGCTTCTATCCATTTGGTGAACTTATCCACCATGACCAGTAAGTATTTTTTCTTGTGGGTTCCGCCTTTAAGGGGTCCCACCATGTCAAGCCCCCAGACCGCGAAAGGCCAAGTGATGGGGATAGTTTGGAGGGCGGTGGGTGGCATATGGCTTTGGTTTGCAAAAAGCTGGCAACCGACGCATCGTTGGACCAAGTCCTGAGCGTCCGCCCGGGCCGTCGGCCAATAAAAGCCTGTATGGAAAGCCTTGCTTACAAGGGACCGGGCTGCGGCGTGATGGCCACCGAGTCCAGCATGAATTTCAGCCAGCAAGTTCCGCCCTTCCTCTTCGGAGATGCACCTTTGAAGGACTCCGGTAGTGCTCTTCTTATAAAGTTCTCCCTCATGGACTTTATAGGCTTTAGATCGCCGCACTATACAGCGTGCCTCGTTTTGGTCCTCTGGGACTTCCTGCCTAGTAAGGTAGGCTAGGAATGGTTCTGTCCATGGGGCGATAACGGCCATTAGTACGTGGGCTGAGGTTGTGATTTCATTGGCAGAGCCTCCGATTATGTCAGATTGTTCGGCATCGGATAGTGCGGTTGGGTCCGAGCTAATATTGCCATGTTCCCCTTTCCATACTACAGATGGCTTGAACATCCTTTCCAGGAAGATGTTGGGGGGGGGACCGCATCACGTTTTGCGCCGATGCCTGCCAGGACGTCTGCCGCCTGATTGTTTTCTCGGGCTATATGGTGAAATTCGAGCCCTTCAAAACAAGCTGACATTTTGAGGACGGCATTGCGGTAAGCTGCCATTTTTGGATCCTTGGCATCGAAGTCTCCATTTATTTGGGATATCGCGAGGTTCGAATCCCCGCGCACCTCTAGGCGTTGAATGCCCATGGATACTGCCATCCGGAGACCATGTAAAAGGGCCTCATATTCGGCTACATTGTTGGAGTCCGTGTACATAATCTGGAGTACATATTGAACTGTGTCTCCCGTGGGGGACGTCAAAACGACACCGGCCCCTAGTCTGGCCAACATTTTGGAACCGTCGAAGTGCATGATCCAGTTTGAATATGTGCCGTACTCTTTAGGGAGTTCGGCCTCCGTCCATTCTGCGACGAAGTCGGCCAAAACTTGCGACTTGATAGCTCGCCGTGGCCTATAAGTTATGTCGAACAGGAGGAGCTCAATGGCCCATTTTGTAATCCGGCCCGTTGCGTCACGGTTGTTTATAATATCGTTGAGTGGTACTTTCCGATGCTACTGTGATTGAACAATCTTGAAAGTAGTGTCATAGCTTCCGGGATGCCATGAATACCGCATATGCAATCTTTTGATAATGTGGGTACCGTGATTTGCATGGGGTGAGGACAGTGGACACGTAGTAAACCGGATTTTGAAGGGGGAATTTGTGTCCGTCTATTTCCCGCTCGATGACGAGTACTGCGCTAACAACTTGATGGGTTGCTGCAATGTACAATAGCATTGGTTCGCCGATGTTTGGCGCGGCCAGGACATGGTTTGTTGCCAATATGGCTTTTATTTCCTCGAGTCCGGCCGTGGAGGCATCCGTCCACTCGAAGTGTTCGGTGCGCCGAAGGAGGCGATAGAGGGGTAGCGCCTTTTCTCCCAAACGGGAGATAAAGTGGCTTAGAGCCGCCACGCATCCGGTTAATTTTTGTATTTTTTTGAGGTCCTTTGGGATATCCAATTGTGACAAAGCTTGGGTCTTGGCCGGATTTGCTTCAATTCCTCTACCGGATACAATGAAGCCCAAGAGCTTTCCGGCTGGAATGCCAAAAACGCATTTTTCCGGATTTAGCTTGATGTCATATGCTCGGAGGTTGTCAAATGTAAGCCTCAAGTCGTCTACTAGAGATTTGACATGTCTTGTTTTTACGACCACATAATCCACGTATGCCTCTACTGTTTTGCCGATCTGGTTTGCCAGACATGTCTGAATCATGCGCTGATATGTTGCGCCGGCGTTTTTGAGCCCGAAAGGCATTGTGTTGAAGCAGAATGGGCCGTATGGGGTGATGAATGCCATTGCGGCTTGGTCTGACTCGGCCATCTTGATTTGATCGTAACCGGAGTATGCGTCGAGGAAGCACAACGAATCGTGTCCTGCAGTGGAGTCGATAATTTGATCGATGCGGGGGAGGGGGAAGGGATCCTTTGGGCAAGCCTTGTTAAGGTCTTTGAAGTCAATGCACAGGCGCCAGGATTTGTCCTTCTTTGGTACCATCACCAAGTTTGCTAGCCAGTCCGGATGTTTTATGTCTCTGATGAATCCGGCCTCCAATAATTTGGCTAGCTCCTCTCGCATTGCCTGTCTCTTGGGCTCAGAGAAACGCCGAAGGGCTTGTTTGACAGGTTTGAATCCTTTTAGGATATTTAAGCTGTGTTTGGCCAGCCTGCGTGGGATTCCTGGCATGTCTGAAGGGTGCCAGGCAAAAATGTCCCAGTTCTCTCGTAGGAATTCTCGCAGTGCGGCGTCTACATCGGGGTTTAATCGCGCCCCGATGGAAGCTGTTTTATTGGGGTCGATTGGATGGACCTGGAATTTGTCTATTTCATCCGCTGGTTTAAAGGAGGTGGACTTGGATCTTTTGTCGAGTATCACATCGTCCCTGTTTACCGTGGAGCGCAGCGTAGTCAGTTCCTCAACCGCTAGGGCTTCGGACAGTGCCTCAAGGGCCAATGCGGCTGTCTTGTTTTCGGCGCGGAGTGCTATGTCCGGATCACTAGTGAGAGTAATGATTCCGTTCGGCCCGGGCATCTTGAGCTTTATGTACCCGTAATGGGGTATTGCTTGGAAGATTGTAAACGCTTCCCGCCCCAGCAGAGTGGTGTCCGCTACTGAACGGGGCCACTTGGAATGTGACCTCTTCGGACCTATAATTATCCAGCGTGCCGAACACCACATCTAGTGTGATTTTTCCTGTACAGCGCGCTTCCCGACTGGGATTATTCCTCTAAAGGTTGTGCTGCTTCGCTCAATGCGGTTCCAGTCTATTTCCATTTTTTGAAGGGTTTCCTCATAAATGAGGTTCAATCCGCTGCCTCCGTCCATGAGTACCTTGGTGAGGCGAAAGTCGTCCACTATAGGACTGAGTACCAATGCGGTTGGTGCTCGAGCTGTTCGGAATTTAGGTTCATCACTGGCATTAAAAGTAATAGCCGTGTCACTCCATGGGTTTATTGTTGCTACTTGATAGACTTCGGCGAGGCTGCGGAGTGTTCTTTTTCGCATATTATTTGATGCGAAAGTCTCGAAGACTATTAAGACTGTACTGGAGTCCCTGTGGTGGCTTTCTGTGGCCTCCGGAATTAGGAGATCTTCGCCCCTTTCGGCCACCTGCCAGAGTATCCAACATGCTCTAAGGCTATGAGTTGGTGTGGCGTCCTCTGTACTATGAATTTTACAGGGCCCATTAAGCCATCCCTCCAGTACGGTTCCATGCCCTGTAGAGGGTTTTGGTTTTTTGGTTTTTAACCCGGGTGTCTGATGATGATGCACCCTTTTATTTCGGACGAGGTTTCTATTCAGGGCTGGATTGTCCCAAAATTTAGTTTCGGTTTCCCAGGCGCTTTCCATCGCACAGTACTTTTGTACTATGGTTGCCAAGTCAGCGAAGCGTGTAAGATCACGATGACCTGTGGCGTTGAGGATTCCCTTGTCCGTGCAATTATTGCAGAAGATTGAGATTGCGTCTTCCTCGCGGCAGTCCTTTATCCTGTTCATAACCAGGAGGAACCTTGCCCAGTAATGATGTACTGTTTCTTCGGGCTTTTGCCTGATTTGGGATAGATCGCTTATGTTTGGGTGGGTGGGTGGAATTAAATCTGGAACTTCACCCAATCTAAGACTCAGAGGCCAAGGAGTTTCCGAACTCTGAAGTTTGGATTCTTGGATGTTGTCCAGTGAATCTAGCCCGTTGCCTGATTCTAAGTTCAGGTCTTGAGTTACATCCTCCCCTCCGCGAGTATCCGGCTTGAAGGGATCGGGAATCCGGACGTAGCTAGTCCTTAAGATAGATGAAGAGTCGCCGCACTGTGCCTCTACCACGGCAACATGATGGGTGACTTGGGGAGAATTAATTTCTCTTAGATCGGGTTTAAGCCCAACCTGGTCATAATCCGTAGTGACCCCCAAGGCGGCAATGCGATCCAAGAGCTCGTTTACGGAAGAGAGCTCCATTGGATCTAACTGCTCGACGAGTTTCGAGCTGACGTGGAGATTGCTTTTGATGACCCGAGAAGTCACCGTCGGCGCAACGGTCGAACAGGCGGTCATGAGAAAACCGCCTAGCCGGAGAGTTTGGCCGACAGCCAAGGCTCCCTTAGTAACGGCGCCGTCTTTAAAGACGGGAAGAGGCATCCTTCCTGATTGCGACGGCACAGAGGAACTCTCAATGAAAGCACCAATGTTAGTGTCAAAACCGGCGGATCTCGGGTAGGGGGTCCCGAACTGTGCGTCTAGGCCGGATGGTAACAGGAGGCAAGGAACACGATGTTTTACCCAGGTTCGGGCCCTCTTGATGGAGGTAAAACCCTACGTCCTGCTTGATTAATATTGATGATATGGGTAGTACAAGAGTAGATCTACCATGAGATCAAGGAGGCTAAACCCTAGAAGCTAGCCTATGGTATGATTGTTGTATGATGACGTTATCCAACGGACTAAAACCCTCCGGTTTATATAGACACCGGAGAGGGTTAGGGTTACACAAAGTCGGTTACAATGGTAGGAGATCTTGAATATCCGCATCGCCAAGCTTGCCTTCCACGCCAAGGAAAGTCCCATCCGGACACGGGACGAAGTCTTCAATCTTGTATCTTCATAGTCCTGGAGTCCGGCCGAAGGTATAGTCCGGCTACCTGGACACCCCCTAATCCAGGACTCCCTTACCAACCTTCGCCCTCACCGTCCTCCATGTCCCACAGAAAATTCTCAAAGAGATCGACAGGTGTAGATGACGTTTCCTCTGGTGCCAGGACGACGAGGTTTCGGGCGCCAGCTGCAAGGTCAACTGGCCAGCGGTCTGCGCCCCGATGGAGCAAGGAGGCCTGGGCATCCCTGACCTACAGCGTTTTGGCAGAGCGCTACGGCTGCGCTGGCTCTGGCTTGCATGGCACCACTCGGAGCGGCCTTGGGTGGGCACCGAGCTGCCTTGCGGCGGCGCGGACAAGGCGCTCTTTGCGGCCTCCACCAGCGTGGCGATCGGTGATGGGGCTCGGGCCTCTTTCTGGCTCTCTCCATGGATCGGCCAGGGCTGCCTCTCGCAGCAGTTCCCAAGGCTGTTCAGCTACTCGCGGCGCAAGAACAGATCGGTGCGGGAGGCCCTCAGCGACGACACGTGGATCCGCGACCTCGCCCACGGCAACAACCGCCATCTCCTGCCGGACGTCCTCGCCCTTCATCGCCTGCTCCAGGGGACGGACGCGCAGCTGCAGCCAGGAGTGCCGGATGACCTGACGTGGAGTAAAGTGAGCTCAGGAAAGTACACAGCAAGGTCGGCCTACCTGGTGCAGTTCTAGGGTAGAATGGCGACCCTCTTCGACCGTCTGGTTTGGAAAGCCTGGGCGCCGGGCAAAATCAAATTTTTTACCTGGTTGCTTCTGCAGGACCGGCTCTGGTGCAATGACAGACTCAAGCGGCGGGGCTGGACAAACACTTACTTCTGTCAGCTCTGCGTCAGAAACCTGGAGTCGTCGCGCCACCTCTTTTGGAGCTGCCAAGAAACCGGACGAGTGTGGGCCTAGCTGGGACTGTGGCACAACTGCTCGGCTCTCACCCCGGCCGCGAGCTGGCGCCATGACAGCTCCACCGCAATCGTGCAAGGCATCCTGGATAAGAGCCCGCACCAATGGTGAAAGGGAGTGCGGACGTTGTGCTGGCTTGCTTGCTTGGAGATTTGGCAGGAGAGAAACAACAGCACCTTCAGGTAGCAACTGCCGTGCGTACCCGGAATCATCAAACGCATACGAGACAACATCGAGCTATGGAGAACCACAGGAGCTGCATGCTTAGAGAGCCCCTTCGGGGACCCCCCCTTGAGAGATAAACCCACTCTTGTTTCTAGGGTTTTTGGCCGTGTGTGGCACTCCCTAAACCCTAAAACTTCGATCCTAGGACCCTCACCACCATTGTTGTTTTTCCGTTGCTTTCTGCTATGATCAATGAAAACGCCAGCAATTGCTGGATCTTTCAAAAAAAAAGAGGTGAACACCCTGCGCAGCCCTTTTTGACTCGGCAAGCGCTATAGCTAGGGCACCATGGAGAAGGCGGCGAGACGTCCAAGCAAGAAGGCTCGTACGATGTCTACCGACTCCGACGGCCTGGCGGCGCTCGCCCTCCGCCTCTCCAAAAAATTCTTAGGCGGCGAGGAGCACGAGGGCCAGAACATCATGTTCTCGCCGCTGTCCATCTACACCGCGTTGGGCCTCCTGACACCGTGGACGAGATCCTAGCCGTGCTCGGCGGGACCTCGCGCGACGGGCTCGCGGGGGTCATGCGACTAGTGTCGAAGCATGCCCTCGCCGCTGACGATCCGTCCGGTCCGCTGGTCGTTACGTCCGCGTGCAGCGTGTGGTGCCACAAAGATCTGGCGCTGAAGCCGGCCTACCGGAAGGCCGCCGTCAAGTCCTACAAGGCGGACGTACGCGCCGTCGACTTTGTGAAAAAGGTCAGTACAATACTTCTTCGGCGATGCCATCTCGATCTGTAAAAATATATTGAGATATCAAATAGAGTATATTTGTGGCTTTCAATTTCAAGTTTCAATGCTGATCCATCTCTCTCCTGCATGCAGCCGGAGGATGCGAGGAAGGAGATCAACAGGTGGGTCTCTAAGGCCACGAAGAAGCTCATCACCAACGTCTTACCACGGGGCTCAGTGCACCGCGACACTAGGCTCGTGCTCACCAATGCCATCTACTTCAAGGGTATGTGGGAGAACGCCTTCAGCAAGAGCCGCACAAAAGACCACACGTTCCACCGCGGCACCGCCTCGACAGCAGCACCGTTCAGGTGCCATTCATGGACGGAAACAGACGCCACAAGTACCTGGTGTCCACATATGACGGGTTCAAGGTGCTTAAGCAATAATGCTAAACATACAAAAAGTTACACGCAATTACACGCTGACTAGAATTTTTTTCATCTACTAACCAATCACGAACTTGCCCCCCTAATTTTCAGGAAGGTGGACCGCCTCCCCACGTATTGACCAATCAAATTAACTCTTTTTGTAAAACCTAGTAAATCGTTTGTACCTGTAGCATTGCTTAAGCTCCCCTACAAGAAGGCGGCCAACAACGGCGCCACTTATTCGATGTGTGTCTTCCTCCCGACCGCGCGAGACGGGCTGCGTAGCCTTGCTGACGAGATGGCGACCGGTGGGCCAAGCTTCCTGTTCGACCACCTGCCGACTCAGTCTAGGAGCGTGACCAAGCTCCGGCTACCCAAGTTCAAGTTGTCCTTCTTCTGCAGCATGAAGAAAGTTCTGGAGATGTTGGGGCTCCGGGCGGCGTTCAGCGGGGAGGCCGATCTGTCTGACATGGTGGACAAGGACTCGGCCGGAAACGACGTGCCGCTGCGGGTAGAGGATGTGTTCCACAGGGCGGTTGTGGAAGTGAACGAGGAAGGCACCGAGGCGGCTGCATTCACCGCCGTCATGACCGTATTATATTGTTGGACACCTCCGTCCGTGCCTGTTGATTTTGTAGCAGACCATCCTTTTGCCTTCTACATAGTGGAGGAGGTGTCCCATACGGTGGTCTTTGCTGGTCATGTCCTTGACCCTTCTGAAACCGAGTGATAAAAGCTATCATGTGTCGAAGATAGATACAAAAGCTCGTTTTAATTGGCACCATAGATCTACCAGCAATGCTACATCTACAGGAGTTTTACGGGCTAGACTGGAGATGGGGTGTATTGATTGGTTGTTAAGATGAAACGGGACCCACTCTGAAAATCAAAGGGGAACAGATTAGTGAGGGTAGAAGGTTAGTCCGTTAATTCTTGTAGAAGTTTTCTGTACGTCTAGCATTTTTGATAGATCTACTATGAAAAGTTTTCATCGTTTACTTTAGACAAGACAACTATTAGTCCAACCTATTCGGATATATGGTCATGCTCTTTTCATCATAATATTCGCAACATAAATGTTCTTACAAAAAACATGGATGTCTTCTGCATTGTTTATGAAATACTAGTATGTGTTTGCTGATGGAAAAATGTTGCGGGTGTTAGTTCTCTGGTTTCATCTTAATTCTCTCCACCCACCACTACCGGACTAACCCCCCTATGCCGTCGGCCTAGGTCTATGCCAACGGTGGCCGTCGGCGTAGATAACATCAACGTACTTGTGTCAAACCGTCGGCATAGGCATATATGCCGACGACATCCGTACGTCCGTCAGCATAGATACACCGTCGGCAGAGATTATCACCAGACAGCGCCATCACACACGCTGACCAGGCCGTCGGCATACCTGTGCCACATGGCGCTCCTTGGTTTCTCCTGGACATGGCTATGTCGAGGGCCAGGCCGTCGGCATAGATCTAGCACGGTGTCATCACAGGGCCTCTGTAGGGTGTGGTAAAAGTTTGGACGCGTTTCGAGTAAGCCTCCCCTGAGGCCGCTTGTAAACCGCACTGTCTCCGAGCTAGTATTTGGGTATCGAGAGGTAACATGTCCAATTTGCGCAGGAAGTGCTAGTCATGTTTCTCCGTTGGCCTCGAAACTTCTCGTGCTCTAAGAGGGGGCAACCGCATGGCATGTGCCACGGTGTAACGCCCTGGACACACCCGCCGGTGGTCGTTACTCCTGGCGGGATCTAGACTGGCCCCACAGATCAATACTAGTCTTTTCTGCGCACTTTGTGCTCACTCATGCGCACCCTGGAGCAACTTCCCGGTCGGTCACCCATCCGGAAACTACTCCAAGCTAAGCACGCTTAACTTTGGAGTTATGTCCGAATGGGCTCCCGGAAAAGAAAGAATTCCTTATTGATATGAGTACCCTATCATCCCTAACAAGCCAGCTATCACACACAGCCTCACATTTTTCGGGGACGCGTGCAATATTCGAGAAATTTATTGCTCTGCTATGGTTTCATCACCGGAAATTGCAGATCAGCAAGGCGCCGAATGAAATTATGCCCGGTAGCGGCATGTGAAATCATTTGTGATATCCTTGTGGCATGCCTAGGGCTTGCACAGATGAGGGAGGAGTGTCATTTCCGAGTGCAGCTCTCGATATGTGTGGCATTTTCAAGTGCCGCTCTAGGGACAAGGTAAACTAGATCTTAGGTTATATCCTTTACCGAGCATGACTCTCGGAAAAGGTGTAAACCCTAGATCTAGGTCTCGTACCTTTACCGAGAACCGCACCGACAGACTCTTGGTAAAGGTCAGCGAACACTTAACTCTGCCGCACGATCTCTTCTCTCTCTTTCTCACCATGCCCCCAACACCCCACCGGCGCCCCTCCCCCCACCACCGAGTTGCCCCCCCCCCCGTCCCACCGGCGCCCTCCCCCTCGGCCGGTCCCTCACCCCACCCCATCCCCCTCCCCGCCCCACTACGCCCCCTGACCCCGCCGACACCCCCAACCCCGTCGGCACCATCTCCCCCTCTCAGTGAGTTGTGTCTCCCCCTCCCCGATCTTGTATGTATGCATGAATGTATGTATGGATGCATGGATTTTTATATGGATGCAAGGATTGATGGATGCGTGGATGTATGAACGTATATATGTATGTATTAATGCATGGATTGATGCATGAATTGATGCATGGACTTTTTTGGTTGTAATTTTTTTTTGTAGTTTTTTGTATATATCAATATATGGATGGATGGATGTATGTATGTATGCATGAATGCATACATGGATGCAAAGAAGGATGGATGAATGTAGATAATTATTAATTTTCTTGTATAGATAATTGTTGATGCATCTATTAGTTCATGTTATTTGTATGGATGCTATGGATGCTATGGAGGTCACCTATGTTCCTCCTCTATGATCTTTTCATAGTAGGAGGAACAAAGGAAGAGCGACCATCACCGATAGTCGATTGATACGTCTCCGTCGTATCTACTTTTCCAAGCACTTTTGCCCTTGTTTTGGACTCTAGCTTGCATGATTTGAACGGAACTAACCCGGACTGACGTTGTTTTCAGCAGAATTGCCATGGTGTTATTTTTGTGCAGAAATAAAAGTTCTCGGAATGAGCTGAAAATCAACGGAGATTATTTTTGGAATATATAAAAAACTAGTAAGCGTGCACGTGCAACGCACGATCTTACAGATCGATAAATTTAAAATTCTTTTAACATTACTTTATCCATATATGCACCTAATTGTGCATGCTTTTAGAAATATTAGCCTAACTATAAAGGTTGTTTACTAATATGAGTAAAAACCAACATAATAAAGGCCCACCCTAATTAAATACATCTCAGCTCAATATGTTCTGTGTTCCAAGGAGTGTATAGGATGCATGTCTTCCTGCTTAGAATATCTTTCCGTCAAAAAGAACATCGATCCCATCTTCAAGCTGCTCAATCGAACAATTATTCCCGGCCAAAAATACAAATACCTCAAACTTTTATGAATTCGTATTGGTGGCTAACTCTCAGGCCAAAGTCAAACTGTTGGTTAGGTGAGAGTACACGAAAAATGGTGTAAGCACACGGTTCGATCACATAGAAGCAAGTAACAGTTTGGTTCCTTACAAGTTAGGAGCCAGGATGCTCTCCTATGGTCCTTCCATACTGAGTTATTGTCGAGACACCACAGTGCAATACTCCACTCTCCATACTTACAACAACTATGTAAATTCAAATGTACACATGAACAACAAGTATCTCAGATGTTTATAGTTTGTCAAATAATTTAGCAAGGGATGCAGCGCATTCTAAACCGATTGTCACATAGTGTGTGGCTGCATATCTTCAATCTCAGAGATCCTCACAACCAGTCTTGGAGCCAAGAAATCCTCACATGAACTAAAAAATCCCTCCTACTTGGAGATATCATGGAGTTATTAACAAGACTGCTACCACAGGATCTGAAGAGCCTTACCTTTGTGTGTGCGCATTGAGTTGTACATGTTTGATCTAAAATAAACATGAGAGAGTGCCATTACCAAAATAAGTAAATTTAATAAATAAAATAGCATTACAACTTTCATGCAATTCCAGTGAGCTCCATGCTTCAATCATGGTGTGTAACAGGGCATACTAAATGATAATCATTAGTTTAACTTAACCAAATGAAAGAAAAATTGTGATTTAAGTCTCTAAAATGGGTGCTCCTTACAATGAAATCATGTAACTTTACAAATGAGAAAATAGACTAAGGCTCTAGAGATGTAGACTATTCCATGAGATAAATACGATATAACTTTGACAGCAGTAATGGAGCTGCATGAAATAATATAATGTTATTCAACTCATCAACCAACACAGTGTTGTTTAACTCTTTAGCAAAGCCATTATAATTAGTTACTGCTCTTTCGAGAACCTTGTAGTTGAGTTCATCATATTTATAGTCTTTATCTTTACCTTTATATATATTATATATATTATATATATATATATTATATATTATATATATATATTATATATATTATATATATTATATATATTATCTTTACCTTTATATATATTATATATATTATATATATTATATATATATATATTATATATATATATATTATATATATTATATATATTATATATATTATATATATATATATTATATATTATATATTATATATATACTAATAAACCAGACATTGCTTCTGGTCGTCCGTCGTGGTTGTTTTGCAAAAAAGTCCCTGCAGTTTTTGGAAATTAAACCCGCAGTCCCTTCTTAAGTGAATCTGGAAAACGCTTCGTGTTTTTGTGAAAAAACCCTATTTTTTGTTTGAAATTCAGTCCGCACTCCTTTGTTCCACCCCTCGACCCCGGCTGCATCTGGCGACGCCGCCACCTCGCCGCCAGCCCGCGTCATCCGCCGCCCCTTGCCGGCACGCGCTCTCCCCGTCCGCCTCCGGCCTCCATCATCTCCGCACCGGCGACCTCCCCTTGCCTCCTCCTCCTTCCCTTCTCTTCCACCTAGATTGAGAAGGGAAGCCATGGCGCTCCCGCAGCGGCTAGATCCAGACCAAACCCGTGGGGTTCCAGCTCGACCTCCTCGCAGCGACCATGGAGGCGGAATCCGCGGATCCCACGACCACGGTGGTGCGAGCCCCCCCTCCCGCGCACTCCTTCCCTTCCACTCTGTTCCATTGATGCAAAATTTTCTCTTTTTTTCATGATTGACCACTCGCAATGGAGTTGGAAGCAGGAGGGATGTGGGTCAGGCATCTACATGTGCTGCTGAATTCGATTGATGGTTCTTGATTGTTGAGTAATTCCTGTTAGTTGTTATATGTGCTGCTGAATTCTCCATTAGGGACTTGATTCATGTTGGTTGCTGACTTCATTGTTGATTGTTGATTGTCGAGAGAAAATCCAGGAGAGCGGTTGATGCTAGCGCTGGCGATGCGTCATCTCCCGCCCACGCAGCCTCCCCACTATGCCTCCACACCCAGATTCGAGTCCTCTCGGTCTCCCTCCCCCATCTGTGGTCGGCAACGACAGTCATAATGATAGCGAAGTGGTGCGACCAGGGGATGGCGCACATACGTTGTTGCCGTCGGCTGGCCTATGCTCGCGTTCAGGAATGATGCGTGTTTGCTTTACTGTAGGTGCTTTGGCGCTCTGTATTAGCTTGTTGTAGATGCTCTGCTTCCTCTGTTTTCTGCTTTGTCGTGTATCAATTGGGTGGTTTGTAGCTGCTGATGTAATCCAAGATGAAGCAGGCATACATGTGGACGCTGCTTCTCGCTTGTCTAGCTGCAACTGATCGCTGGACAATCACTTAGGGCAGTATCATTGCCATATAATTATTGCAGAGTTGTGTAAGTTTGATTCATGAATGATAGGACCAAGGAAGGATAAATGAAATGCTTTGCAGTTCAAAAGAGAGTTAACAATGATTTAACGACGTTGGATGGCTGCATGTGCTCCTAAAGAAGGTCTGTATGAACATATCAAGCAAGTCCTGCTAGCAATGCTTCATTCATACAACTGTTTCTTGTGTTGTTACTTCTATAGTGAGTGACAAGTTTGCAATCTCATATATGCAGAGGTCGGCTGCTAACAGGTTCCAGGTGGCCGGGATTGAGGAAATTATATCAGGAAACGAGTGAGCCTTCTGTTTTGTGGTTCAGCAGCATTCTCTATTACAGTGTACATTATATTTGTTTCCTTCTCTTTTTATAATTGTAACAGAACCTTTTCTCTCTTAACAAATTGAAATCAAGACTGTTTTTCTTTAATGAATTTATATTTTTAATGCTTTAAAGCACTATAAAAGCTCATGATGAGTGTGTAAATTCCCATCATTTTGTTGTTATGGAGCTCTCAAAATTGACATTTTTCTTACATTTCCTTGTTCTTAATTTTCAAATCTGAACTGTGATCGTTGCTTACCAATTCTCACATCCATTTTTATCAGTTTTACAAGGATGCATCCCTTTTTACATGGGGAAGCAGATAACAGTAATGAACCAAGCAAGATGACTATGGTGCGTGACCTCAAGCTGTGATAAGACAGAAACTGGATCTTCTGTGCCCGTTGAAGATGAGATGGACGAAGTTACTGATGAAGCAATTGGTGCAAAGCTCAATATTTTATATACACAGAAAAGGGCAGTTTCTTCAGAACTTGCCACTGCTCATGCATGTGAAAAGAACATAGCTGATAAAAACAAGTCTCTTAAGCACAAGGTAAGGATGTCATTCTCGGAGAAGCAGAGATTGTTGTAACAACACTCAGTGGGTGTGGAGGTGATATTTACGGAGTTTGCTCGGAAACTGCTTCAACTAAGAAATATGGGAATTTCTCTGAGCAAACTTTGTTTGATGTTTTTGTTATCGATTTAAGCTGCACAGGTGGGGTCTCAGACTCTCAATACAAACTGTCCTCTTTCAAATCAAGCTAGCTTTATATTTAATATTTATTATATGCTAAACACTAAGCTTCTTTTGGTTTACTCATATTTAGGCTCTTGAGCATGCAACTTTGATTCCACTTCAGCTACTCAAGTCAAAAGGAACTAAGTGCATAATGGTAACATGCTCTCTTTTAAAACATTTCTGATTAAAGAATAGTTTTTAGCTACACCTTGAAGCAACATTACAGTGCTATCTCTTACTTAGTAATGTCTCTTTTGAAGGTTGGTGATCCGAAGCAGCTACCTGCTATCTCTTACTTAGTAATGTTACTTATTAAAGCGCATGTCAAACCATGTTGTCATTCTTGGATTTTAGTTTTCGGTGTGCCATATCTTTTTTACATTTATGTCCTAAAAATGCTCTGATTCCAATGATGAGCAACCTTATGCAATTTTATGTGAAAACAATAGCAACCTCATTAACATGATTACAAGTAACAAGCTGCGCATACATAGTCCCCGTGTGTTGTTTGAGTATGCCATTCTTAATGGATTACTAAATTTGTATGTGAGAACTGAGAAGAGCTATCAACTGCAGGCCGTATGCTAATTTCTCAATTATTTTGTATTGTCTGCAGGATCGAATGCATCCTTACATTAGCAGATTCCCGTCGTTGCATTTCTATGAAAACAAACTGCTGGATGGTGCTCAGAAGGCTGAGAAATCAGATCCTTTCCATGATCACCGTTGTCTTGGTCCATACATGTTCTTTGATATTGCCGATGGTCGTGAGCATGCTGGAACAAGTGCTGCTGCACAATCACTCTCTAATCAACTTGAAGCTGGTGCAGCACTTGAAATACTGTCATTTTTAAAGAACAAGTAAGAGTATTGTCTTTGCTTTCACAGTTTCACTTCCTACTGGAGGGGGTCTTATTTTGCAGGTAACTGAGGTTCTATACTTGCTTTGTGAACAGATATCCAACAAATTTCTCCTGTAGAAAGATAGGGACCATAACTTATGGCTATGTTGTGGAAGAGTTCTTGCGGGTAGCATCTTTCCATTGTCTGTAAATTGATGTATAAAGCGGGCATTCCATTCTTTAAAAATTGATAGATAAAATGGATGCAGGTGTGAGCTTGAGGAAGAAGGAGACGGCAAGTGAAAGACCGAGAAGACCAGGAATTATTCTTTGCTGGCCATAAGGTGGAGGCGCTGCTTAGGGAACATGTGCGGACATCCTTGCTCCTTTTATTCTTCCAGTTTTAGGTACTCTCCAACAGGCTTGTACGGAGTACCTATCTTGCTATGTACTGAATTATTTGCAACTATGTAGCAAACTGTATTAGGAGATCTAGATATATAATGCGTGTGTGTATGAATTAATTATTACCATCACCTAGCTAGCTTGTTACCTGAAAGATCGAGGCGAACTTTTATTGTATGGATGCTGTGTCGCTGGTTTTCTGTGATGTTTCAGGGACACATTGTTTTTCATTTTTGGGACTTCATGTAAGTTTTGGGCCGTGGCTCCCTCAAATCAAGTCGGATCAACACTCACTCCCTGTATGTTAAGATGGTCCTTAATTAATGCTATAATCTTATATATGATGACATTCAGGGATACTTTCCACGCCTTGCTCCTCTTTAGACTTCTAGGTACTTTCCAGTAATCAATTTGCAACCAGAATACAACGTGTCAGCAATTGCTCCCCAGTAAACGAGGTGAGTGTTGAAACTTTTATACTGTAAAGACATGTTTTAAACTTTTAAGTTCTAACAATAGTAGTACCATTGATACAGATAAGTTGCTTGAACATTAGTTTTGGTATAGTAGAAAAATGATATATATAGTATATATTTGTTCTTTTTCACTTTTTGTTATTTCTTTATTTACGTGTTAAAAAAACATGCCGCCCAGCCCCCCTCTCCCTTCTTCCGGATCAATCCGCTCCTTCCCCAGAAGGCATCGCCTCGGCATTGCTAGGCACGGGACTAAGGCGCCTGCCGTAGTGTCAGGCCAGGGGCAAGTCTCTCTAGCCTCTGTGCATGCGCCCTGGGTTGCCTAGCACCATCAGTGATGGTGGCGAAGAGAAGTGGCAACATGGATGGATCACTAGGGGCATGTGAGAATTATTTCTCCCGTTGCAACGCACGGGCATTTTTGCTAGTAATACCTAATAAGCATCTACCAGATAAGCACAATACAGTGGCTCAAATTTTGTTCGTTCAATTAGGTATAAAATTCAAAGAAGAATATGTCTGCTGCTACTTACCGAAATTTATTTGCATGCTTACTTATGGCAGGCAGAGATGTATATACATGCCCCGCAGAGTCATTGTTATTCTTTGAAGCCGAAATCGTAGTACCTTGAGGCACCAGTGCAGCGGAGTAATTTGATACAGTTATGTTCAGAATCAGCATCCACACCCACCCAATTGGTATTTCTATCTTCACGGTATAGAGAATTCAGCTGACAGAGAGTAGAATTCAGAGAAGAAAGAGGGCAGCAGGTTCAGAGTTTCAGGGCAGGGGAGAAGAGCAGAGTCACAGGTTCAGAATCACAAGCTTTCCAAATGGCAAAAGGAAACCAATCTCACTTAATTAGAAGGGGATGACGCATAGGGTTGCACTCCAGTTCTGGTTCGTGGTGGCTAGAACAATCATCCTTGCAAGCAAGATATATCCTCACAAGAAGCCTATGACTAAAACCAAAGTGCAACGAAGAGAGACGAACCAAGTCAAATCAGCGGCGGTGCTAGGTTTCTGCAGCTAGCCAAGGCGATATCGGGTAGTCAAAGATGGTCGTGACCGCCCGTGTCCGTAAGCTATCAGACATAATGAACAATAGGTTGCTCCCCTAAAAGAAACTGAAAATTAAAAATAGGTTACCAAATACAGTCGGACTTGCCAAATAAACATGCGAAATCAAATCACACGCTTGCGAATTGTAAGCTCATGCTATTTTTCAATCAAATACATCTGGCATAATTAGTGTAGCTGGGTTTACAACTGGACAAGATAGACAATATAAGCTGACAGGCCATGCATTACAAATTTAACCAAAATTTCACAAAATAGGTACCTTCACAATAGCAGTATATACAGCCGGTGGGAATAAGCGTTGCAAGTCTAAGCGCAAACAAAAGGGGATGATGAAGTAACATGAGAAAACACTAATCAGAATTGTACATTGGAATCGCAACCGGAACCTTCCTGTGTTTAAGTTCCGAAAATTGTAAGCTATGTATCACAAAATTGTTTCATTCTGCAAAGGGGTCCAAACCATGTACTCCCATCCACCCCTTGTTCAAAGACTGTCTGCTCATTTAAGACATATGGATAGCAAGAAAGAAGACTAACTGGAGATGATTGAGCTTATCTCATTCCTCCCCAGCGTGAATGCCAACTATCTTGGCATCGCTTCAACCTCAAGGTATGGATCTTCAGAGGGATTTGATACACCAGAACGTTTGAAAGCAAACACCCACGATTGTCTTATCCATAAATTTTCATGAATGTAGGATCAATAAAATTCAGTTAGCATGAACGATTTCCAAATGTACTTTTTAATGTTTCAAAAAAATTCCAGAGAAGAAATCACCTCAGACGAACTTCAAACCAGAACAAAGATCTGGTGTTGCCGACAAGCTCCTGCGACCTACTCAATCCAGATCGTCGGCTCAAACCTGCTGATTCACATGAAGCTTATAGATAGAGTTTGAGTGCAGAGTAGGACAACCATGGAGGCCGATGTGGGAGGCGCGAGAAGGTGATGCGCCCCGGTGGTAGAACAGACGGGACGAATCTCGGCTGGATCCAATAACCAAGGGAGGAGTGCCATGTGGTCGGCGGTGCCGTCCAGATCAGGGGCGTGCACGGCGAGACGGCGCCATTGCAGCTCGTCATCGGTGTAGGTGAATGAGGGAGACGTCGACTCTACCTCCTTTGGCCGTCCGCTATGTGGGGAAGATGCATGATAGGACGGCTGGAAGGTGTTGTTGGCGTCGAGGATTGCTGTGGAAGAGGGCGGCGCACGGGTCGATCCTTCAGCGGCGTCGGTGGCGGAGGAAGAGGAGGATCCGAGGGCGGCGCTCTAGGCCGCGTAAGGCAGGCGGCGTGGGTAGTGGGGGGTGTTGTTTTGAGCAAGGCATCACACAAATTGAGGGGATTGCGATCAGCTTCCTTTTCGCATGCCTCGTGCGTGATTGTAGGGGTTGCGGACATGAGTGCTTCGTATTTTCCTCGGTGGAGCACGGTCAGTTAACCTAAATTACTAAACGCACGCCAGAAAACAGATTATATTAAGCCTAGCTGTCAGATCGAGTTTGATGGGTCTAATCATGCGATGATAATAAATCCGTGTACGTTTTATGGGATGCGTTTAGAGAAAATAATGTTGGATTGTTTATTCGCAGTAGAGAAGTAGAGAAAAACAGATTATATTAAGCCTAGCTGTTAGATCGAGTTTGATGGGTCTAATCATGCGGTGGTAATAAATTCGTGTACGTTTTATAGGGTGCGTTTAGAGAAGATAATGTTGGATTGTTTATTAGTAGTAGAGATTGGCGAAAGAATCAAGGCCAAGGGGCCCACACCCTGTCCATGCGGGTGGGGGCGCGCCCCCTGCCTCGTTGGCCCCCTGGTGCTCCACCGACCTCAACTCCAACTCCATATATTCGTATTCGGGGAGAAAAAAAATCAGGGAGAAGGATTCATCGCGTTTTATGATACGGGGCCGCCACCAAGCCCTAAACTCTCTCGGGAGGGCTGATCTGGAGTCCGTTCGGGGCTCCGGAGAGGGGGGGTCCATCGCCATCGTCATTGTCAATCTTCCTCCATCACCAATTTCATGATGCTCACCGCCGTGCGTGAGTAATTCCATCATAGGATTGCTGGACGGTGATGGGTTGGATGACATTTATCATGTAATTTAGTTAGTTTTGTTAGGGTTTGATCCCTAGTATCCATTATGTTCTGAGATTGATGTTGCTATGACTTTGCTATGCTTAATGCTTGTCACTAGGGCCCGAGTGCCATGATTTCGGATCTGAACCTATTATGTTTTCATGAATATATGTGAGTTCTTGATCCTATCTTGCAAGTCTATAGTCACCTATTATGTGTTATGACCCGTTAACCCCGAAGTGACAATAATCGGGATACTTACCGGTGATGACAGTAGTTTGAGGGGTTCATATTTTCACTAAGTGCTAATGCTTTCGTCCGGTACTCTATTAAAAGGAGGCCTTAATATCCCTTAGTTTCCATTAGGACCCCGCTGCCACGGGAGGGTAGGACAAAAGATGTCATGCAAGTTCTTTTCCATAAGCACGTATGACTATATTCGGAATAGATGCCTACATTACATTGATGAACTGGAGCTAGTTCTGTGTCACCCTAGGTTATAACTTTTACATGAGGAATTACATCCAACATAATTCTCCATCACCGATCCAATGCCTACGAGCTTTTCATATATTGTTCTTCGCTTATTTACTTTTCCGTTGGTACTGTTACAATCACTATAAAACCAAAACTGCTACCGTTACTTTTGCCACTGGTACCACTACTATCATATTACTTTGCTACTAAATACTTTGATGTAGATGTTAAGTTATTCAGGTGTGGTTGAATTGACAACTCAGCTGCTAATACTTGAGAATATTCTTTGGCTCCCCTTGTGTCGAATCAATAAATTTGGGTTGAATACTCTACCCTCAAAAACGGTTGCGATCCCCTATACTTGTGGGTTATCAAAACTATTTTCTGGCGCCGTTGCCGGGGAGCATAGCTCTATTCTTTGAGTCACTTGGTATTTATATCTGCTGATCACTATGAAGAACTTGAAAGATCAAAGAACCAAGATCTATCCCTCAAATACGACGGGAGGTAAGGAACTGCCATCACTACAAAAAAAACACTTCCGTGATGATACGTGTTTGTGACAGTAGGTCGCATTTTCTGTCATGCATGTACATCCATGACGATTTTGTGACAGAATCAAGATAGTCATACCTGTGCTGTCGTAGAAGTGTTCCATGACATTACCAAAATTATCATCATGGAAGTATGCACTTCCATGACGATAAATCGCGCGTCATAGAAGTGCTTTCGTCAAGGGTGACCGACACGTGGCATCCACCGTAACGAAACGCCGTTAAGCTATCAGGTCGGGTTTTGGATCCAATAACCCGTTAACAGCCCCGACCAATAGGGATTTTCCATGTGTAAAATCATCATTGGCTGGAGGAAACACGTGTTAGCTCATCGTTGGGAGAGATGTCATCCACTCATTGGACAGAAGGCGCCTATGATACGTCGACACGTGGCACGGCCCAACAGAGGCCCATTCCTGTGAAAAGGCCGGCCCATTTGACTTGGTCAAAAGGTGGCGGGCCGGCCCATGGAAAGCCTGTTAACAGCCTGTTCGCATATAGCCCATTTACAGCCCGCTAACCCAAGGCCCGTTATGCCCTATCCAAATTAGGCCCAGTAGCGTCATCTGGGCCATCCAATATGATTCCAGTCCCATTTTCACTTCTGGCCCATGTATGGCCCATGACGTCTTTCGGCCCATATGAGGCCCTATGTAACTCTTGGCCTATTAACGACCCGTGGTGAAACTGGCCCGTAATGAACAGTGTATCACTTTACACCCATTAACGGCCCGTGGTGAAACTGGCACGTAATGAACAGTGTATCACTTTATACCCATTAACGGCTCGTTATTCCGTTGGGCCGTTTCCAGCCCATGTTATCTTTCGGCCTTCTCAGAGCCCATTTAGTCTTGGGCTCATTTCCAGCATTCATTTACTTACGGCCCGTTACTGTCATTTCCTGCTTGTGGGCCAAATTCAGCCTGTGGTTACAGTCGGCCCGTTTGTGGTCCGTTAATACGTTGGACCGTTTTCATAGCATCATCAAATACAGCCTATTAACGATGGCCCGTTATGGTCGGCCCATGAACGGACGATTCCAACTCTAGCCTGGTTACGGCCATAATGCGGCCTGTTATTGGCCCATGTTTGGCCAATCAATCATACGGCCCGTATAAGGCCCATTGATGATACGACCCGTAGAAGGCCCATTGTTTCTACGGCCCGTAGAAAGCCTACTGTTTCTACGACCCGTAGAAGGCCCACTATTTCTACAGCTCGTAGGAGGCCCAGTGTCACTACAGTAAATATTAGCCCATGGTTATTGTGGCCTAGTTTTAAAAAATAGGTTATTGCAGCCACTAACAAACCGCGGAAAAAGAACTGCACTGACTACAAGCAAACAAATAAACAAGACAACAAGGAAATAAATAAGCAAGCAACTTATGCTAGGCTATCACGGCTATTACACATATTACATCCACTGGGCATCAAAGTTCGCCACCAGTGCAAATATAGGGAACAAAGCAGCATATAAACGCCGCAGCAAGACAAGTCCAGAACTGAAACCACATCAGAAGAGTTCAAGAAACAATATCCTGGGTACCCATAATGCTGGCAAGATGCTTAGCAAGCTTATTAACTTTCTCTTGTTTGGCGCTTAAATCCTCCAGTGCTTGTTGTTGCACAAGAAAGTAAGCATCTGAATTCTGCAGGGACTTCCTCAGTCCTTCGGCTTCTTGCCGCAGCACAGCTGACTGATGCCTTTCAGCTTGTAGCTGAGACTGAAGAAGCCGAAGTGATTCAGGCAGCGAGTTCGAAGAGCTTGTGCCAGCAGTACTGGCCAGTAACTCGAACACTACATCAACGCAGAACTGTGGGGTTTTCTCACTATCTACAAGATCGTTTTTATCACCTTTCTTGGAGACCAACAGGGCTGTCTCACTATCTTGAACCTTATCTTCATTACTTTCTCTACCATTGCATAGTGGGGTGCTCTTCTCCAATATTCTGTTTGCATACTACAAGAGAAACAAGCAGACACATCACAGGTTTAGCTTGTAGTATACGAAACTCATTTTGGTAAACCGGTTCAGTAGTAAGGTGGACAGGATAACAACATGAAACAAACATATATCTATGTACTATGGTCACTGTATTGTCCATATCATTCTAGTTTATGTTCCCTAATCAAGATAGAGACACAGTTCAACTCATATATTTTTAAGACACAGCAGCATAGACAGAATATAAGTGTGAGAAACTACACAGCATTGGTAGCACTAATGTGCATCACATGAGAACATAACTGTTTATACAACTTAAACTGAAATCAACATAGAGCAAAAAGTTAGAACAACAATCCAGTTAAAGAAATAGGTTTAAAACATACCTGTTGCACCATTGGAGTTTCAATTGGATCCTTCGAATTCGAAAGTAGTTGGTATGAGTAAATATAGTGATGCAACAGCAAAGGAGTATGGACCATAACTACAGAATCTGACCTGAGAACAGTTGCTCTTCTGCTTTAAACGTACAGTTTGGGTTAGCTGTGGTGGTCTTCATGCTTTGGGCACTGCAGTAGCTTTACAAACTGCTCGTGTGGGGGTAGTCTGTGATGGACATGGTGCTTTTTCAACTATAAGTGGGTTACTATCCGCTGGGGTTGCGGTTAGATGGGTTGTAGCTGGTTCTCAGCCCGACGGTGTAAGTGTGCAATCTGGAAGAGTCTCGATTATGTGTGGTGGGGCTAGTTTGTGGGCCAGTACAACCATGGTTCTATCTGCATCGACGGGTAGCACTGTCTTTTGTGAAGAACGGGTTTTTGCTCCCTTAGATACTGCCATCACCCCCTCCAATTCAAATAGCTGATAAACAAGAAAAGAAATTGAACGTATAGACATTGTATGATAGACAGATGTGGTAATTCACATATATGTTGTCTAACCAAACATGATAGCATGACACAATTTCACATATATGATGCCTAACTAAACAGGATAGCATGACACAGTTTCAGATATATGATGGATAACTTAACAGGATATAATGGCATAATTCAACATATGATGAGTACCTAAACAGGGTGACATGACAAAACTATATGATGTGTTTCTAAAATAGGTTGGGATGAAATAATTCACATACATGTTGTCTAAGTATATAGGATGGCATGATATAATTGACATAATTGATTCATATACTAAGCAGCGGGCACTCGCATGTATGATCTCTAAACTAAGCAGATAGAATTCAATATTGTGCATATGATGTCTAAACTAAGCAATGCAAGATACCATATGCATCATATGAGAAATATAAACATTGCAACTTAGAGCATACACCTCAGGTGGGATATAGGACTGGTCATCTGTCTCTGAATCCTCCTCTGAGGAGCTCCCTGTATCCATCGAGATATATGCTTCAACAAGTACCATTGCCTGCTCTGAAGACCTTGTTTTCACTCCAGATTTTTCCATAACCGGCTCAAATGGCTGATACACGTGAAGAGTAGTTCAATATACACAGATTATCGACAAATGGAATACGTAATGAAAAAAATGATGGCATGAGATAATTCACATATATGATGCCTGGCTACATGGCGGTGCATAATTCACATATATGATAACTAGCTGAAAAACATGGCATTGCATAATTCACATATCTGATATAGAAAGCAAACAGGAGGCATTCACACAAAGCATGTCTAATCTAAGCAGATGGCATGGCAATGCAAGACGCCATATGCATGATATGAGCAATATAACCCAGCCAAGTTAGAGCATGCACCTCGGGGGGGGGGATACGACTGTTCATCTCTCTCTGAATCCTCCTCTGAGGAGCTATCTGTAACCAGCAAGAAATCTGCATCGACAGGTAGCACTGACTGCTCAGAAGACCTTGTTTTCACTCCAGATTTTCCCATGACCGACTCAAATGGCTGATGCACAGGAAGAGTAGATGAATGTATAAACATTATTGACAAATTGGAATACATTATGGAAAAAATATGGCACGATACAATTCACATATACGATGACTGGCTAAACAGGATGGCATTGCATGATTCACGTATATGATGCCTGGCTAAAGAAGATGGCATTGCATAATTCCCATATACTCCCTCCGTTCCTAAATATTTGTCTTTTTAGAGATTTCAAATGGACTACCACATGCGGATGTATATAGACATATTTTAGAGTGTAGATTCACCCATTTTGTTTCGTATGTAGTCACTTGTTAAAATCTCTAAAAAGACAAATATTTAGGAATGGTGGGAGTATGATATAGAAACCAAACAGGTGGCATTCACACAAAGCAAATCTAAACTAAGTTGATGACATATAAGATGTATAATGTAAGCAATGCAAGGCGCCATATGCATGATATGACCAACATCAGCATGCCAGGTTAGAGCAAACACCTCAGGTGGTGAACAGGCGTGGTCGGCTCCTTCTGAATCTCCATCTGAACAGTTATCTTCCTATGGAATACAATCTGGAAATGCAGGAGGGGGGCACTTCGCCCACCATGGAGCGGCGTCTGCATGACATTATATTCGCACGCAACGGTCTTCTCTTTTTCTATACATGTTGGGTATGATTGTGTACAATATCGGACATGCATAATAAAAAAATAGTTAGATTTTGTAAGGCCTAAGGGGTGCATGCAAAAATCAAGACTGATGGTAGCAAACGAGTGGATGGATCCAATACTAATGATAGCAGGTAGATTATAGCTTCAGTTTAAAAAGATAGACAATGGATCATCTATTGTTTGTTGCCCACCCAACATGAACCACATAGAAGACCCCAGATGAACCAGATAGTAGACAGATACTATTCATTGTTGGCTCGATATGAGACCCATGTGCAATTCAAAACTCAAGATTGAACGATAAAGTAGCAGGTAATAATAACCGATGTATAACGTAAGAAAACACGAAAGACTGCGACCTCTCTTCCGGAACTGTGTAGTCCTTAGGTTCATCTGCTCAGTCGATGATGGTAATGCAGTTGGCATGGCTGCCGGCAACGGGGAAGATGATCTGAGGCGGCGAAAGGAAGTCTGCAGGGGGGATCTCTGCTGCAGTGAACGCTTCTATCAATGGTGCACCTCAGGTGGGGTGGATGACGGCACGGCAGGAGCAGGACATAACACACAGAGTTTTCTTTGACGCCTATCTGAAAATGAAGTAAATCTGTAAGGGCTCCTTAGAATTGGAGGATTCTATAAACGCAGGGACAGGAAAAACACAGGAATAGGATAGGAATGCACGTTCAAAACAGAGCATTTGGAAACATAGGATTTCAGTCAACCTGGGTGTTTGGCTCACATGAATTGGAAGAACAGAGGAATGGAGAAACAAAGTGATGCGACGAGTGTACAACCTCTTTGGCATAGCCTTGTGGACCTCAGCATCATTGGGTTGGACGTGGAGGATGGTGTCGATGCTGGTGTGACTGTCGAAGGCGGGGAAGAAGATCTGAGGCCTCTGGAAACGGCGCCGAGGGTACTGCTCCGCTGTGATGGACGGTTCCGTCGTTGGAGTAGCTCCGCTAAGGTGTACGGCGACGAGGTTGAAGCATGAAAAGACAGACAACGTTAATCTAAAGTGGGACCCTAATATCATCTGCAATAGATGATATAAAATACATCACCAAAAAGTGGTAGATGTAAAACACATCAGCCGCGCCACGGCCGCCCCGACAGATGTTGTAAGTACTATTCACTCGAAAATGAACTTCACAGTCGAAGCTGAATTTTACTGTCGAAACTGATTGAACTAGTAACAGAGCATTGCAATAGATGTTTAGGGCGTTCGAGCACTAGTAGCAGAGAAGCAGTGATCTAAATCAGCAGACGCTCGAGCAGGGAACACACTAGCAGAGAGCAAGTCGTGCAGTAGCACCGCAAGCGAGTGCTAAAGTAACAACTCCTGTAGCTGTCGGAGGTCGTGCAGTAGCAGCAGCATCGCAAGCGAGAGCAAGAGCAGAGCAGCAGCACGAACGAAAGCAGGAGCAGTGCAACAGCACAACCGACAGCAAGAACAGAGCCGCAGAGCGAGCGAGAGCCGGAGCAGCTGCAACTAGGTGCCATTGTGGAAGTCGCCGCCGAGGAAGCAACGACATGGGGGAGAGACGCCGTGGATGATGTGGCCGGCAACGGCGCCGTCGATGGAGACACGCCATGTCTGCTTGGTATCGAGCACCGGCAGCCCCGTGAGATCGAATAAAAGATAAAATGCAGCGGTGAGTGCAGAACCTCCTTGGTGGCGCCGAATTGGCCTCGGCTTCATCGGAGGAATTGGTGAGGGTGCTGCGGTTCCGGTGGGGCGGGTCAAGATGGCGCTGTGGGGATTGAGGTGGCGCGATAGATGAGGCGAACGTCGGGGCAGCTCCTTGGAGGTGGAGGACGGGGCGGCTGATCCGGCGGGACGACGAGATCGGCAACGGATCCTCATCCGGTGCGGTGGATGAGGGACGGCGAGCTGTTGCATTGGACGTCGTAGTCGGGGAAGAGTCTCCGGCTGGGCGGCGGTCGGGAGGTGATACGTCTCCAATGTATATATATTTTTTGGTTGCTCCATGCTATATTATCTACTGTTTTGGACTATATTGGGCTTTATTTTCCACTTTTATATTATTTTTGGGACTAACCTATTAACCGGAGGCCCAGCCTAGAATTGCTATTTTTTTGCCTATTTCAGTGTTTCGAAGAAACGGAATATCAAATGGAGTCCAAACGGAATAAAATCTTTGGGAACGTGATTTTCTCACCGAATGTGATCCAGGAGACTTGGACCCTGCTCCAAGGAACAAAAGAGGCAGTCACGAGGGTGGGTGCGCCCCCCTAGGGTGCGCCCCCTGCCTCATGGGCCCCTCGGTGCTCCTCTGGCGTACTTCTTCCTCCTATATATATACACGTACCCCCAAACGATCAGAACAGGAGCCAAAAACCTAATTCCACCGCCGCAACTTTCTGTATCCACGAGATCTCATCTTGGGGCCTGTTCCGGAGCTCCACCGAAAGAGGGCCGTCATCACGGAGGGCTTCTACACCATCATAGCCTCTCCGATGAAGTGTGAGTAGTTTACCTCAGACCTTCGGATCCATAGTTAGTAGCTAGATGGCTTCTTCTCTCTCTTTGAATCTCAATACAAAGTTCTCCCCCTCTCTTGTGGAGATCTATTCGATGTAATCTTGTTTTTGCAGTGTGTTTGTTGAGACCGATGAATTGTGGGTTTATGATCAAGTCTATCTATGAATAATATTTGAATCTTCTCTGAATTCTTTTATGTATGATTGGTTATCTTTGCAAGTCTCTTCGAATTATCCGTTTGGTTTGGCCAACTAGATTGGTACTTCTTGCCATGGGAGAAGTGCTTAGTTTTGGGTTCAATCTTGCGGTCTCCTTTCCAAGTGATAGAAGGGGCAGCAAGGCACGTATTGTATCATTGCCATCGAGGATAACAAGATGGGGTTTATTTCATATTGCATGAATTTATCTATCTACATCATGTCATCTTGCTTAAGGCGTTACTCTGTTTTTAACTTAATACTCTAGATGCATGCTGGATAGCGGTCGATGAGTGGAGTAATAGTAGTAGATGCAGAATTGTTTTGGTCTACTTGTCACAGACGTGATGCCTATATACATGATCATGCCTAGATATTCTCATAACTATGCTCAATTCTGTCAATTGCTCAACAGTAATTTGTTCACCCACCGTAGAATACTTATGCTCTTGAGAGAAGCCACTAGTCAAACCTATGGCCCCCGGGTCTATTCTTATCATATCAATCTCCATCACTTTAATCTTGCTTTGCTTTTTTACTTTGCCTTTACTTTTTACTTTGCATCTTTATACCAAAGATACCAAAAATATTATATCTATCAGATCTCACTCTCGTAAGTGACCGTGAAGGGATTGACAACCCCTAATCTTGGTGGTTGCGAGTAGCTATTGTTTTGTGCAGGTACGAGGGACTTGAGCGTGGCCTCCTACTGGATTGATACCTTGGTTCTCAAAAACTGAGGGAAATACTTACGCTACTCTACTGCATCATCCCTTCCTCTTCGGGGAAAACCAACGCAAGCTCAGGACGTAGCAAGAAGGATTTCTGGTGCCGTTGCCGGGGAGTCTACGCAAAAAGTCAACATACCAAATACCCATCACAATCCCTATCTCTCGCATTACATTATTTGCCATTTGCCTCTCGTTTTCCTCTCCCCCACTTCACCCTTGCTGTTTTATTCGCCCTCTCTCACTCTATCCTCCCTCTATATTTGCCTCTTTTCCCTCACCATGTCAGAACCAAAAAGAGTTGGGGGTTCTCTCCCAAGTTCTAGTGCCTTAGACAATCCTGCTATCTTATCTAAACTTATAAATCGGAATGCTATAGAACAACTTGCCGGAGTTATCAATGAGAACCTTAGTAATTTTGATGAAGATGATTCTGGAATTTTTCGTTATTTACTTGATGAATCTTTGAAAGATGCTTGCGATAGGCTGTTAAGGATCCGGGCTTGCTATGTACCCCAATATCAAATTGAGGTTTACTTAAAAAGCTTTTATGTTGGGCTGCCCGCTTCGTTCAAACAAGTTATAGATTCTATTTTCGAAGGGGGTTTCTTTGAAGGGGACCCCATAGATACCTATGAGAGGATGAAAACTATATTTGGGCACCCCATTAATGAGAAAGCTGAAATCACATCTCTCTTGCTTTCTTACCAAAACGAATCTATTAAAGAGATAAAAGCTAGCCTAGATGCCAATTTCCGCAACATTCTTAATCTTTCTTCTACCACTAATGGACATGTACTTTGTCAAAATAGAAAGATTAATTCCATAGATAACAAGTTTGCTCTCTTTCTCTCTAAAACCAAAAATGGCAATACCTAGATCTATCCTCGCTTTTATGCCTAGCTAGGGGCATTAAACGATAGCGATTGTTGGGAGGCAACCCAACTTTATTTTTATTCCTTGCTTTTTGCTCCTGTTTAGTAATAAATAAATTATTTAGCCTCTGTTTTGGTTGTGTTTTTTGTGTTTAATTAGTGTTTGTGTCAAGTAGAACCGTTGGGAAGACTTGGGGAAAGTCTTGTTGAACTTGCTGTAAAAAACAGAAACTTTAGCGCTCACGAGAACTGCTTTCGTTTTTATTTGAAGAGTGATATTTAGTTAATTATTTTTGTAGATGATTAATAGATGAATTCCTCACGTCCAGAAATTTATTTTAGAATTTTTGGGGTTCCAGATCTTGCGCTAGCTACAGATTACTACAGACTATTCTGTTTTTGACAGATTCTGTTTTTCGTGTGTTGTTTGCTTATTTTGATGAATCTATGGCTAGTAAAATAGTTTATAATCCATAGAGAAGTTGGAATACAGTAGGTTTAACACCAATATAAATAAAGAATGAGTTCATTACAGTACCTTGAAGTGGTCTTTTGTTTTCTTTCGCTAACGGAGCTCACGAGTTTTCTATTTTGAGTTTTGTGCTGTGAAGTTTTCAAGTTTTGGGTGAATTCTTTTGATGGATTATGGAACAAGGAGTGGCAAGAGCCTAAGCTTGGGGATTCCCATGGCACCCCAAAGATAATCCAAGGACACCAAGAAGTCAAATCTTGGGGATGCCCCGGGAGGCATCCCCTCTTTCGTCCACTTCCATCGGTAATTTACTTGGAGCTATATTTTTATTCACCAACATGATATGTGTTTTGCTTGGAGCGTCTTGTATTATTTGTGTCTTTGTGTCTTAGTATGCCACAATCATCCTTGCTGTACACACCTTTTGATAGAGCCATACATGAATTAAAATTTGATAGAATACTATATGTGCTTCACTTATATCTTTTGAGCTAAGTAGTTTTGCTCTATGTGCTTCACTTATATCTTTTGAGTGTTATAATTTTTCTCTATGTGCTTCACTTAGATCTTTTAGAGCACGGTGGTGGATTTGTTTTAAAGAAACTATTGATCTCTCATGCTTCACTTAAATTATTTTTAGAGTCTCTTAATAGCATGGTAATTTGCTTAATAATAATATGCTTGGTATTCAAGATTTGTGAAACTTTCTTTTGAGTGTGTTGAATACTAAGAAAACATTGAAGCTTGATAATTGTTTTGAGATATGGAGGTGATAATATTAAAGTCATGCTAGTTGAGTAGTTGTGAATTTAAAGAATACTTGTGTTAAAGTTTGTGATTCCCGTAGCATGCACGTATGGTGAACCGTTATGTGATGAAGTCGGAGCATGATTTATTTATTGATTGTCTTCCTTATGAGTGGCGGTCGGGGACGAGCGATGGTCTTTTCCTACCAATCTATCACCCTAGGAGCATGCGCGTAATACTTTGCTTTGATAACTTCTAGATTTTTGCAATAAGAATATGAGTTCTTTATGACTAATGTTGAGTCCATGGATTATACGCACTCTCACCTTCCACCTTTGCTAGCCTCTCTAATACCGCGCACTTTTCGCCGGTATCATACACCTACCATATACCTTCCTCAAAACAGCCACCATACCTACCTATTATGGCATTTCCATAGCCATTCCGAGATATATTGCCATGCAACTTTCCACCATTCCGTTCATGACACATGCCATCATTGTTATATTGCATATCCCGGTACACCGCCGGATGCATTCACATAGAGTCATATTTTGTTCTAAGTATCGAGTTGTAATTGTTGAGTTGTAAGAAAAATAGAAGTGTGATGATCATCATTATTAGAGCATTGTCCCAGTGAGGAAAGGATGATGGAGACTATGATTCCCCCATAAGTCGGGATGAGACTCCAGACGAAAAAAAAGAGGCCATAAAAAAGAGAAAAGTCCCAAATTAAAATAAATCAATAAATAAATAAAATGAGAGAAAAAGAGAGAAGGGACAATGTTACTATCCTCTTACCACACTTGTGCTTCAAAGTAGCACCATGATCTTCATAGTAGAGAGTCTCTCATGTTATCACTTTCATATACTAGTGGGAATTTTACATTATAAAACTTGGCTTATATATTCCAATGATGGGCTTCCTCAAATTGCCCTATGTCGGTGTCAAAACCGGCGGATCTCGGGTAGGGGGTCCCGAACTGTGCGTCAAGGCCAGATGGTAACAGGAGACAATGGACACAATGTTTTTACCCAGGTTCGGGCCCTCTCGATGGAGGTAATACCCTACTCCTGCTTGATTAATATTGATGATATGGGTAGTACAAGAGTAGATCTACCACGAGATCAAGGAGGCTAAACCCTAGAAGCTAGCCTATGGTATGATTGTTGTATATGGAGTTGATGTCCTACGGACTACAACCCTCCGGTTTATATAGACACCGGATAGGGTTAGGGTTACACAGAGTCGGTTACAATGGTAGGAGATCTTGAATATCCGCATCGCCAAGCTTGCCTTCCACGCCAAGGAAAGTCCCATCCGGACACGGGACGAAGTCTTCAATCTTGTATCTTCATAGTCCTGGAGTCCGGCTGAAGGTATAGTCCGGCTACCCGAACACCCCCTAATCCAGGACTCCCTCAGTAGCCCCTGAACCAGGCTTCAATGACGACGAGTCCGGCGCGCAAATTGTCTTCGGCATTGCAAGGCGGGTTCCTCCTCCAAGTCCTTCATAGAAGATTGTAAACACCAAGAGTAGTGTCCGACTCTGCAAAATAATTTTCCACATATTGCCATAGAGAGAATAATATTAACACAAATCAAATCTGCCAACGCATTCTGCAGTGCGTCATCACACTACGACCAAGTCCTTTACTCGAATCGTTTTTACCTTTCCACCTCAGCACGTTTTGTGAGGCGGTTTCCTTGGCATGTCTTGTTAAAGCAGAGATCGTGTACCCCCTTTTATAGGATTCTCATCAATACAGACGTGGGTAACCTAACCACGCCCGTTAGCACGTTTCCTCGATTAAAGACGAGTCTCGAACGGTTACAGGGAGGGCTCTTGGTATTCAACCTCTTATAAAGAGACCAAGGCCTTACTCCTTTTTTCAATCTCAAGCGAGTTCGCCCGTCGCCTCGAGTTCCAACACCCTAGGCTCCAGATTCCAGGCGCTTCGGACCTTTGACAATGTCCGGTTTCTACCTTGAAGGCCGATGGACGCCCTCCTCCATCACATAAGTTGAGGGAGGCTAAGTTCCTGACCGGCGAAATTTCGCATAGGTTGCCTGCTCAAGGGCAGGTCATTCCCAGTCCCCAGCCCGGTGAGAGCGTGGTGTTCATGTCTCACTTCCTTCGGGGGTTGGGCTTCCCAATGGATCCCTTTGTGAGGGGACTGCTTTTTTATTACGGGCTGGAATTCCATGACTTAGCTCCGGAGTCCATCCTCCATATCTCCTCGTTTATTGTCGTGTGTGAAGCGTTCCTCTGTGTTACCCCTCACTTGGGATTATGGCTCAAGACCTTCAAAGTGGAGCCGAAGATGATCAAGGGATGGCACGCAGAGTGCGGAGGCGTTGTTATAAGCAAAAATGTTGATGCTCCATGGCCTGAGGGCTCTTTTCAAGAGGAGCTAGGCTTGTGGCAATGAGACTGGTTTTATATTACCGCTCCCCGGAGCACCAAGTGGGTGGCGCCTCCTGCCTTTCGCTCGGGTCCCCCACCACGGCTAGCGTCATGGGTCAACAGAGGGTTAGATTGGGGTTTGCCCAAAGACGTGCCCTTGTTACAGGGCCACATTAAGGATCTCTTGGAAGGAGACCTCCGCCTGGTCAAGGTGATGCAGGTCATGCTGATTCGCCGAATATTGCCCGGCAAACGTCGCTCCCTTCGCCTGTGGGAGTTTAATCCAGAGGGACCGCGAGCTCTCCAGAATTTCATGGGCGCAACGCCCGCGGAGATGTATAAACTGTTCTTCGGATCACAAGAGATGTGTCCGGATTTAACCGAGGACGCAGGCCTAAGCTGCAATCGCCCGGATACTCAAGTAAGCAACCTTGTGCCCGGACCTTCTATCCGTATAATTGTCATAAACTTGCCCCTAAAAGAGCCGTCCTTTTAAACAGGAGTGGATAGCGAAGGCAAAGCTGATCAGGTGTCCGGCTCCCCTTCCCGAAACCAGGCCGGATCCCGTGCTGGTCAGGATGCTGGAGATAATGCCTTTGGAGGGAAGCAAGGGGGAGGACAAGGAAACTATGGCCTCCTCGAAGGAGGCTGCTCCGAAGGGAGGAACCGACAATTCCTCTCCTAAGGGGAAGAAGAGAGCCGCCTCTGACGACCCGGAAACCATGGCCTCGAAGCGGGGGGAAAAATCCTCGTCAGAGGGTCCGACGCCGGGGAGTTCCTCGGCCGGACTACGCCCTCAAGGGGATCAGCCCTCCAGCGAGCCGTAAGTAGAGAAAGATTTTCCTTTTGAGGGATGAGGGAAATCCTTGATTTATATCTGAGAAGATTAACCGAATTTTTACCTTGTAGCTCGGACCTCAGCCCTTCTCAGCAGAGCTCGTCTTCGGGGGATCTCCTTCCGGAGATGATGGAGAGCGGGACGCCTCCCCCTGCCGTGCCGCCTAGCGAGGCGGGCGACCCTGAGGTGTCGTCGCGGAGGGTTTCTCCGAATCCGGCAGGGGCGGAAGATAGCTATGTGGCCCCCCGAGGTTCTCCGCGTCCGGCCTTCGAAAGAGGTCATGGGACAAGTCCGGCACCGTCTGGTGCTCGGCCGGAGGAGCTAAAGATTCTGCTGGGGCGAGCTTCTATCTCGGAGGAGCACCGTGCATTGATGGGCACGGTGATTGAAAGGATCTCATCCGCAGAGAGCGGATTGCATGAGGCCGTCAAAAGTTTACTGACGGGTTTTGAGGTACATTAGATAATGTACACTTTTGTCAGTTGCGCATGAATAAGATGCGCCCTGTGTAGATAGTAGCCCCTGAGACTCTGCGCGTCGTCAAGAAATGACGGCACGCGGAGGATCATAATCCCAGGTCTAAGATGTCGCCTTTGAATGTAGGCGGCAGGGTGTCCGGAATCGAGCCGAACTGATGATTTTGCCGAACTAAAGCGGCAACTGGACGTGGCAGATGCCGACATCGCGCTTGTCAACAAGCGGCTTGATGAGGCTCAAGGTATGTAATTCCTCGGGCGGCATCAGGTAAGAAGAGTTTTATGCCAGTGTCTTACGATGTGTGTGCTTGACGCAGATGGTGCGGCCGCCGTGGAGAGTCTTAGGGCAGAACTTGCCCGAGCTAAAGAACAAGCCAGAGAAAGTGATGCGGCTGCCAAGAAAGCCCTTGAAGAGCTGAGAGCCGAACAGGCTGCTCATTGCCGAAGCAAGGAAGAGATGGCCGAGATGGCCGAAAAGTTAAAGAGCGCTGCAGACCGTTGCAGACTTCTTGAGAAAGAAGACCAGGCGAAACAGACGGACTTAGAGAAGGCCGTTGCCAATGCCAAGGACGCGCGCTCTGCGATGAGAGCTGCGAAGGAGGAGCTGCGTCAGGCCGAACAGATTGCGGCTGGAAAGCCCTTTATGCTGCGAAGGAAATTTTGCGATCCGAAGTTTGCTCCGTTGGACCGGATGTGGAGTGTGGAGGATACCTATCTGGATTTGGCAGCGAGTGCTGCTGATGCGACCGAACACTTTCGAGATCAGAAAGATCGCGAAGTGGAAAAGCTTTTCTGGTCGCAGTTTCACAATCCAGAGCGTCCACTGGCAGTGGACGATCGTTTGGCTCAATGGGCCGAACTGAATAGGTTGTCCGGACTCGCCATGAAGTACGTCATGGGTCATCTGTGGCCGGGGAGATCGGAGCCGAAGAGTTATTTCAGCTTGGTGCAGCAATTCCTTGACGCGGTGCCGCGTATTAATGCAATGAAGAGGTCAGCATGCATAGAGGGCGCAAGGATGGCTCTTGCCCGTGTCAAGACATACTGGGCAGAGATGGAGACCACCGTTGTTGCGTCCCGAGATTCAGACAAAAGCCGAGTACCCTCCGAGCACTATTTTCAGGAAGTCCTTGAAGGCGCTCGTGTAATAGAGACGCAGTGCTCGAAAGATGCTATGTTATGATAGCATATGTAATTATAAAGTAATATTTTGATAAACTGTAGTGGCCTTTTTATACTTGTGCCTTCAAGTATTGGGAACACCTCCTGTGCGGCCGTTTTAAGATATATATATATATATATATATATATACAAAATCTGAAAGATGGCAGTCGTTGGCTTCAGCCCCCACGCACATAGTGCGGGGGTGCTCGCAGAAGACGCATTTTCACACTTAACCCAACGTCTTGGTCCTACAAAGGAGGTGATAGCGCAGCGGGCCAGGCAACCGGACTATAATGCTTTAACACTTTCACTTAGCCATAGGAGCTTGACAGTGAGACTATTTAGGTAGCCCCTTGGTGGCGACTGCGCTCGCCCGAGTTCGGGGCGCGTATGTGCCTGACCGGGAAGCGGCCCTTCGTTAAAGCGGAGGAATCCGATAGATTCCGATAGGTCATCGAGTGGCTGACCAGTCTCACGCTACATCATGACAGTCAGTTTTCGGCTTTCTCTACTGAGGTGCTCGCCCGGCCGAACCGGGGCACAATCGCAGTAGTTCTCCTGGTGCTACCTTAGCCGATAGAGCGGAACGTAAGGTAGCCGAACTCAGGAGCCGGGCAACCCAACATTTGACCAAAGACATGATTCGGAGCTGATGCATATAATGCCAAAACTCGCGACGCCGAACACTCCCTAAGGTGTTCGGTCTTTATGAGTGCGGGCGAAACAACACTCTTTATTAAAAAAGCCCCTAGTGTCCAGGTACGTGCAAAAATTCTGACGTGGCCACATGCCAAGACGCCAGCCTCCTCCTTGGTTATATCAGAAAAAACCAGGGGATGTGTAGCAACAAGAGACAGTAAAAAAGGTTTACGCAGGGTCTTAATCTAAAAAGAATCCTTTAGGACGGGTCCCTACTGCACGTCTGCGCCTGTGTCTCCGTTGTGCCGTATCCTGGACGGGCGCCGCACGACGTTCATCTGTAAAAGAGAGGAACTGAGTTGAAAACGGGTCGTGCCGAACAAAAGTTTAAAATAAACAAAGTATAAAGTAAAATATATAAAATTGAGCTTTATTGTCTCTTATTGTATATGCATGGAGCCCCTAGTGCGGGGGTATATGGCCACTAAGCCTGCATCAATGATGATTTTGTACCGAACTCGTCTATCCGCGTTCGTGGTCTTTAATGACCTATTTCGAAGTTTTTTTGGCCGGTGAGGCCATTTTACTGTGGGGCTGTCAAAGCGGCCGCACAGTCCTCCGCTTGGGGAGGCGCACTTTAGTGCTTCCCCTTCAAAGAGATGATGCCTCGTGGACTAGGCATCTTAAGCGTGAGAGATGCATAATGCGGTATTGCGTTAAAGCGAGCAAAAGCTTCGCGTCCCAGTAGTGCTTGATAGCAACTTGAGAATGGGACGATATGGAAGGTCAGCTTTTCACGGCGGAAGTTATCGGCAGAGCCGAATATAACTTCGAGCCGGAGAAAACCCATACAATGGGTGTCCGGACCAGGTGTTACCCCTTGAAAGGAGGTTTTGCTGCGGCGGATTCTTGCTGGGTTTATCCCCATGTGATGGATTGTATCCTGATATATCAGGTTTAGTCCACTGCCGCCGTCCATAAGGACATTTGAAAATTGGAGTCCGCCAATTATTGGATCAAGTATCAAGGTAGTCCAGCCTGCATTCTTGATATTTCTAGAATAATCTAGCTGATCGAAGATGATTGGTTTTGACAACCAGTGGCGGGACCCTTTGGGGATAGGTCGTGTGGTGCGTACCTTTATGGGCGCCGCACGTTTTGTTATGTGAAGTAAGTTCACTGTTTTTACTTCTTGTGGGAAGTTCTTTTGTTTCCTGGTGCTCTGCTTTTGGGGTTCGTCCTCGTCTTCGCTTGGTGTGTCGAGCCCCTTGTGTTCGGCATTGAGTCTGCCGGATTGTTTGAAAACCCAACAATCTCTGTGGGTATGGTTAGCAGGCTTCCCGGGAGTACTGTGTATCTGACATATCCTGTCCAGGATTTTATTTAAGTTGGATGGATCGTCCCTGTTATCCTGGAGGGGTGGTTTTGTCTGATTTTGTCGTGAGCCTTTGAATCCGGCATTGACTGCCGTGCTCTTCGGACTTTTTTCCTTAGTCCGGCGACGGTCCTTGTTGCGTCGCGGTTTTCCGTTTCCATCCCTAGTTTCGGATGTACTTGGGTCGCTGGGGCTGCACCTTGCCAACCAGCTGTCCTCTCCTGCACAAAAGCGGGTCATGAGGCTTGTTAGTGCGGCCATTGTTCTTGGCTTTTCTTGGCTGAGGTGTCTGGCGAGCCATTCGTCTCGGACGTTATGCCTGAAAGCTGCTAAGGCTTCGGCGTCCGGACAGTCGACTATCTGATTCTTTTTAGTGAGGAATCTATTCCAGAACTGCCGAGCTGATTCTCCGGGCTGTTGAGTTATGTGACTAAGATCGTCTGCATCCGGAGGGCGGACATAGGTCCCTTGAAAATTTGCTCGGAAAGCATCCTCGAGCTCTTCCCAACTTCCAATTGTGTTTTCAGGAAGGCTTTTAAGCCAATGCCGGGCTGGCCCTTTAAGCTTAAGGGGTAAATATTTTATGGCGTGGAGATCATCTCCTCTAGCCATGTGTATGTGGAGGATATAATCCTCGATCCAGACTCCAGGGTCTGTTGTTCCATCATATGCCTCTATGTTTACGGGTTTGAATCCCTCTGGAAATTCATAGTCCAGGACCTCATCGGTGAAACATAGGGGGTGTGCGGCGCCCCTGTATTTGGGTGTGCCGGATTCTGATGATGGCTTTATTGCATTGCTTACGAGAGCTTGCTTTCTTGGCCCATAAATGGACCTAACTGGGCCATGATGCGAATCCTTAGGTGGGTCGCATGCCGATTTAAGTGCGGCGCCGCTTGCCGCTTTATGGGGCCGTCTATCCGACCGTGTGGCTTTCTTATTTTTTGAATGCGAGGGCTCTAGGGCCTCTTCGTCGAATTCAGGCAGTAGCTTTCTTTTCGGATAGCTTTTAGTGCGGCGACCGTCTCCGTATTTATCTGCGGTATTGATTACTTTGCTCCATCTAATCCGGAGTGCATCTTCCGCTGTTTTTAGCTTCCGCTTCTGCTTTTTCAGGCCGCGTGCTGTTGAAACGAGCCTCTTGTGGAGATTCCTCTGCTCCATGGGTTTATCCGGCGTGAGGTCATCCGGAATGCCGTTTTCGCCGGAGGAGGGATGTTCGGTTTCTCTATCCGTGTTGCCCTGTTTGGACGGTTGCTCTAAGGCTTGCTCGTTGTCTACCGGCGTCCTGCTCTATTGCTGGGTTTTTATCGAGGCGGGGCTTGGGTCGGCGTTTACGCCGACGCTTTGATTGCTTTTCGGGGGGTCGATCTCCCGTTCCATCCCCTTTTTCCTCGTTGTCGCTTCCTTTAGGGGTATCCACCATGTACACATCGTGAGATGGCGTGGCTGTCCAATGCCCTATGGGCGTTGGTTCATCGGTATCTCCTGCATCGTCATCCATGCTGTCGATGTCTCCAGAGTCGAAGTTGAGCACGTCGTTTAAATGTCGACAGTGGCTACCAAGTGGGTGGTGGGTGGGCATTGAATTTCTTCATCGTCCGTATCCCATCCTCGCTGACCGCAGTTCAGCCAGGGCTCTCCTAATAAAGAGAGAGACTTGAGAGAATTCAAGATATCGCCAAAAGGCGAGTGCTGAAAGATGTCCACGGTGGTGAACTCCGTTATTGGCGCCCAATCGGATTCGATCGGCAGGGGCGCGGGGGGTTCGGAGTCCGGAGAGGAGTCTGGATCCTCGGAGTCGTGAGTCACGCGGAGTGTGGGGCCGGCGTTCGGCTCGATCGCCTTTGAGATCACAGTCCCCGAGGTGACATGCAACCGCTCATCCTCGATTGACACAACTGGCTCCGAATTAAGGGTCAGAGCTGGTGCGTTTGCTGCCTCCGGGATACTGTTCGGTGACAGAGCTAGATCATGCCCCGCGAGACAGTGCGGCGCGCTTGGTTGTGGGTCGAATCCGTCGAAGATCAAATCTCCGCGGATGTCTGCCATGTAGTTTAGGCTTCCAAACCTGACTTGATGGCCAGGGGCGTAGCTTTCGATCTGCTCCAGGTGGCCAAGCGAATTGGCCCGCAGTGCGAAGCCACCGAAGACGAAGATCTGTCCGAGGAGAAAAGTCTCACCCTGGACCGCATCATTGTTGATGATCAAGGGAGCCATCGGGCCTAAAGGCGACGACACAGAGGAACTCTCAATGAAAGCACCAAGGAAAGTCCCATCCGGACACGGGACGAAGTCTTCAATCTTGTATCTTCATAGTCCTGGAGTCCGGCTGAAGGTATAGTCCAGCTACCCGAGCACCCCCTAATCCATGACTCCCTCACCCTAGGTCTTCATGAGCAAGCAAGTTGGATGCACACCCACTTAGTTTCTTTTTGAGCTTTCATATACTTATAGCTCTAGTGCATCCGTTGCATGGCAATCCCTATTCACTCACATTGATATTTATTGATGGGCATCTCCATAGCCCGTTGATACACCTAGTTGATGTGAGACTATCTTCTCCTTTTTGTCTTCTCTACAACCACCATTCTATTCCACCTATAGTGCTATATCCATGGCTCACGCTCATGTATTGCGTGAAGATTGAAAAAGTTAGAGTATGAAACAATTGCTTGGCTTGTCATCGGGGTTGTGCATGATTTAAATATTTTGTGTGGTGAAGATAGAGCATAGCAAGACTATATGATTTTGTAGGGATAACTTTCTTTGGCCATGTTATTTTGAGAAGACATAATTGCTTTGTTAGAATGCTTGAAGTATTATTATTTTTATGTCAATATGAACTTTTGTCTTGAATCTTTCGAATCTGAATATTCGTACCACAATTAAGAAGATTTGCATTGAAATTATGCCAAGTAGCACTCCACATCAAAAATTCTCTTTTTATCATTTACCTACTCGAGGACGACCAGGAATTAAGCTTGGGGATGCCTGATACGTCTCCAATGTATCTATAATTTTTGATTGCTCCATGCTATATTATCTACTGTTTTGGACTATATTGGGCTTTATTTTCCACTTTTATATTATTTTTGGGACTAACCTATTAACCGGAGGCCCAGCCCAGAATTGCTGTTTTTTTGCCTATTTCAGTGTTTCGAAGAAACGGAATATCAAACGGAGTCCAAACGGAATAAAATCTTCGGGAACATGATTTTCTCACCGAACGTGATCCAGGAGACTTGGACCCTGCTCCAAGGAACAAAAGAGGCGGTCATGAGGGTGGGGGGCACCCCTCCTAGGGCGCGCCCCCTGCCTCGTGGGCCCCTCAGTGCTCCTCCGCCGTACTTCTTCCTCCTATATATATACACGTACCACCAAACAATCAGAACAGGAGCCAAAACCTAATTCCACCACCGCAACTTTCTGTATGCAGAAGATCCCATCTTGGGGCCTATTCCCGAGCTCCGCCGGAAGAGGGTCGTCATCACGGAGGGCTTCTACACCATCATAGTCTGTCCGATGAAATGTGAGTAGTTTACCTCAGACCTTCGGGTCCATAGTTAGTAGCTAGATGGCTTCTTCTCTCTCTTTGAATCTCAATACAAAGTTCTCCCCCTCTCTTGTGGAGATCTATTCGATGTAATCTTGTTTTTGCGGTGTGTTTGTTGAGACCGATGAATTGTGGGTTTATGATCAAGTCTATCTATGAATAATATTTGAATCTTCTCTGAATTCTTTTATGTATGATTGGTTATCTTTGCAAGTCTCTTCGAATTATCCGTTTGGTTTGGCCAACTAGATTGGTAGTTCTTGCCATGGGAGAAGAGCTTAGCTTTGGGTTCGATCTTACGGTGTCCTTTCCCAGTGATAAAAGGGGCAGCAAGGCACGTATTGTATCGTTGCCATCAAGGATAACAAGATGGGGTTTATTTCATATTGCATGAATTTATCTCTCTACATCATGTCATCTTGCTTAAGGCGTTACTCTGTTTTTAACTTAATACTCTAGATGCATGTTGGATAGCGGTCGATGAGTGGAGTAATAGTAGTAGATGCAGAATCGTTTCGGTCTACTTGTCACAGACGTGATGCCTATATACATGATCATGCCTAGATATTCTCATAACTATGCTCAATTCTGTCAATTGCTCAACAGTAATTTGTTCACCCACCGTAGAATACTTATGCTCTTGAGAGAAGCCACTAGTGAAACCTATGGCCCCCGGGTCTATTCTTATCTTATCAATCTCCATCACTTTAATCTTGGTTTGCTTTTTTACTTTGCCTTTACTTTTTACTTTGCATCTTTATACCAAAAATACCAAAAATATTATATCTATCAGATCTCACTCTCGTAAGTGACCGTGAAGGGATTGACAACCCCTAATCGCGTTGGTTGTGAGTAGCTATCGTTTTGTGCAGGTACGAGGGACTTGAGCGTGGCCTCCTACTGGATTGATACCTTGGTTCTCAAAAACTAAGGGAAATACTTCCGCTACTCTGCTGCATCATCCCTTCCTCTTCGGGGAAAACCAACGCAAGCTCAAGACGTAGCAGGAGGCCGACAGAGGAGCATGGGGTTTCGCGGGTTTTGGCGGCCTCGGTGTATGAATGGGGGCGAAGGGGGAGGGGGGAGCCAAGCTTAGGGACGCGCTTGTCCGAAATGTAGGGTAAGTTACCAGTGTACCCCCATCAGTTTTGACACCGCGACGCGGAGCTTCATTTCCGGCTGAGGGGTAGAAGGGGGATTTCGCGTGTCTGGGCTGCGGGAGCGATTTCGGATGAGGAGGGAGTTCTCGCGTGCGGCCAAATTTCGGGATAACAAGGCGCGGTGCGGGTTGAAGAAGCGGGAGTTTCAAAGCAGGTGAGACAAAAGATACTCGAGCTTGAAAATTTCGGGATAACAAGGTGTGGATTCCTTGTTTGGCAGAACAAACTTAACGTGTAAAAAACAATTCATACAAGACACAAGAGAGTCATCTCCCCTTTTACTATATTGCTATAGATGCCATTGAAAAAACTACAAGAAAATGTAAAAAAAATCGGGAGAACAAGATTACCCTTCACAGTACCAAATCGATTCGCACTTCCCTCAACAACAACAAAAAACAAATCAGTTCCCACCAAAGAAAGAGTAATGTCCCTTTTTATATGATTATAGATGCCATGATCTCGAATTTCAATTTTTGAATCCACGTTATGTTGAATTCGAATATATCGTTAGGTGACCTTGCGGTTTATAATTGATGTAGTCGTACATTTTGATCTTCCATCATATATGAACATTTTGTTGGAAATATGCCCTAGAGGCAATAATAAATTGGTTATTATTATATTTCCTTGTTCATGATAATCGTTTATTATCCATGCTATAATTGTATTGATAGGAAACTCAGATACATGTGTGGATACATAGACAACACCATGTCCCTAGTAAGCCTCTAGTTGACTAGCTCGTTGATCAATAGATGGTTACGGTTTCCTGACCATGGACATTGGATGTCATTGATAACGGGATCACATCATTAGGAGAATGATGTGATGGACAAGACCCAATCCTAAGACTAGCACAAAGATCATGTAGTTCGTATGCTAAAGCTTTTCTAATGTCAAGTATCATTTCCTTAGACCATGAGATTGTGCAACTCTCGGATACCGTAGGAATACTTTGGGTGTGCCAAACGTCACAACGTAACTGGGTGACTATAAAGGTGCGCTACGGGTATCTCCAAAAGTGTATGTTGGGTTGGCACGAATCGAGACTGGGATTTGTCACTCCGTGTGACGGAGAGGTATCTCTGGGCCCACTCGGTAGGACATCATCATAATGTGCACAATATGATCAAGGAGTTGATCACGGGATGATGTGTTACGGAACGAGTAAAAGAGACTTGCCGATAACGAGATTGAACAAGGTATCGGGATACCGACGATCGAATCTCGGGCAAGTACAATACCGATAGACAAAGGGAATTGAATACGGGATTGATCGAATCCTCGACATCGTGGTTCATCCGATGAGATCATCGTGGAACATGTGGGAACCAACATGGGTATCCAGATCCCGCTGTTGGTTATTGACCGGAGAACGTCTCGGTCATGTCTGCATGTCTCCCGAACCCGTAGGGTCTACACACTTAAGGTTCGATGACGCTAGGGTTATAAAGGAAGTTTGTATGTGGTTGCCGAATGTTGTTCGGGTCCCGGATGAGATCCCGGATGTCACGAGGAGTTCCGGAATGGTCCGGAGGAAAAGATTTATATATGAGAAGTCCTGTTTTGGTCACCGGAAAAGTTTCGGCGTTTATCGGTAACGTACCGGGACCACCGGGGGGGTCCCGGGGTCCACCAAGTGGGGCCACCAGCCCCGGAGGCTTGCATGGGCCAAGAGTGGTAAGGGACCCGCCCCTGAGTGGTCTGGTGCGCCTCCCACAAGGCCCAAGGCGCCTAAGGGAAGAAGAGGGGGCAAACCCTAAGGGCAGATGGGCCCTAAGGCCCATGCTCCCTGCGCCTCCCTCTCCTCCCCTCTTGGCCGCCCCTCAAACCCATCTAGGGCTGCCGCCCCCCCTAGGGGTGGGAACCCTAGAGGGGGCGCACCCTCCTCCCCTTCCCCTATATATAGTTGAGGTTTGGGCTGCTCATAACATACGAGTTCCTCTCCCTGTTGGTGCAGCCCTCCCTCTCTTTCTCCTCATATCTCACGGTGCTTGGCGAAGCCCTACTGGAGTACCACGCTCCTCCACCACCACCACGCCGTTGTGCTGCTGCTGGATGGAGTCTTCCTCAACCTCTCCCTCTCTCCTTGCTGGATCAAGGCATGGGAGACGTCATCGGGTTGTACGTGTGTTGAACGCGGAGGTGCCGTCCGTTCGGCACTAGGATCTCCGGTGATTTGGATCACGACGAGTACGACTCCTTCAACCCCGTTCTCTTGAACGCTTCCGCTTAGCGATCTACAAGGGTATGTAGATGCACTTTCCTTCCCCTCGTTGCTGGTTTCTCCATAGATAGATCTTGGTGACACGTAGGAAAATTTTGAATTTATGCTACGTTCCCCATCAGTGGCATCATGAGCTAGGTCTATTGCGTAGATTCTATGCACGAGTAGAACACAAAGTAGTTGTGGGCGTTGATTTTGTTCAATATGCTTACCATTACTAGTCCAATCTTGATTCGGCGGCATTGTGGGATGAAGCGGCCCGGACCAACCTTACACGTACGCTTACGTGAGACCGGTTCCACCGACTGACATGCACTAGTTGCATAAGGTGGTTGGCGGGTGTCTGTCTCTCCCATTTTAGTCGGATCGGATTCGATGAAAAGGGTCCTTATGAAGGGTAAATAGCAATTGGCATATCACATCGTGGTCTTTGCGTAGGTAAGAAACGTTCTTGCTAGAAACCCATAGCAGCCACGTAAAACATGCAAACAACAATTAGAGGACGTCTAACTTGTTTTTGCAGAGTATGCCATGTGATGTGATATGGCCGAAAGAATGTGATGAATGATATGTGATGTATGAGATTGATCATGTTCTTGTAATAGGAATCACAACTTGCATGTCGATGAGTATGACAACCGACAGGAGCCATAGGAGTTGTCTTTATTTATTTATGACCTGCGTGTTAACTTAAACGTCATGTAATTACTTTACTTTATTGCTAACCGTTAGTTGTAGTAGTAGAAGTAATAGTTGGCGAGACAACTTCATGAAGACACGATGATGGAGATCATGGTGTCATGCCGGTGACGATGATGATCATGGAGCCCCGAAGATGGAGATCAAAAGGAGCAAAATGATATTTGCCATATCATGTCACTTTTTGATTGCATGTGATGTTTATCATGTTTATGCATCTTATTTTCTTAGAACAACGGTAGTAAATAAGATAATCCCTCATTAAAATTTCAAGAAAGTGTTCCCCCTAACTGTGCACCATTGCGACAGTTCGTTGTTTCGAAGCACCACGTGATGATCGGGTGTGATAGATCCTAACGTTCACATACAACGGGTGTAAGACAGATTTACACACGCGAAACACTTAGGTTGACTTGACGAGCCTAGCATGTACAGACATGGCCTCGGAACACAGAAGACCGAAAGGTCGAGCATGAGTCGTATGGTAGATACGATCAACATGAAGATGTTCACCGATGTTGACTAGTCCGTCTCACGTGATGATCGAACACGGCCTAGTTGACTCGGATCATGTAATCACTTAGATGACTAGAGGGATGTCTATCTGAGTGGGAGTTCATAATATGAACTTAATTATCCTGAACATAGTCAAAAGGTCTTCGCAAATTATGTCGTAGCTCGCGCTTCAGTTCTACTGTTTAGTTATGTTCCTAGAGAAAATTTAGTTAAAAGTTGATAGTAGCAATTATGCGGACTAGGTCCGTAAACTGAGGATTGTCCTCATTGCTTCATAGAAGGCTTATGTCCTTAATGCACCGCTCAGTGTGCTGAACCTCAAAAGTTGTCTGTGGATGTTGCGAACATCTGACATACACATTTTTGATAACTACATGATAGTTCAGTTAAACAGTTTAGAGTTGAGGCACCGAAGACGTTTTGAAATGTCGTGAAACATATGAGATGTTTCGAGGGCTGAAATTGGGATTTCAGGCTCGTGCCCACGTCAAGAGGTATATGACCTCCGACGATTTTCTTAGCCTGCAAACTAAGGGAGGAAAGCTCAATTGTTGAGCTTGTGCTCAGATTGTCTGAGTACAACAATCATTTGAATCGAGTGGGAGTTGATCTTCCAGATAAGATAGTGATGTTTCTCCGAAGTCATTACCACCAAGCTGCTAGAGCTTCGTGATGAACTATAATATATCAGGGACATATATGATGATCCTTGAGATATTCGCGATGTTTGACACCACAAAAGTAGAAATCAAGAAGGAGCATCAATTGTTGATGGTTGGTGAAACCACTAGTTTCAAGAAGGGCAAGGGCAAAAAGGGATGCTTCATGAAACGGCAAATCAGCTGCTGCTCTAATGAAGAAACCCAAAGTTGAACCCAAACCCGAGACTAAGTGCTTCTGTAATAAGGGGAACAACCACTGGAGCAGAATTACCCTAGATACTTGGTAGATTAGAAGGCTGGCAAGGTCGATAGAAGTATATTGGATATACATTGTGTTGATGTGTACTTTACTAGTACTCCTAGTAGCACCAGGGTATTAGATACCGGTTCGGTTGCTAAGTGTTAGTAACTCGAAATAAAAGCTACGGAATAAACGGAGACTAGCTAAAGGTGAGCTGACGATATGTGTTGGAAGTGTTTCCAATGTTGATATGATCAAGCATCGCACGCTCCCTCTACCATCGAGATTGGTGTTAAACCTAAATAATTGTTATTTGGTGTTTGCGTTGAGCATAGACATGATTGGATTATGTCTATCGCGATACAGTTATTCATTTAAGGAGAATAATGGTTACTCTGTTTATTTGAATAATACCTTCAATGGTCTTGCGCCTAAAATGAATGGTTTATTGAATCTCGATCGTAGTGATACACATGTTCATGCCAAAAGATATAAGATAGTAATGATAGTACCACCTACTTGTGGCACTGCCACTTAAGTCATATCGGTATAAAATGCATGAAGAAGCTCCATGTTGATGGATCTTTGGGCTCACTCGTTTTTGAAAGATTTGAGACATGCGAACCATGTCTATTGGTGTACATGCATGAAGAAACCCCATGCAAATGGACCGTTTGGACTCACTTGATTTTGAATCACTTGAGACATGCCAATCATACCACATGGGCAAGATGACTGAAAGCCTCGGTTTCAGTAAAATGGAACTAGAAAGCAACTTGTTGGAAGTAATACATTTTGATGTGTGCAGTCCAATGAGTGCTGAGGCGTGTAGTGGATATCGTTATGTTCTTACTTCACAGATGATTTGAGTAGATGTTGGGTATATTTACTTGATGAATCACGAGTCTGAATTATTGAAAGGTTCAAGTAATTTCAGGGTGAAGTTGAAAGATCGTCGTGACAAGAGGATAAAAAGATCTATGATATGATCATAGAGATGAATATCTGAATTACGAGTTTGGCACAGAATTAAGACATTGTGGAAATTGTTTCACAACTAATACAGCCTGGAACACCATAGTGTGATGGTGTGTCCGAACATCATAACTGCACCCTATTGGATATGATGCATACCATGATGTCTCTTATCGAATTACCACGATAGTTTATGGGTTAGGCATTAGAGACAACCACATTCACTTTAAATAGGGCACCACATAATTCCGATGAGATGACACCGTATGAAATATGGTTTAGAGAAACCTAAGCTGTCATTTCTTAAAAGTTTGGGGCTGCGACGCTTATGTGAAAAAAGTTTCAGGCTGATAAGCTCGAACCCAAAGCGGATAAAAGCATCTTCATAGGACACCCAAGACAGTTGGGTATACCTCCTGTCTCAGATCCGAAAGCAATAAGGGATTGTTTCTAGAATCGGGTCCTTTCTCGAGGAAAAGTTTCTTTCGAAAGAATTGAGTGGGAGGATGGTGGAGACTTGATGAGGTTATTAAGCCGTCTCTTCAACTAGTGTGTGGCAGGGCATACGGAGTTGTTCCTGTGGCACCTACACCAATTGAAGTGGAAGCTTATGATAGTGATCATGAAACTTCAGATCAAGTCACTACCAAACCTCGTGGGATGACAAGGATGTGTACTACTTCACAGTGGTACGTAATCCTGTCTTGGAAGTCATGTTGCTAGACAACAATGAACCTACGAGCTATGGAGAAGCGATGGTGGGCCCGGATTCCGATAAATGGCTCGAGGCCATAAAAATCCGAGAAAGGATCCATGTATGAAAACAAAGTGTAGACTTTGGAATAACTACTTGATGGTCATAAGGCTGTTAGGTACATATGGATTTTAAAAGGAAGACGGACAATGATGGTAAGTATCACCATTAAGAAAGCTCGACTTGTCGTTAAGATGTTTTCTGACAAGTTTAAGGAGTTGACTATGATGAGACTTTCTCACTCGTAGCGATGCTAAGAGTCTATTGGAATTATATTAGCGATTACTGCATTATTTATGAAATCTTGCAGATAGGATGTCAAAACATTGTTTCCTCGAGAATTTTCTTGAGGAAAAGTTGTATGTGATACAAACAGAAGGTTTTGTCAATCCTGAAAGATGCTAATAAGTATGCAAAGCTCCAGCAATCCTTCTAAGGACTGGAGTAAGCATCTCGGAGTTGGAATGTATGCTTTGATGAGATGATCAAAGATTTTGGGTGTATACAAAGTTTATGAGAAACTTGTATTTCCAAAGAAGTGAGTGGGAGCACTATAGAATTTCTGATGAGTATATGTTGTTGACATATTATTGATCAGAAATGACGTAGAATTTCTGGAAAGCATATAGGATTATTTGGAAAGTGTTTTTCAATGGAAAGCCTGGATTAAGCTACTTGAACATTGAGCATCAAGATCTATAAGGATAGATCAAAACACTTAATGGTACTTTCAAATGAGCACATACCTTGACATGATCTTGAAGGTGTTCAAGATGGATCAGTCAAAGAAGGAGTTCTTGCCTGAGTTGTAAGGTATGAAGTTAAGACTTAAAGCTCGACCACGGCAGAATAGAGAGAGAGGACGAAGGTCGTCCCCTATGCTTAAGACATAGGCTCTACAGTACGCTATGCTGTGTACCGCACCTGAAATGTGCCTTGCCATGAGTCAGTCAAGGGGTACAAGAGTGATCCAAGAATGGATCACAGGACAGCGGTCAAAGTTATCCTTAGTAACTAGTGGACTAAGGAATTTTCTCGATTATGGAGGTGGTAAAAGAGTTCATCGTAAAGGGTTACGCTGATGCAAACTTTGACACTAATCCAGATCATTCTGAGTAGTGAACTGGATTCGTATAGTAGAACAGTTATTTGGAATAGCTCCAAATAGAACGTGGTAGCTGCATCTAGGAGATGACATAGAGATTTGTAAAGCACACACGGATCTGAAAGGTTCAGACCCGTTGACTATAACCTCTCTCACAAGCATAACATGATCAAACCCAGAACTCTTTGGGTGTTAGTCACATGGGGATGTGACCTTGAGTGTTAATCACATATCGATGTGAACTGGATTATTGACTCTAGTGCAAGTGGGAGACTGTTGGAAATATGCCCTAGAGGCAATAATAAATTGGTTATTATTATATTTCCTTGTTCATGATAATCGTTTATTATCCATGCTATAATTGTATTGATAGGAAACTCATATACATGTGTGGATACATAGACAACACCATGTCCCTAGTAAGCCTCTAGTTGACTAGCTCGTTGATCAATAGATGGTTACGGTTTCCTGACCATGGACATTGGATGTCATTGATAACAGGATCACATCATTAGGAGAATGATGTGATGGACAAGACCCAATCCTAAGCCTAGCACAAAGATCGTGTCGTTCGTATGCTAAAGCTTTTCTAATGTCAAGTATCATTTCCTTAGACCATGAGATTGTGCAACTCCTGGATACCATAGGAATACTTTGGGTGTGCCAAACGTCACAACGTAACTGGGTGACTATAAAGGTGCGCTATGGGTATCTCCGAAAGTGTCTGTTGGGTTGGCACGAATCGAGACTGGGATTTGTCACTCCGTGTGACGGAGAGGTATCTCTGGGCCCACTCGGTAGGACATCATCATAATGTGCACAATGTGATCAAGGAGTTGATCACGGGATGATGTGTTACGGAGCGAGTAAAAGAGACTTGCCGGTAACGAGATTGAACAAGGTATCGGGATACCGACGATCGAATCTCGGGCAAGTACAATACCGATAGACAAAGGGAATTGAATACGGGATTGATCGAATCGTCGACATCATGGTTCATCCGATGAGATCATCATGGAACATGTGGGAACCAACATGGGTATCCAGATCCCGCTGTTGGTTATTGACCGGAGAACGTCTCGGTCATGTCTGCATGTCTCCCGAACCCGTAGGGTCTACACACTTAAGGTTCGATGACGCTAGGGTTATAAAGGAAGTTTGTATGTGGTTACCGAATGTTGTTCGGAGTCTCGGATGAGATCCCGGACGTCACGAGGAGTTCCGGAATGGTCCGGAGGTAAATATTTATATATGGGAAGTCCTGTTTTGGTCACCGGAAAAGTTTCAGGGTTTATCGGTAACGTACCGGGACCACCGGGAGGGTCCCGGGGTCCACCAAGTGGGGCCACCAGCCCCGGAGGCTTGCATGGGCCAAGAGTGGTAAGGGACCAGCCCCTGAGTGGGCTAGTGCGCCTCCCACAAGGCCCAAGGCACCTAAGGGAAGAAGAGGGGGCAAACCCTAAGGGCAGATGGGCCCTAAGGCCCATGCTCCCTGCGCCTCCCTCTCCTCCCCTCTTGGCCTCCCCTCAAACCCATCTAGGGCTGCCGCCCCCCCTAGGGGTGGGAACCCTAGAGGGGGCGCACCCTCCTCCCCTTCCCCTATATATAGTTGAGGTTTGGGCTGCTCATAACATACGAGTTCCTCTCCCTGTTGGTGCAGCCCTCCCTCTCTTTCTCCTCACATCTCACGGTGCTTGGCGAAGCCCTACTGGAGTACCACGCTCCTCCACCACCACCACGCCGTTGTGCTGCTGCTGGATGGAGTCTTCCTCAACCTCTCCCTCTCTCCTTGCTGGATCAAGGCATGGGAGACGTCATCGGGTTGTACGTGTGTTGAACGCGGAGGTGCCGTCCGTTCGGCACTAGGATCTCCGGTGATTTGGATCACGACGAGTACGACTCCTTCAACCCCGTTCTCTTGAATGCTTCCGCTTAGCGATCTACAAGGGTATGTAGATGCACTTTCCTTCCCTCGTTGCTGGTTTCTCCATAGATAGATCTTGGTGACACGTAGGAAAATTTTGAATTTATGCTACGTTCCCCATCACATTTTGCTCCACCATGAGAACATATATATTATCGTCTACCATATGGACTAAATTTGAATCAATTTTCCTTATTTGAATACAATTGTTGTCAAGTTATACAATAATTTAATTATTATCTTGATAACAAAAAACATACATATAGCAGTAATCATATTTCACTATGAACTACATGTACCATACGCTCTCCAATTCAAATATTTGTATCCATTTTATGTTGAATTCAAATCATAGTACATTATTGGTCTAGCTAGCGAGATGTTTGGGATAATCTAAACCCTGTTTTCATACATATAATTTTTGGTTGAATTGGGACAAGTTTTGGTATAAGCCTCTTGCAAAACCGGAGATTCTCTCAACAAGCCTCGTGGTTCCGAGAGGGAACGTGTCACCTTTGTGTGTGAAATGATATATGCTGCCTCACCCCTGATTTTATTTACAGAGGCAACATAGAACTATATGAGTGCCCTGTTAAATTTTGGAATTATTTCGGGTTCATTTGGCCTTTTTATACATTAATTGAGTTTCTGGACTTTTAATGTGCATAATCTAAATATGAATTGCATGCACATGCTCCGGTGCACCAAAGTGGGTTGAAAAATCACATGTGTGTCCTTGGTTGAATTTCTAGGTCCCATGGAAGAAATGAGAATGAAATTCAAACATCTGGGCGTCATGACTCGGCCGAGAACATCGAGAAACTTTGATTTTAAATTCATGTAAATCCAAAACTCGCCTGGAAATCATGAAACTTGGCATGGTGGCATGTCATGGCACTAACATGGTGTGGTAAAAAATTGGGCCGATTTGGAAGCTCGTGGTTCTAAGAGGGAACGTGCCACCTTTGAGTGTGAAACGATATACTCTGTCCCCCCCCACTTGAGTTTCTTAACAAAGGCAACATAGAACTACATTAGTGCCCAGTTAAATTTTGGAATTATTCCAGGTTCGTTTGTCGTTTTTTATACATTAATAAAGTTTCTGGTCATTTAATGTGCATAAGTCAAATTTGAACTACAGGCACATGCTCTCGTGCACCAAAGTTGGTTGAAAAATCACATTTGTGTCCTCAGGTGAATTTCTAGGTCCCATGCAAGAAATGAGAATAAAATTAAAACATCTGGGCATCGTGGCTCGGCCGAGAACATTGAGAAACTTGGTTTTAAAATTCTTGTAAATCCAAAACACGTCTGAAAATCATGAAACTTGGCATGGATGTCATGTCATGGTACTACCATGTTGTGGTAAAATAATTGGCCGAATAGGAACAGATTTTGGTATAAGCTTTTGCAAACCGAATCTTCTCTCAAGAAGGCTCGTGGTTCTGAGAGGGAACGTGCCACCTTTGAGTGCGAAACGATATACGTTGTCCCCCTTGAGTTTATTTACAAAGGCAACATAGAACTACATGAGTGCCCTGTTAAATTTTGGAATTATTCCAGCTTCATTTGGCCTTATTTACACATTAATTGAGGTTTTGGTCATTTAATGTGCATAATTCAAATTTGAACTACAAGCACATGCTCCCGTGCACCAAAGTTGGTTGAAAAATCACATTTGTGTCCTCGGGTGAATTTCTACTCCCTCCTTCCATCTATATAGGTCCTAATGCATCTTTCGAGGCTAACTTTAACCAAACTTTAGAGCAATAATATATGACATGCAACTTACACAAAGCATACCTTCAATTTTGTATGTCAAAGGAGCTTCCAATAATATAATTTTCATAGTATACATCTCATGTGCTATTAATCTTGTCAATAGTCAAAGGCTGTCTTGAAAAACACATTAGGCCCTATATAGATGGAAGGAGGGAGTAGGTCCCATGCAAAAAATGAGAATAAAATTCAAACATCTGAGCATCATGGCTCGGTCGAGAACATTGAGAAACTTGGTTTTAAAATCATGAAACTTGGCATGGTGTCATGTCATGGTAGTACCATGCCATGGTAAAAAAAATGGCCGAATAGGAACAAATTTTGGTACAAGCTTCTTGCAAACCGGAGCTTCTCTCAAGAAGGCTCATGGTTCTGGGAGAGAACGTGTCACCGTTGTGTGCATAATTCAAATTTGAAATACAAGCACATGTTCCAGTGCACCAAAGTTGGTTGAAAAATCACATGTGTGTCCTCGGGTAAATTTCTAGGTTCCATGCAAGAAATGGGAATGTAATTTAAAATTCTGGGTGTCGTGGCTGGGTTGGAAACATTGAGAAACTTAGTTTTTTAATTCCTGTAAATCCAAAACATGCATGAAAATAATGAAACTTGGCTTGGTGCCATGACATGGCACCAACATGATGTGGTAAATTTGCAGTCCGATTTGCGAAGGCGCACACATTAACAATCAACAAAGTCATTTTGGAACAAGTGTTGTCACGTTACAATCGGAAACACAAGTATTATTGAAACTGTGGGCGTTCTACTTACTAGTACCATTTACGTGCCGCCACGCGTCCCCATTTTTTATTAGCTAGGAGGCGTCGTGCAGGGTAGCTATTTGAGTACGAGAGGCGTGCGATCAGACCCCTGCGCGTGCTTATCGGGAGGAAAGCCATTTGACCTCCATCTGCCGTCCACCTCTCTCCCAAGGTCTCCATTAATGGTGCCCGAGCCTCTGTTTAATGGCGTGGCTATGTCTCACTCAACTGAGATTTAAGAGAGAGAAAAGAAAATCTAAAAGCACGGATCTTGATGTAAGATCTGACGGACCTATATAGCATCTACTGCGACTTATAGCAAGACTGATGAATATATAAGGACGGTTAAATTTTTTTATCAAAGAAGGGCTTCCCCTTCCGATTTTCATTACTGAAAACCACCACAATTCACAAGAAGTTCAGCACAACTCCAGCCTAACACGAAGGACTAAAAGCTACCAGATTGAAATCGCAACATCCCAAGAGGCCAACAAAGGCCAAACATCCGCGCTAGAACCCAACATTTCACAACCAATGACACAATCCACATCCTAAACCGATTATTACATCAAAAGAAACCAGGAAACTAGTCTCCACGGCGAGCGGCGATGAGCTCTTTCGTGTCCTCAAGACGCTGCTTGAGAACATCCACGGATTCCTCCACCAGCCTTTGGCGCTCATTGCGGAGCATGTCATTCTCGTCCATAAGTTTCTTGAAGATGACACTGGTCCTCTTCAACAAGGCACTGGTCTCCTCCTGCTGGCCTGCACTTCGGACGATCTTCTCCCTCAGCAGGTCGCACTCGGCCTAGAGCATCTCATTTCCCTCCCTTAGTTGTCGGATGATGCCAGTAGCCTATTCAAACGAGGCTATCATGTCGTCCTGCAACCTCGCCGAGCCGGAGATCTGATCCATCTGGCTATGGATGATCGCATGCATGCGCCTGTAACAGTCGTCGCCTGCCCGCGAGAAATTTTCCCAGGCCGCCGCGGTGCGGTGGGACATCTTTGTTGCATTCGTGGCGCCATGGGACATCTCTGCTGCTTCTGCGGTGCGGCCGGACCAGTCTGCTGCATCGACGGGCGGCAGGACCTCCGTGCTGCTTCAGCGGCGCGGCGGGACCTCTATGCTGCTACTACCGCACGGCGGGACATGTCGGCTGCTCTCGCAGCGAGGCGGGACATATCTCGTGCTTTCGCTTCCATGCTCGCCTCTCCCTGGTGGCAATCTCTCGACCCAGAACTCACGCTGTCCATGGCAGAGCAAGGGAAGGATGCTGAATGACTTGTTTGTTTTGTGGATGAGGAGTTGAGGAGGAATGTGCAGTCATCTTGGCATACTAGTATTTATAACCGAGTACTAATACGCTCCTAAGTGGGAAACCATTTAGGTTGTGATCGGTGTGAACAGGTTTGCAATTCAATATAGTATGGAGTAATTTGGAATGTGACGAGACTCAAGCTCAAAATTTATTGACGGTTCTAGTTTCGAAGTGCGGCACTATTCCCGGATGGAGTACTTCTTTTTCTACTCCCTCCTTTCCGGTTTTATAGGGCTTATCTAAAAAATTTAGTTTTTCCATTTTATAAGGCTCAATTTGGTTGTTCCCCAACACATGTTCAGATTCCAAGGTGCATTAAATCATTGCATGCAAGTATTAAGAGAAAATTGACCAATGCATGTACTTTATGCATGCATGCATTGCAATTAATGCATTGATAAACATAATTTTTTGAGAAAAACAAGAGCATTAATTAGGTGCTTTTGCAAACTACAAAAAATATTCCACCACTCACCATCTTGGTTGGTGAGATTTTTGAATTAAGCCCTATAAACCGGAAAGGAGGGAGTACTGTTGTGTACGTGCAATAACTGGCACCATCATATACATATCTTACGGTTAATGGTGCGTTCGACAGGAATAGCCGCGTGGCGAGCTCTAGGCTAGTCTTTTTTCAGGCGCATTAAACCTATCTCTCGGGACTTCTCGCACGCACCATCGTGCCACCCACAAAAACTTCTACTCTGAGTTTAGTAGTACGTTATACAGGAAGAGAAGAGGTGCACGCACGCACTCGTCCTCTCACACACGTGTCTGTTTTTCTTGAAAAGGAGGATGATGACCCCAGGCCTCTGCATCTGGGAGTCACACACGCAAATTATTGAAATATATCGAGTGCGGTGCTTTGATGTGTCATGTCAACTCGTACATCAACGATAAGTTTGATTATCCTCTCCCTCGCGGACTTAACTGCACCTGCCTTTGGCTGTATGACAGGTTGGCCACACACCTATCGGGCCCACCTGTCATACACGCAAAGGCAGGAGCGTCCCTCCCTCACCCATGAGCGTGGTGGCTGGCAAGACTAGGAGAAGCTTTCGCTACACGATCTCCCTCCCGCACGCGGTGGACATGCAGCAGTTCAATCGGTGTCAGATGGCCAGAAGCGTACTGTAGTAGTCCTCCAGTGCAGTAGTATTCCATCATTGTTTGACTTCCTGAAGAGGCGAAGAGCCAAGCGCAGCCCGGACGCTCGTGTGTCAGTTTCATGTGTAGAGTAGTCTAGGATAGCGTGTACCATGCCTGTAAGCTTAAAATCGTTGGGGTCAGCTCCATGCTATGTGGCCGTCTCGAAGTTTAAAAAAAAAATTAAAATAGTCTTCTGGCCCTACCCGAAAACTGCCGCACGTACTGCCCGGGAAAAGCCCCGCCCTCAACTTTTAACTACGCGAAAATAGTTCGAGCTTGTTCGTTGTATATAAATACAGTACTTACTGTATGTTTATTCACCCGTGGGGTTGTTCAATGAATGGAGGGGCGGGGAGCAGAAGTGAACAATATTGTAGTACTACTAGTAGTAAGTAGGAGTCGTACAGTAGTCACCTTAAATAGAGAGTTTCTTTTCTTTAATGCCACGTACACAAATTGAAACGCTTGTTGTGGAGAGAAAAAAGATAATCACTCCACTATATATTGACGCAGGGGCCTGAGCGCTTGCTTTACTAGGGTTGCTCTCTTCATTCTCTTATCCTCTCCAGATATAAACAAGACAGCGGTAGCGACATTTTCTCTCTGCTCACCGCTGGTCACAGATTCGGCCGGTGTGTGTAGAGGACTAAAAGGTGCATCATTCACGTGGTCATCGCCGCCAAGGGAGGAAACCCACAACTGCCGGAGGAGCCTGATCCTCTGCCCGTGCTGTTCTCTCCGACATAGCGCTGGCTCGGGAGGTCCTCCGACCCTTCTTCCTCCTTGCCGTATTGTCTGCAGATCCGACCTGCCACCGCCGACATCCCGACGACCCTCAGGTATAAGTTCTTCGAAAGCGGCCTTGCTCTACTACCCTAGCTCCCCACGTGTCTGCATGTGCATCTTTTTCTACTCCCATCAGCTCTTCCAAAGCCACCTAAATTTTAAGTATTATTAGAGGTAAAGCTACTTCATGCATTCGAATCTAGGGCTTTGTTCAAACAACAAAGAAAGGGGGAAAGTTGTAGCATGAATCTAGGACTTGATTCAAGGAGGAAATAATATGGTGAAAGTAGTAGAGACCGGATACCCAACCTTTCTCTTGGTTGAAAAGGGAAATAATGGGAAAACCCAGTACAAACTGGATAAGGAACAGATCTATTATTGGTTGAAAAAAGGATAGAAAGTGGCGGCTGGTGGACAAGTCAACAGAGTATGTCCAGGATTAGATTTGCTGCCATCACATAGTAAAAGGTCTCTAGGATTAGATTTGCTGCCATCACATAGTAAAAGGTCTCCAGGATTAGATTTGCTGCCCTCACATAGTAAAAGGTCTCAGTATTAGATTTGTTGCCCTCACATAGTAAAAGGTCTCAGGATTAGATTTGATGCCCTCACATAGTAAAAGGTCTCTAGGATTAGATTTGCTGCCCTCACATAGTAAAAAGTCTCCAGGATTAGATTTGCTACCTTCACATAGTAAAAGGTCTCCAGGATTAGATTTGCTACCCTCACATAGTACAAGGTCTCCAGGATTAGGTTTGCTGCCCTCACATAGCATGAACAAACTCGGCATCACCACTTTATGCCTCCTTGTAGGTACATTGTGCTGATGTGTCCACTGTCGCATGTCCTTATACCAACCTTTTGTTGTTGTTAATGTAAGGGCGCATGTAAAATGAAGCGATCACACTGTTACCCTAGGGACATGTCTAACCAGTGTTATTGTTAATCTAATGCCTCCAGTGATAAGATGCAATTAAACTGTGTTTAAAATGGCACTCCTGTTGTTTTCCCCATTATGATAAGTAAGTTGCTCCTTTACGCTGCTGAGTGTCCTGGTGTCCCCACGGTCCCATGCCCTTAAACCAACTCTTTAGCTGCTATTGATTTACTATGTTTGGTAAACAAGCAATGCCACCATTAAAGTAACATGAAGCATTGCTGACATTTTAAAATTTCTACTGTCCCTGCGTGATTGCCATGAACATAATTAAGATGCTTCTTTTCATTTTGTATATGTTTTGTATATTCTTATTGACCAGCAACTGTTTACTTTCTATCTTTTTGTGCAGATATGGATATCCATTTCACCTTGTTGCTACTGTGACCTTTTGGTGAACTGCACAAAACACTTTTTTTGGAATGAGTGTCTTGTGCAGTTCAACTAAAATGTCACGTGGGCAACATCTCTCAATTTTGGTGAAAATGCACAAAATGGTGATTGGAGTTTCCAAAATCTCCGTCAAGTTCTGCTGGTAATCTTGTGCAACATTTTATTGGCCTTTGCAAGATGGAGCCGTCATTGTCACCACAATGGCACTTTATTTTAGCGGAACTGCACAAAAGGATAAGAAAATTATAGTTGCACCTTACATGAGCTAGACAGCCAACCTTAATGTTCCTCAATTTTAGTGCAACTACTAAAGAAGAACCTGCCAGCTCACAAGAGCAAGTACTTCTTGCTAGCTGAATGATGCAATCTTTGCTTCATTTCAGGTGAACTGTAGAACAAGGCGCATGAATTAAATCATGGAACTCCAGGCAGACCTCATCCAAGTAGAGTTGGAGGTTGAGTTCAAGGAGGCCGCTATTAAAGCGAAATCATGCTCTCCTGTCTCCTTGTTTGTGCTGTGCATACATGTTGTGCAAACAGGAATACTCAACTAGAGATGTTGTGACGGTCAAGAGCATTCGCCAAGTTCTTCGATTGTATGACATGTGTTGGGGGTTTGGTGCGACATATGCCAACGGATGGATTATCATGGTGGGGGCGAGTAGAACATCACCGGTGCTTGGAAACGGGATGAGGCGAAGACATGCATGCCGGCAAATCTTACCCAGCTTCAGGGCTCTCCGGGGAGATAATACCCCTACTGCTGCTCTGCGGGGTCTCCGCATGATCACTATGGCCAAGTGTTTACACGGTTGCTCCTTGAGTTGTTTCTTAGAGGTAGGAGAGGGCAAGGCTAGCTCTCTCCTTCTATCTGGTATGGTCTAGAGCTACTGGGTTCCAACCCTTTGCATGGGTGCCCTGGGGGGTTTATATAGGCCTACCCCCTAGGGGTACAATGGTAATTCAACTGGGCGCGGGCCCAGCCGTCAGTGCCTCTGACCTCCGACTTCTCCGCCGACTGCTGGGGCCCGCCGACTGGTGGGCCCCGCCGACTGGTCTGGTATGGAGCCGACAGGCCGCGTCCGCCGCGGGCGGGTCTTGCCGGCCGCTGATTACTGTAGCCGTGCTTCTGATGATGCGGGCTTGGTCATGGGGTCGTGGCAACAGTCCCACCACCTGGCGGGTGATCACTATTGCCACTCCCCATCTCATCTTGATTAATGGCGCGTGGGCCCCGGGGGAGGGCTCGGTCGACTCCCCCGGGCCGACTCCCGACGGGTCCAACTGGCGGTTCTCCCGTCGTCTCCCGAGGTCTCGCTGACTGGTGGGCCCAGCTGCCTCCAGGCCGTACAGACAAGCCGTCGTGGGTGCAGGATTCGATACTGTGGTGCTGATGTCAGGGCCGGCTGGGCAACAGTGCCACGCCGCACGGAGATCTTCCCGGGTACGGCGTGCTGTGGCCATGCCTGCCCTTGGTAAGGGGCGGGGAGTGGGCTTCACTGTAGCCACGCCCCTGCCCCGTCTCCTTCGATGAGGTCATTGGTTTTTGGAGTCGTCGGCTGACTCCCCAAAGCCGGCTTCTCTGGAAGTCGTCCCTGGGACTCGGCCGTGACCGGGCAGTCAGCCGCCCTGCCGTCGACTCCTCAGGAGGCGGCTCTTCGCCCTGGGGTCTTGAGGGGCACAACCTGCCCCGATGTCTTGAAAGGTTATGGGACTTGGGTTGGCCTACCCGTGGCCCATTACTCCGACAGTAGTCCCCGAAGCTGGTGAGGCGCCGCGGACGATCGGCCGAGAAGCCTCAGCAGTTTCTTTTTCCGGGTGCCCAACACATGGTCTTTGATTGACTTCTGCCAGGTCGTCTAGAAGGAGTCGGACTTGCACAACTCGGACTCACTGAATTCCGACTTGCTCAGTATTTCGAACGTCGCGGCGGGATTTTAAGTGGCGTGCTAGCTAAGCCTCCAGGCCGCCGCCCGTTCTTGGCCTGTCACGCGAGGGCACGTGGCCAGGCCGTCCTGCCAGCCTACGCGTGCAACGGGACAGGCCCATAGGCGGGGCCCGCCACCACCGCGCCTCGGCGCCCGAGCGGATCCATTGCGGCCCTGGTGGACGGTTGGGATTCCCGTGGAGTTACTGCGCGCAGTAACTTTGCATGGATCGTGGGGGTCGTGGGGTTGTGGGCGCAGTAAATCCCCACGTCCGCCCCCTCGGCTTCGCAGCCCACGGGGCTATAAGTAGGGGGAAGAGGGGGGCACGCGCGCCCCTCCTTCCCACTACTCCTCGTTCTCTTCCTCCTTGCTGCTCCTCGCTCTCCTCCTTCCTCTTCTCTTCTTCGCTCCGCCGCACGCCCAAGCTCCGGTGAACGCTGCGGCGATAGCTCGCGATGAGTTCTTCCTCCGCTGCCGTGCCTCCCCCAGTGCGCTCCGGCACCTGGGACGGTTCCGAAGTTCATGAAGACCACATTGAGTTCCTCCACCGGACCCGTCGGCTTCCCGGCGAGGATCGCGTGCAGGTACCTCTTGCACCGGAGGGGGAGATTTCTCCCACACTGCAGGAGGGCGAGCGGGTCATCTTCCGCTCGCACTGCCTGTGCGGACTGGGGCTGCCGGCGAGCAGTTTTTTCCGGTCCTTCCTGGAGTTCTACGGTCTCCAGCCGCACCACCTCACCCCCAACGTAGTGGTGCTGCTGTCCGCCTTCGTGGCCCTATGTGAAGGCTTCCTCGGAGTCCTCCCCACCCTCGAGCTCTGGGGGGAGTTCTTCTTCTCCAAGCTCGGCACCCAGGCCGCGGGCGTGCCGGCTCAGTGCGGCGCCTTCATCATCGTGCGAAGGTCGGGGGCCGACAATCCCTTCACCTCCATCTCACTGATAAAGTCGGTGAAGATGTGGCAGAGATCCTACTTCTATATCAGGAACGTCGCCACGAGGGGCGACTGGGTCAACCTGCCGGCTTTCGAAGCCGGCCCGCCGGCTGGGAGACTGCCCAACTGGTCGTACCAGGCTAGGTCGCTGACGCCTACGGGAGCTAGCGCCATCACGCGACTCCGAGTGCTGACGCAGTCGGAGGGTCTGACTGGTCCGGACCTGCTGGTCGCCTTCGTTTCCCGCCGAGTTCTCCCACTCCAAGGCTGCCCTCACGTGATATGCCAAATGAGCGGGCACCGCGACCCGAGTCGGATGTGCACCAAGGACATGCCTCACGAAGAGGTGGCCCTCATGGTGAACTACCTCTCGGACAGCAGGCTCCCGGAGGACTCGCGATTCGGCAAGGAGTCGTACTCCCGCGCCGACCCCCCACCCGTGGTGAGTCGCCTTTCTTTTCTTTCTTTAGATTGTCTTCTTCTTGCCGAGTTTTGTTTTGACCAGTCGGCTTTGGTTAGAATCCCCTTCTTCACCCACCAGCCGGCACCTCGGGGCCGGCCCTAGAGTTCCTCGCCGACCGGGCGGAGAGCAACGTCGACGACCCTGATCTGGGGGCGGCGGCTCTGGAAGACGACGCCGAGGGAGGAGGAGGGACAGCAGGCGACTTCAGGCCTTCGGCTACCTTCGCCGACTGGCCTAAAGACAACACCGAGGGAGAAGTCGCCCCTCGCCATCGGCCAGGAGCCAGCCAGCCTGGCGCGGGCTCTTCTGCCACGCCGGGCGCTCCAGGCGGCAGGAAGAAGCGCAGGGCCGTGCCGACCTTGTTCGGCAGTTGGCCGAAGAAGCCCAAGGGCTCGGCTGCAGCGACCCGGTGGGACGAGGCAGCCGCCAAGGCCATCCGCTTCCGTAAGGAAGTGAAGAAGCCGCCGTTGGTCTCCGCGTAAGTATTCTGTCTTCAAAGTTTTATTCTTTCTTCGTGATTTGTCTAAGTCTCTGCTTGCCTCTCTTGCTTCAGGGCTCCCCTCTCTCTTGAGCGGATCGCTGCCGCCTCTGTCATGGGGTCAGCGGAGACGTCCGCCACCACTCGGCGGATTGACCCGCTGCTGACCTCCGGGAGGCGACGGAGCGGAATGCACAGGAGAAGCACAACGAAGAAGAGGCCCTCCGCCTGGAGAAGGCGGAGGCCTCCGCTAAGAAAAAACTAGCGGAGGCCAAAGCCGCCGCCGCGGCGAAGCAGCAGGCTGAGGAAGCCGCACGCTGCCAGTCGGCATTGCTCGTCAGCCCGTTGAACTCTGTGTCGCCGCCTCCGGAGTTCACGGGGCAGACCGGAGAAGTCGGCGGGGAGAACCCCTCCGTGGAGAGGGAAGGCGGCGACCCCTCTGCACCGGACGTGAACGTTCCGCCGCCGCCTCCACCGCCGTCTGAAGGTGTGCAAGGCGAGCAGCCAGCGGACCCTCCGGTGCCGCTGACCGAAGACGAGGCCGTGGCAAGGCTACTCCTCCAAGTCGGCTCACCAATGCGCCGTCGTCTAGAGAAGGCGACTTCGGCACCCCGCCCCCTGGAAGCCGGCACCGCCAGCTCGGCGGCCCCAGACGCCGAAGCGACGAGCGCCGCACCTATTGGGTGGGTGCGAGGAGGCGGCACAGGGCCGCTGAACCGGGCTCTCCTGGACGTCCAGGCGAAGCTCCATGCTGAGGGCGACGCTCTCCAGAGTTGCACCAAGGCGTTCCTAGCGTCGCGGGCAGCCGTCCGGGTATGTTTTTTCCTTTGGTCTTTGTTTTCTTGTTCCTCTCTATGGGGGCGCGCCAGCGCACCCACTGGGTGTAGTCCCCGAGTTTCGGGCCGGCTGCTGAGCAGGCGGCCCGGAACTCCAATTGATGAACTTCTGGGTACTAACTTTGTCTGAAATGCTTGTCGCAGGATTACCACAACCTCCGCGTCACTGCCTTCAACCGTAATGTTGAAGAGCTGGACAAGCGGACCGCCGACTTGGCAGAGAGCCGGAGTAAGTCCTTTTTTCCTTCTTTGCGGGGGCGCGCTAGCGCACCCGCGGGCTGTAGTCCCCGAGATTCGGGCCGACTGCTGAGCAGTCGGGCCGGATCTCCCCGGCGACCTACTTTATTGATGACTGTTATCTTTCTTCCTTTTCTTCAGGAGCCAACGCTGCTCTTCAACAGCAGCTGAGCGAAGCCAACTCCGCCCTGCGCGCCAAAGGGGAGGAGTGCAGCAGGCTCGCCACAGAGCGCGATCTGCTAGCCACTCAGTTGGCAGAGCAGAAGGAGCTTCTTGTGAAGTCGCAGAGGGAGGCGGAGGAGACGGAAACCGCCCTCTTGGCCGAGTTCGCGAGCGAGCGCTCCTCCTGGTCTGACAAGGAGGCGCTGCTGTCCTCCGGCTTCCACGAGATTGAAGACATCGTTGATGGTGAGTCTATTTATTTTCTTTCTTCGAGCTGCCGATTTAAATCGTGCCGACTCCTGGTTTTTGACTAGCTTCCTCGTTTCTTCGCTTCTTTGCAGACTTCTTCCCTGGGCAGTCGCAGGCCGCCATCCAAGCCATCGAGGCTGACCGTGAAAGTCGGAGGGCGGAGGGTGCAGAGATCGCCGCCGATGCCCCCTGAACTCTTGACAAGCACATCCTGAGCATCGAGGCTCGCCTCCGGCCGGCTCACCGGATGTTGCGCCAGCTTCAGCGCGTCGGTGCCCAAGCGACTGCCGCCCTTTGGCCGGATATGCAGGCTCCGCGCATCCCCAGCCTGACGGCCAACTGGCTGGAGGTCGTGGCTGGTCGTCTTGTGGCCTGGAAGGGCTCTTCGGCCCGGGCTGGAGCACGCCGGGCCTTGGAGTTCGTCAAGGCGTGGTACCCGGGGCTGGATCTAGACCGGTTGGCCATGCTTCGGTCAGAGGCCCAGCCGGAGCTGGCGGTTGTGGAAGATGCCCTCGTCAAACGTGCTGCAGCGATCGCCGAGTACACCGACACCAGCATCTTCATCCCCGAGCAGTCAAAAGACGGCGAGGAGGTACTGCCAGAGTGGTTTGGGATGAAGCCAGACTACGGCGAAGACTCGGCGGAGGTGATTGGCTCCAGTGTCAAGGAGGAGGACGAGGTGGAGGATGGAGGCGAGGCGGGGGCACCAGAAGACGGAGCAGACGGCCAACCTCAGCCCGACCGCACCTCCAGCAACGAGCCGCGTGCGACCGAGTCGACTGCCGTCGGCGGTGATCAAGCCGAGACTAGCCAGCCGGCTGCCCCGACGCCTGATGCTGGCGCCTCCTTCGACCCTCCGAATCCGTTTGCTGCCTCCTAAGTTGCCGTTGTATCTTTTATTTTATCTGCTTCAGTAGTCTTTGAAGAACTTGTTAATTCGCACAATTCCACCCGCGGGGTGTATTTTGAACCTCTACTCGACAATTCGGCCAAGGGCCTATGTTATGTAAATATATATATCTATCTTTTTTGCTCATTGTTCTTTTGGCTTTTTTCCTTTGCCGCTTTCTCTTAGTTGCCTGCCTTGCCAATTGGACAGCCGCTCTGCGGACTGTTGCTGGATCAAGTGCTAGGCTACTTTGGGAAAGCAAGTACTTAGCCGATTTCAAGATTTTTTTTTTGAGCAAGTTGGATAGGAAGCGGCAGTTCGACTATCCGAGAGTCGGTTTGCGAGAAAGGCTGGAAGCCATCTTGAGCTATGTTTTATGCTTTGAGTCCTTAGCCATTTTTCATGCGAATGCCCATTCTACCTTACTGCTGCCCACCGTACAGTCGCTCTGCGAGCTGCGGCTTCTGACAGGAGACGGTTTGGGCATTTACACACTACTTGTCCGACTGTAGGAAGCATTTCATAGTGCAAGGCGGCAAGTCCCCAGGCCGATTTGTCGAGCCCGGTGCCAAACGGCATAAAAAGGAGTAACATACTTGCAGTCATAATTTTTATCATACAGACAAAAGAGGGAAGTCCCCGAGCTCGCCTCGGGGGGGCCCGAAGTCTTGGTTCTTTAATACAAAAGGTAGCGTGGTACATACTGCATCAGCTATAAAACCTTCGGAGGAGATTTGCATTCCATGGCCGCTCTGTCTCCTTGCCGGAGTTGTCCCTCTTGCGTGCTCGGGGCTTCTAAGCGTCGATCAGGTAGTAGGAATCGTTGCCCAGTACTTTGCTGATGATGAAGGGGCCTTCCCAAGGCGCCGACAGCTTGTGCTGGCCGGATGTTTGCTGGATCAGCCGGAGCACAAGGTCGCCTTCTTGGAAAGATCTTGGCCTGACCTTCCTGTTGTGGTATTGGCGCAGGCTCTGCTGGTAGATGCTGGACCGGCTGAGTGCCAACAGCCGGCCCTCTTCCAGCAGATCGACGCCGTCTTGTCGTGCTTCTTCTGCTTCCTCCTTGGTGTACATGGTGACTCGTGGGGAGTCGAACTCTATGTCCGTTGGGATGACGGCTTTGGCACCATAGACGAGGAAGAAGGGCGTGAAGCCGGTTGACTTGTTTGGAGTCGTGCGTAGACTCTAGAGGACGGCTGGCAGCTCGTCGAGCCAACAGCCAGCCGAGCGCTCCAGAGGCTCGATCAACCGAGGCTTGATGCCGGACAGGATGAGGCCGTTTGCTCGCTCCACTTGGCCGTTTGACTGCGGGTGGGCGACGGACGCTAGGTCCAGTCGGATGCCCTGTGTTGCGCAGAAACGGGCCAAGGCGCCTTTGGCAAAATTTGTGCCGTTGTCGGTGATGATGCTGTGTGGTATGCCGTACCGAATTGTGATATCGGTGATGAAAGTCACGGCAGTCGGACCGTTCAGTTTCTTAATTGGCTTCGCTTCTATCCACTTGGTGAACTTGTCCACTGCGACAAGTAGGTGAGTTAAACCACCTCGTGCTGTCTTGAATGGTCCCACCATGTCTAGACCCCAAACTGCGAAAGGCCAGGCAATGGGGATGGTCTTGAGCGCAGAAGCCGGCTGGTGCGGCTTGGAGCTGAACTTTTGGCATCCTTTGCATTTTTGGACCAACTCCTTGGCCTCTTCCAAGGCAGTCGGCCAGAAGAAACCGTGCCGAAAGGCTTTGGCGACGAGTGCTCTTGAAGCCGCATGGTGGCCGCATTCGCCTTGATGGATGTCTTTGAGAATCGCTTGGCCTTGCTCTGGCTCTACGCAGCGCTGGTAGACACCAGTGACGCTGCGCCTGACCAGCTCTCTGTTGACTATGGTATAGGCTGCCGCCCGGCGTTGTACTTGCCGAGCTGAGGTCTCATCAGTTGGTAGCTCTTTGTTCACCAGGAATTTGAGGATGGGCTGGGCCCATGAGGGTGCTGCTATTTCTTCGACTACCAGAACTGCGACTTGGACGAGGGCGGCTGGGCTGGGAGGCGGCGGGTTGGAGTCAACAGCCGCTTGCTGGGTTGATGAAGTCCCCAGGCCGACTGGCGCGGTCCTTGGGCCGAGTTCTGGAATCTTCGAGTCCGCCACCGCAGTCCCCGGGCCGGGTTCCGCAGTCCCTGGGCTAGCCTCGACTGTGGCGGCTCCGGAGTCATCTGCCGAGATCCTCGTGCCGCCTGCCGGGGCTCTGGAGTCGGATCCGACGTCTTCGGGAGGAGCCGGTACGAAGATGGAGTCTGATTCTGGCGAGGGCTTGACGGACGGCTTGAGAAGGCGTTGAAGGGCGACACCAGATGGTATTGCTTGGCGGGTAGAGCCGATTCGTGCCAATGCATCTGCTTGGTCGTTGTCATTCCTTGGTATATGAAGGAACTCGCATCCTTCGAAATACCCGCTGAGTTGCTGCACGAGGAAACGGTAGCTCGCCATGTTTGCATCTTTCGCGTCCCAGTCGCCGGATGATTGCTGGACCACTAAGTCCGAGTCACCATAACACAAGATCCGGCGGATGCCAAGCTCTTTGGCAAGCCGGAGCCCGTGAATGAGCGCCTCGTACTCGGCGACGTTATTGGAGGCGGCAAAGTGGATTTGCAGCGCATACTTGAGCTTGTCGCCTTTGGGAGAGGTGAGGACGACGCCGGCTCCCAAGCCAGTGCGCATCTTGGAGCCGTCGAAATGCATCCGCCAATGGGTGGAATCAGGTGCTGGAGGCAGGTACTGGGTCTCGGCCCAGTCGACGAGGAAGTCGGCCAGTGCTTGTGATTTGATAGCGGTGCGGGGCTGGTAGTAGATGGTGTAAGGAGCCAGCTCTATGGCCCACTTGGCCACTCGACCAGAAGCATCTCGGCTACCGATGATCTCGGCAAGTGGGGCCGTGCAGACCACCGTGATTGGATGCTCTTGAAAGTAAGGCTTCAATTTCTTGGCAGCAAAGTGTACGCCATAGCACATCTTCTGGTAGTGGGGGTAGTTCTGCTTGGAGGTCGACAGTACCTCGCTCAGGTAATATACTGGTCTCTGGACAGGCAGCGCCTTGCCTTCCTCCTTGCGCTCCACTACAATGACTGTGCTGACTACCCGGCTGGTGGCGGCGATGTACAGGAGCATAGGTTCCTTGGGAGTCGGAGCCGCCAGGACAGGCGGAGTAGTCAACATCTTCTTCAACTGGTGAAAAGCTTCGTCCGCCTTATGGTTCCACTCGAAAAAAGTGGTCTTCTTCATGAGTTGGTATAAGGGGAGAGCTTTCTCGCCCAGCCGACTGATGAATCGGCTGATGGACGCTAAGCAGCCGGTGAACTTCTGCACATCCAGCAGTCGGCTGGGTACCTCCATTCTCTCGATGGCCTTGATTTTTACTGGGTTGCATTCTATGCCGCGTTCAGAGACCAGGAAACCTAGCAGCTGGCCGGCTGGTACTCCGAAGACACACTTCTCGGGGTTGAGCTTGATCTGGAACCGGCGCAGGTTCTCAAAGGTCTCCTTGAGGTCTTCCAGCAGTGTTCCACGCTTTTCCGTTTTCACCACTACGTCGTCCACGTAGACGTGGGCGTTCCTGCCGAGCTGCTTGAGGAGACACTTCTGCATGCAACGCTGAAAGGTGGCGCCGGCATTCCTCAAGCCGAACGTCATGGTGAGGTAGCAGAATGCTCCAAACGGCGTGATGAAGGCGGTCTTCAATCTGTCAGCCGGGTTCAGCTTGATCTGGTGATATCCTGAGTATGCATCCAAGAAACTCAACAGCTCGCATCCGGCTGTGGAGTCTATCACCTGATCGATTCTTGGTAGAGCAAATGGGTCCTTGGGGCAGGCCTTGTTGAGGCTCGTGTAGTCAATACACATTCGCCACTGCTTGTTCTTCTTTAGTACCAGGACCGGATTTGCCAGCCACTCCGGAAAGAAAACTTCCATAATGAAGCCGGCTGCTAGGAGTCGGGCTATCTCTTCTCCGACAACTCTTCTCTTCTCTTCTGATAAGCGGCGCAGGGGCTGCCTGACCGGCTTTGCATCAGATCGGACATGTAACTTGTGCTCGGCGAAATCCGTCGGTACACCTGGCATGTCTTTGGGGGACCATGCGAAGATGTCCCGATTCTCACGGAGGAAATCGACGAGCTCGCCTTCCTATTTGCTGTCGAGGTTTGCACCTACGACGGCGTACCTCTCTGGGTGCTCCGGATCCAAGGGTATCTTCTTTGTCTCTTTGGCCGGCTTGAACGAACCCTCAGCCTCCGACTCTTTTGGGCTGGGCGATACCTCAGGCTGCTTGCCGGCCATCGCCACAACTCGCTCAAGGAGCCGCTTCTCAGCCGCGATTACCAGGGACTCGGCCAGCCGACTGCTCTCAGCTGCGCAAGCAGACGACTTCCGGTAGTCGCCTGCCACAGTCAGAATTCCCCTGGAACTGGGCATCTTCATCTTGAGGTAAGCGTAGTGGGGGACCGCCATGAACTTGGCCAAGGCGGGTCGGCCAAGTAGCGCATGGTATGGGCTCTCAAGGTCCACCACCTCAAACCAAACAGACTCTCTTCGGAAGTGATCTTTGTCCCCAAAGAGGACGTCCATCAGGATCTTGCCGATCGGCGAGCAGGAAAGCCCAGGTACAATGCCGTGGAACACTGTCCGGCTGCTCTGAAGCTGTCTTTGCTTGATTCCTAACTTCTCCATGGTATCCTTGTACAGGATATTGATGCTGCTGCCCCCGTCTATCAGAACTCGCGAGAAACGCGCGGCCCGTTTGTCCGTAGCAAAGGTGGCGTCCAGGACCAAGGCGTAGGAGCCCGGACTCGGCATCACTTCTGGGTGGTCAGCCCTGCTCCAGCTGATGGGCTTCTCAGACCAGTGCATGAACTCTGGCGTCTCTGAGGCTACTGCGTTCACCTCTTGTCGCTGCAGCCGCCTGCTGCGTCGATCATCAGCCATACTGGTGAACACCACGTAGGCTCCGTGTTCTTCAGGGTATTCGTCTTGTACTGCGCCGACTGGCCTGACTGCCGGCTGCTGGGGCGGAGGCGGAGGCGGCTGCCCAGCAGGCGGGGGTGGCAGGAGGCCGTCTCCCTTGGCGATCCTGGTGAGCCAGTGGCACTTCCGGGTGGTGTGATTCGACGGCTTTGCGCCGCTGTGGAACTTGCAAGGTCCATCCAAGGTCTGCTCATAGGAGAAGGCCGGCAACCAGTTAGGCTTGCCGCCTTTCTGTCGCTTGGGCGGAGGCTGCTCTTCTGGCTGCTGGGCTTCAACGGTCGCGACCTGCCGGCTGCTGGAAGCCGGCTGCGGGGCCTTGCGCTTGTTGTCGCCCTGCTGTTGTCGCCGGCCGGCGTCTGCCGCCGGAGTTCTTGGAGCTTGAGGAGCCACTTTGCCAGTTGTGCTGATTTGAATTTCCGCCTTCATGGAGGAGTCGGCCGTGGCGTACTTGTCCGCTATGATCAGCAGCTCGTCGAGGGTTTCTGGCTCGTCGCAGAGGAGCTTGTGCTTGAGGAGGGTGCCTTCTCGGCACCCGGCTGTGAAGTACTCGATGGCCTGCACCTCGTGCACGCCCTCGCAGGAGTTCCGGAGCTCAGCCCAACGCGTGAGGTAGTCGCGAGTCGACTCGTCAGGACCTTGCACGCACAAGGAGAGCTGACGAGGCTTGGGAGGACGCTTGTACGTGCTGGTGAAGTTGCGGACGAACGCTTCGGTGAAGTCGACCCAGCTGTTGATGCTGCGGGGCTTTAGGCTGTTCAGCCATGTCCGGGCCGTGCCCTGGAGCATGAGCGGAACGTACTTTACGGCGACACGCTTGTTGCCGTTTGCTATGCTGACAGCCGTGGAGTAGTCGACTAGCCAGTCTTCCGGCTTCACGGAGCCGGTATACTTGGGCGTGTCTCTTGGGAGCGTGAACCCTCTGGGAAAGGGCTCGTCCCGAATGCGGGGCCCGAAACAAGGCGGACCCAGCTCGTCTTCTTCTTCCAGCGCCAGGGACCGGTGAAGTCGGTCGATCCGGTGGCGGGCGTCATTCTCTCCAACTCCCTCTCGGCGGCCAAGGCGGTCACCGAGAGTCGGATGGTCAACAGGCGGCGGGGAGACTCGCCTCTCCTTACGGGGAGGGGGAGGCGGACAGTCGTCCCGTCGTTCCACTGCTCTCGGGCGGCCATCTCGGTCGCGCTCTATGGTAATGCGAGTCCGACTGTGGCTGACAGCCGGCTCCTTGTCCTTTCTTCCTCGGGCGCCGCCAGTCGGCGTCCGAGACGTCGCGCCTTGATCTCGGTGCGGGTCGTCGTTTGGCCGCTGCGGCGCCTCCGTGCGGCAGCCGGCCTCGTTCTGCGCGGCGGCCGCGTCGAGGAGCCGCTGGACTCGCTCCATCATGAGGCGGCGTTCTTCGCCCTCGAAATTGTCCAGCTCATCCGCCGCTGCCTGGGCGGCTCGGATGTTCTCCGCTGGTGTAGCGTACACGGGGCGGCTAGCCCCAAACAGGCTGGCGATGGCTACGCCGCGCTGCTGGACCGCGCCAAGGCGGCTGGGCCCTGCCGGGGCCGGCGAGCCGCCAACGGCGCGATCCATCTCCCGCTGGTAAGCTTCTGACAAGCGTCTCATGCTGGCCAGCTTCTTCGCGCCTTCAACGAGCTGAAGGCGGCGCGCTTCTAACGTCTCTGCGTCAGCATCTTCCGGAATGGGCGCAGTTAGGTCTTGCAGCGCCGCGCCGAGTGAGTCGGGCGCTCCTCCGCCAGGGAACTCGTCATGACTGATGACTAGCACCTCAGTGACGGTGCTTCCGTCGCTCTCTGCGTGGGGGAGAGGTTCGTCGTAGACCACCACGTTGGTGGGGAACGCGTCGAGCGACGCGGTGTCGGAGTCGACCAGCATCGGGTCGGTGGAGCCTACGGACTCCAAGTCTACGGCAGGCCCGCCGGAAACGTGGAGTTGATCGAGGAGGCCCGCGAGGAGGTTCTCGGGGCCGCCCGTGCCTGCGTCGGACGCAGGTCCATCGGAGAGGCGGACCTCGCCGACAAGTTTGGCCAAGGAGCTGGCTGCGCAGGCGATCTCAACGCCGCGCAGCGCGTCGATGCAAACTTCGTCTGGCGTGCCTGGCTGGCTGCGCTCGCCAGGGAGGAAAAGGGTTCCCGTCCAGAACAGATCTCCGGACGGCGGTGCACCAGGCCCCACGGTGGGCGCCAAATGTCGGGGGTTTGGTGCGACATATGCCAACGGATGGCTTATCATGGTGGGGGCGAGTAGAACGTCGCCGGTGCCTGGAAACGGGATGAGGCGAAGACATGCACGCCGGCGAATCTTACCCAGCTTCAGGGCTCTCCGGGGAGATAATACCCCTACTGCTGCTCTGCGGGGTCTCCGCATGATCACTATGCCAAGTGTTTACACGGTTGCTCCTTGAGCTGTTTCTTAGAGGTAGGAGAGGGCAAGGCTAGCTCTCTCCTTCTATCTGGTATGGTCTAGAGCTACTGGGTTCCAACCCTTTGCATGGGTGCCCTGGGGGTTTATATAGGCCTACCCCCAGGGGTACAATGGTAATTCGACTGGGCGCGGGCCCAGCCGTCAGTGCCTCTGGCCTCCGATTTCTCCGCCGACTGCTGGGGCCCGCCGACTGCTGGGACCCGCTGACTGGTCTGGTACGGAGCCGACAGGCCGCGTCCGCCGCGGGCGGGTCTTGCCGGCTGCTGATTACTGTAGCCGTGCTTCTGATGACGCGGGCTTGGTCATGGGGTCGTGGCAACAGTCCCGCCGCCTGGCGGGCGATCACTATTGCCACTCCCCATCACATCTTGATTAATGGTGCATGGGGCCCAGGGGAGGGCTCGGCCGACTCCCCGGGCCGACTCCTGACGGATCCGACTGGCGGTCCTCTCGCCGTCTCCTAGGGTCTCACTGACTGGTGGGACCTGCTGCTTCCGGGCCGTTCAGACAAGCTGTCGTGGGCGCAGGACTTGGTACTATGGTGCTGATGTCAGGGCCGGCAGGGCAACAGTGCCACGCCGCACGGAGATCTTCCCGAGTACGGCGTGCTGTGGCCATGCCTGCCCTTGGTAAGGGGCGGGGAGTGGGCTTCACTGTAGCCACGCCCCTGCCCCGGCCCCTTCGATGAGGGCATGGGTTGTTGGAGTCGCCGGCCGACTCCCCAAAGCCGGCTTCTCTGGAAGTCGTCCCTGGGACTCGGCCGTGAGTGGGCAGTCGGCCGCCCTGCCGTCGACTCCTCAGGAGGCGGCTCTTCGCCTTGGGGTCTTGAGGGGCGCAGCCTTCCCCGATGTCTTGAAAGGTTATGGGACTCGGGTTGGCCTACCCGTGGCCCATTACTCCGACAACATGGCTAGCCAAGATGGATTTAATCTCGATATTCACTTTATCAAAAGGCTCTAATGGGTTGGTTCTGAATCTTGCAAGCTGGGAATCAGTGAGATGTGTAGGCATCTTTGTTGTACTTATTATTTGAATCTTATTTGTTGGTTTAGAATCTTGCAAGCTAGGAATCAATGAGATGTGTAGGCATCTTTGTTGTACTTATTATTTGGATCTTATTTGATGGTTCTGAATCTTGCAAGTTGGGAATCAACGAGATGTGTAGGCATCTTTGTTGTACTTATTATTTGGATCTTATTTGTTGGTTCTGAATCTTGCAAGCTGGGAAACAAGGCATGATGATGCAGAGGACAACAACCATAACAAATAGTTCAAACTTGGTAGTATTATCTTTGCGAAAGTGCGACAAATGTGTTGATCGTGTGTGTCCTGAGAATAATAATTCTAATTGTTGTGCATGTTGATCCTGTGGCACTGATAGAACGAGCGAATGCATTGCTTGTTTTAAGTATAAATTTCTATTAAAGCTAATTAAATTTAAGTAAAGTGACCACTAACTCCTGTTATTATAGTACCAATACAGACCCGCTCGTAAACCGACGTGTGGCTGAGGGTGCATCTTCTACCGGGCGTGCAGCGGACGAGGGAGGGGTAGTAACTGTTGTCGTATGTACACACTCAGCTTACTGTTGAATCCAGTTCCCCAAGAGCTGAAAAACGAATTGCTGCCGTCGCCTACACACTCGTTCACTCGAAGAGACTCCAATCGCGATCCGAGGGGTGAGCCTACTGGATATGGACTTCAGCAAGGAGTTCCCCTTTGAGTTCGCCATTCAGTCCTATGGCTACACCAAGTTGAATGTGATGTACACCAACGATACGGACTCGGTGAATCTCTGCCTCGCCTCAGTCCTATGGCTGGACCAGGTTCTGGAGCATTCTCCCGTTTCATCGGCAGCGCCGACTGCACCTTCGCTACGGTGGAGAGAAGGAAGAACGCGACGATTCGGCCATCTGGTGCAACAAGCTTGTCGACATCCAGAAGCAATACAAGATTATCAGCAATGGGCAGGAGAAGGACTCCGTGGTTGACCTCGCTGAGACCATCATCGACCCCTGATACGCCAACATGAAAGAAGATGGCCTGAACACATGGGAGGTACCTCTGAATCTAGCCTACATAACCTACGCGGCCAAGGATGCATACGCATGCTACGGCATGTACAGGTAAATCTTGGACATGAGGGCGTGTCTGCTTCCCATAACCGACGAGTACACGGACAGCCGCAACGTCATGATCAAGCGTGCCAGGAAGGTCTAGATGTTGTACTTTATCTGTTTATAAGCACCTTTATCATTTGAGTGTTTCATGCATTAGCCTATGTGTCGTAATTATCTGTTTTGTCCGAAATATTTCTTTTAAGAACCCATTAACCTGATTGCTTTTTAGTGGCTATTTGCTTATGTATGTAAACTAGTTCACTTGTCCGTAAAAAAACTAGTTAACTCGGCTGTCGTGCTTTGAATATCCTTCCTCCCAACATATTCCCCTCCTCAGGTGGACCCAGCAGGTCTCTGAATTTTCTCCCACTTTCTTTTTCGATGTAAACTGAGTTTTCTCCCAGTACTTTCCCCTAGAACCAACTCATCTGTCCCACGTCTAGCCTAAAAAATAATAATACCCCACGTACTATTAACTCATCAAATTAAAATGATATTTTATTTCGTAAGTTGAAAGTTCTTCCAAAATAATAACAATAATTGTTTATATATAACTTGGCAAGTTAACTCCTAGTGATTGCGTACATAAGCTTGCAAAGATTTTACTGACGTGCAATCATGTGTTTATGTTTTTATAACATTTCTTCGTCTAGCCCAACATGATATTTTTACCCAGCCCAGCAAGTCCGTGGATTTCGAGAAAAATGTAAATGGGATTTAAACGGGCTGCATAGATGCTACATCATTGTTTCACCCAGCCCATCAAGTGGACTAAAAAAACAAACGGACTGGCTGACATGTGGGCCAGTAGGTCGAAGCCTAAGAAGGCGTTGGATTTACATCCAACGGCCGGCATTCTTCTTCAATCTCTCGTCTTCTTCCCCCAGCGCTGCCAGAACCGCCATAGTGGGTGGCTGACTTGTGGGCCTACTAAGTTGACGAGGACGGAGGGCTTTGTCAACTTAGTCAATATGAACGATTCTAGCTCCAGTGACCGTACGATGTCCATCCAACGGCCATAGTGCTTCTTCAACCTCTGGTCTTCTTGCTCCAGCCGCCCAAAGCAACGCCGGTCATGCCGCGTGCTCCTGCCTCTCGTGGCTGGCTATGATGCCGTGGAGGCCTCACCGCCCCCTACTACTCCCACCGCTGGCCCAGGGTATCCCTCTACTCACCCACACCCCCTATTTTTCTGCGGCGACGGCAGCCTCACGTCGCAGCCGAACCAGTGAACCCTCGTACTCCTCTCCGCGTGGGCATCCACTGCCACGTCTTCCCCGGCTCCGTGTCGTCCCCTTCCTAGGCCTCGCCGTCGTCCACCACCTTGGTGCTCTCGGCGCGGCGTGGTCAATGTGGTCAACGACCGACTTCCATCGGAAGAGTACTGTACGTGGAGAGGCTGACAGCTGGGTCCACGACAGCCGCCAGGAAGTGCCTCCTTATTACGCGCAAAATAATTATTCCTCCACCTGACAGCAGGGACCCACCGGACGGGCCACCAGTATTTCACGGACAAAACGTTCCCCCCTGACTGCTGGGACCCACCGGACGGGCCACCGTATTTCATGAAAAAAAACGTTTGCCCCTGACTGCTGGGACCCACTGGACGGACCACCGTATTTCGTGAAAAAAGTGTTCCCCCCGCTCTCAGCTCGAACCCACCGGAAGTGCCTCCTTATTACGCACAGAAAAATGAATACTCCCCCTGCTATCTAGGACCCACCATGGTGGGAGGCTAACTTGTGGGCCTACTAAGTTGACGAGGACGGAGGGCTTTGTCAACTTAGTCAATATGAACGATTCTAGCTCCAGTGACTGTACGATGTCCATCGAACGGCCGTCGTGCTTCTTCAATCTCTGCTCTTCCTACTCCAACCGCTCAAACAAGCGCCGGCGGGACTGCCTGCTCCCTCCTCCCCGTGGCCGGCTGTGCTGCCGCGCAGGCCTCACCGCCCCACCGTACTCCCATCGCTGGCCTAGTCATCCCTCTACTCACCCACACCTGTTGTTATTCTCCAGCGACGGCAGACGAACCAGTAAACCCTCGTACAGTCGTACTCCCCTCCACATGGGAAACAACTACCGAGTCTTCCCTGCCTCCGTGTCGTTCCCTTCCTAGGCCTCGCCGTCATCCACCGCCCTGGTGCTCTCGGCGCGGCCTGGTCAACATGGTCAATGACCGACATGCATCTGAAGTGGACTGTACGTGGAGAGGCCAACAGCTAGGTCCACGGCCGCACGCAAGGAAATGCCTCCTTATTACGCGCAACATAATGATTCCACCACCTGACATCAGGGACCCACCGAAAGGGCCTCTGTATTTCGCGAAAAAATGTTACCATCGCTGATAGCTTGGACCCACCAGCTATATCTTCGCACGCAAGGAAGTGCCTCCTTATTACGCACAAAAAAATGAATACTCCCCCTGTTAGCTGGGACCCAGTATAGTGGCGGGCTGACTTGTGGGCCTACTAAGTTGACGGGGATGGAGGGCTTTGTCAACTTAGTCAATATGCACGATTCTAGCTCCAGTGACCGTACGATGTCCATCCAACGGTCATAGTGCTTCTTCAACCTCTGTTCTTCTTGCTCCAGCCGCCCAAACCAGCGCCGGTCGTGCCTCGTGCTCCTGCCTCCCGTGGTCGGCTGTGATGCAGCAGAGGCCTCACTGCCCCTACTACTCCCACCGCTAGCCAGGCCATCCCTCTAATTACCCACACCCCCTGTTATTCTGCGGCGATGGCAGCCTCACACCGCAGCGAACCAGTGAACCCTCGTACTCCTCTACGCGTGGGCATCCACTGCCGCGTCTTCCCCGTCTCCGCGTCGTCCCCTTCCTAGGCCTCACCGTCGTCCACCGCCCTGGTGCTCTCAGCACGGCGTGGTCAACGTGGTCAAGGAACGGCTTCCATCGGACGTGGACTGTATGTGGAGAGGCTGACAGCTGGGTCCACGGCCGCAGCAAGGAAGTGCCTCCTTATTACGTGCAAAATAATTATTCCTCCACCTGACAGCGGGGACCCATCGGACGGGCCACCGTATTTCACAAAAAAACGTTTGCCCCTGACTGCTAGAACCCTCCAGCTACATCTTCGCATGCAAGGAAGTGTATCCGGGCAAAAAAAACGATTCGCCCCCCTGACTGCTGGGACCCACCAGCTACATCTTCACAGGCAAGGAAGTGCCTGACACTCGGGACCCACCTGGTCGAAGCGTGCGTAGCGTTGTCATTCTGGTCACGAACGTGTACATACATATATACTGTTGTATGTAGAGGCGCACACATGTCGTAGTAGAGGCGCGTACGTGTCGTAGTAGAGGCGCGCACGTAGCATGTACACGTACGTACATCGGCCAGGGTGCAAGAAAGAAAATACGGCCACGTATGTGTACATATGGGCGGGGTCTCGAACACCTACTCACGCATACGTACGGCCAAGGCTCGTGTACATGGCCAGGTCGGAACGGAGAAACAACGTCGTTGTCGTGTTCATGGGGAGGCAACGGAATGCGTCATGTTCATCGGGAGGCAACGGAACGCGTGGGAGCCAACCGGCTGGGTCGGAACGGAATGTGTGGTCGTGTTCATCGGGAGGGCTTGAACGGAACAGGCGATGGAAACGAGGCCTGGCGTACCGCACAACAGAGGAAACGGACCTCCTACATTTGGAACAAGGTCCTATTGATCGGGAGGGGTCTGGCGAACCGCAAAACGGAGGAAACGGACCTCCTACGGTCGAAACAAGGGTCCTGTTGATCGGGAGGGGTGTGGCGTACCGCAAAAAGGATGAAATGGACCTCCTACGGTCGAAACGGGGGTCATGTTCATCGGGAGGGGTGTGGCGAACCGCAAAACGGACGAAACAGACTTGTGTTGGAGTGCTACGGTCGAAACGGAGGTCCTGTTCATCGGGAGGGGTGTGGCGTACCGCAAAAAGGGACTCCACGGGATATTGTTCATCTCCACCGTCGACCTCCTCCAGCCTCCACGGGCTCCTGTTCTTCCAGCCTCCACCGGGCGCTACTCCACCGGCTACTATTCAACCACCCCACCACGGGCACCCCTCCATCGTCTATTGTTCATCCAGCCCTCCACACCACGAGGTCCTGTTCAACCACCCCTCCACGGGCACCCCTCCACCGTCTGTTCATCCAGAGGCAACGCCACCGCTCACTGTTCATCCAACCCCCCCCCCCCCCCCCCGCCCCCGCAATGCTCACTGTTCATCCAATCGATCGGCTTCAGTTAGCAGCAGTAGCGAAGGAATCGCTCGATCAGGTTCAGTTAACAACCATCGATCGTTCGCTCGTGTTCAGTAACACGTAGCCTGTAGTGCAATCGCTCGGGTTCAGTTAGAGCCCAACGCCTCGCTCGGGTTCAGTTAGAGCCAACACCTCGCACACACACGCGTACGTGTACGAGAGAAACGCGCATCGCTCGGCCCCCGACCTCCCACCGTAACTGGGAACTCCTCGAAATTTTCCTCGCCCTCGCTTCTACCACGGTTTTTTCATTCATGGACGGCCCAAAGAATGTCATGCAGCTGCGTCTCCGGCCCGCCCAGGACGAAAAGCCCATTTTCTGTCATGATTTTTTGTCATAGAAGTAGGAGCCCACCACATCTATGATGATACCGGGTTGTGTCACAATTATCGTCATAGAAGTGTCATATGTATGACAGAAAAAATTTCGTTCGGCCCAAAATGTCATGGATGTGTCTTTTTTTGTAGTGCATCTAGCTCTGCACTTGATTCACCTTCTGTTATGAGTAAACTTGCGACACCTACTGCTGTTATTGATTCCGATAGATCGCATGTTATTGATGATGCCACTTCTGCTATGTGTGATATTTATGATGAAACTACTTCTATGCTTGATACTACTGTGCCACTAGGTGAATTTCTGGATGAACAACTTGCTAGGTCTAGAGAGAATGAAATTATTGAATCTGATAATATTGATGAAAGTGATGATGAAGATTCTCCCCCTAGATATGAATTGCCTGTTGTACCTGAGGGTTATGTTATGGATGAAGAAACTGCTAGAGAATTTCTTGCTTGCAATGATAGGAATGATCTTAAGAAATTATTAGCTAAGATGAAAGGAAAATCTTTGAATGCTAGAATGAAATATGACCCTGCTTTTGCTACTTCACCTATCTTTATTACTGATAAGGATTATGATTTCTCTGTCGATCATGAGTTAATTACTTTGGTTGAATCTGATCCTTTTTATGGCTATAAATCTGAAACTGTTGTGGCACATCTTACTAAATTAAATGATATAGCCACCATGTTCACTAATGATGAGAAAACTTGGTATTATTATATTCTTAAGTTATTTCCGTTCTCGTTAAAGAGTGATGCTAAAACACGGATTAATTCTCTTGATCCTGGTTGTGTGCGTAGTCCCCAGGATATGATTTATTACTTCTCTGCTAAATATTTTCCCGCTCATAAGAAACAAGCTGCCTTAAAGGAACTATATAATTTTGTGCAAATTGAAGAAGAGAGTCTCCCACAAGCTTGGGGGAGGCTTATCCATTTACTTAATGCTTTGCCTGATCATCCTCTTAAGAAAAATGAAATACTTGATATCTTTTATAATGGACTAACCGAAGCTTCCAGAGATTACCTGGATAGTTGTGCTAGTTGTGTTTTCAGGGAAATAACAGTTGATCAAGCTGAACTGCTATTGAATAATATGTTGACTAATGAAAATAATTGGACACTTCCTGAACCAACTCCTAAGCCAACTCCGAAGAAAAGGGGTATTCTATTTCTCAGTCCTGAAGATGTGCAAGAGGCAAAGAAATCTATGAAAGAAAAAGGTATTAAAGCTGAAGATGTTAAGAATTTACCACCTATCGAAGAAATACATGGTCTTAATTTGCCGCCTGTTGAATAAATACATGGTCTTGATAACCCGCCACAGGTAGTAAAGGTAAATTCTCTCTATAGATTTGATGAAGGTGATATTCCTCGTTATAAGTTTGCTAGCCAATGCTTGGATGAGTTTGATAATTATATTGTTAAACAAGAAAACTTCAATGCTTATGTTGGTAGACAATTGAAACATAATGCGTATATGATTGAACACTTGAGTGATTATATGTCTAGAGTTAAAGGTGAACTTAAACTCATTAGTAAACATGCTTCTATGGTTACCACTCAAGTAGAATAAGTGCTTAAAGCTCAGAATGATTTGCTCAATGAATTAAATAATAAGAAGAATGATAATGTTGTTAGAGTTATGACTAGAGGAGGCAAAATGACTCAGGAACCTTTGTATCCTGAGGGCCACTCTAAGAGAATTGAGCTAGATTCTCAGAGAACTAATGTAGATGCACCTAGTCCTTCTAAGAGGAAGAAAAAGAAAAATGATAGGACTTTGCATGCTTCTAGTGAACCTGTTATTGACACACCTGAGAATCCCAATGATATTTCTATTTCTGATGCTGAGACACAATATGGTAATGAACATGAAGCTAGTGATAATGTTAATAATGATGTTCATGTTGATGCTCAACCTAGCAATGATAATGATGTAGAAATTGAACCTATTGTTGATCTTGATGACCCACAATCAAAGAATCAACGTTATGATAAAAGAGACTTTGTTGCTAGGAAGAACGGTAAAGAAACAGAAGCATGGGTTCAGAAACCCATGCCTTTTCCTCCTAAACCATCCAAGAAAAAGGATGATGAGAATTTTGAGCGCTTTGCTGAAATGATTAAACCTATCTTTTTGCGTATGCGTTTGACTGATATGCTTAAAATGAATCCTTATTCTAGGTATATTAAAGATATTGTTACTAATAAGAGAAAGATACCGGAAGCTGAAATTTCCCCCATGCTTGCTAATTATACTTTTAAGGGTGGAATATCAAAGAAATTAGGAGATCCAGGAGTACCAACTATACCATGCTCCATTAAAAGAAACTATGTTAGAACTGCTTTATGTGATCTTGGAGCTGGTGTTAGTGTTATGCCTCTCTCTTTATATTGTAGACTTGATTTGAATAAATTGACACCTACTAAAATATCTTTGCAAATGGCTTATAAATCAACTGCTATACATGTTGGTATTTGTGAGGATGTGCTTGTTTTGGTTGCAAACATTACTATTTTAACGGACTTTGTTATTCTTGATATTCCCGAGGACGATAGTATGTCTATTGTTCTTGGAAGACCCTTTTTGACTACTGCAGGGGCTGTTATTGATTACAACAAAGGCAATGTCACTTTTCATGTTAATGGTAATGAGCATACGGTACACTCTCCGAGGAAACAACCTCAAGTTCACAGTATCAATTCTAATGGAAAAATTTCAACAATTACTTTTGGAGGGTTTGAATTTCCTCTTCCTACTGTCACGAAGAAATATAATATTCTTATTGTTGGGGACATGCATATCCCCGTTGAGGTAACATAGTGTTATTCGAAAAAATACCCCGAAAATAAAAGTTCTCCAAATGCCCTGAAAATGAAATTTGATTTTTTCTAAAATATTTGAGAATATTAGGCACTGAGAACACATCAGGGGGAGCAAGCACCTGGCCACGAGGGTCCAGGGCGCGGCCCCCTGCCTCGTGGGCCCCTGGTGGCTCCCCTACAGTTATTCCAGCCACCACATACTCCTTCCTCCCAAAAAAATCACCAACCAGCTCAAGCACGAGTTCTAGCTTATTTTGATGCCATTTTTGATCTCCTAGCTCAAAGCTCCATTCACAAAACTGCTTTGGGGGATTGTTCTTCGGTATGTGACTCCTCCAATGGTCCATTGGTTTTTGTTCTAGTGCTTTATTCATTGCAAATTTTTGCTGCCTAGGTGACCCTGTTCTTGAGCTTGCATGTCAAATTTATATGGTCCCAAGTAGTTTTAATGCATGATTTTGCCTCTAGGCACTTATAGGAGTAGTTGCTATCAATATTGTTGCGTTTGGTTCACTTTTATTTTAAGTTACTAAAAATTTCAGAAATTTTTTAAAGGAAGAAATATGTTTAGGAAAATGTACCAAGGTGGTTCTTCAAGGAAGCAAGGACCTAGACCCGCAATACACGATGCGGACGATGAACCACCGAGGGACGTCAAGTGCGGCCTTGTGAATGGCCGTCAGAGGATTTCATGGTTCAAGAAGGAATCAAGGAGGAATTTGATGCATATGTGTGTAACGCTGATCTTGAGAGCTTCGAGGCAGATAAGTGCCGGCAATACCTCTATTTAACTGATTCATTTGTGAGAAAGTTTAAATTTTCATCCTCGCGTAATTCTCAAACTGTCCTGTTTGATCTCTATGATAAATCTTATATCATGGACTTAGAAGATTTTAATACTGCTTGTAAACTCTCGCAGTGGGGTAGTGCTAGTGAACCTCGCATATCTGAATATAAAGACTTTCTTGCTAGTATAACTGTGGGGGAATCTAGGGAAATCACGCAAGCTACCATAGGGAGCATTCATTTTCCTGCTATACATTATTTTGCTCTCTTTATAGGTAGATGCATAAATGGTAAGGATGAGGCATGTCACATGTGTGTTCCAGATCTTAGTGTCCTCAAGAGTGTTGTATTAGTAGATAGACAATATAACTTGGGGGCCATTGTTGCATATAGGTTGCATAATAATAGTATTCATGGAGATCTCTTTGGTGGAATTTATGCAACTCGTATAGCTAACTTTCTTGAGATACCCATACGTGGATATGATATTGAGTTGCCTCCCGCTTATTTATATTATGATGCTATGGTTTGTCATCAGTTTGTTAAGAGGAACGACCAGTCCCTCCAGAAACGACTAATCTTTGACAGACGACGCACCTATCACGTCACTCTCTCTGCTCCCGCTTTCTTTGACTTTCAGGCAAAGGGGAGATATGTTATAACCAGGGATGAGGCGAACGAGTATGAGAGGAGGACGGAGGCAGCCCGCCTCCAAGTTGCAGCCCTTCGAGCAGTAGCTGACGCATCTCGGTACGACCGTAGCTTCAACTTCGGATATCCACCAGGCCATCCATGGGCATAGACCAATTTAGGCCAAAATCCTAAGCTTCGGGGAGTATGTATTTCTCACCGACATTACATTTATGTTCGCACACTCATGCTAGTTATCGGTGCTCATACTTTTTCATTGTAATATCCATGCTAGTTTATTTTCTTTTTCTCGCTTTCTTCTTGTGTGTTTGATAAACCTTAATAAAAACAAAAAAAATTAGTTTACTTTCCATACCTGTAGTAGTAATAATTAAAAGAAAACCTAAAAAAACTTCTTGTTCTTCTTTTGCTTGTTGGGAGCTTTCCCGTGTAAATAGTTTTATTTCTTTTCTTGTTCTTTGAGGGTTGAGAGGAGAAGACCATGATGAAAATGTTAAATGGCTCTCATATGCATTATTGTTAATTTAACCAAGAGCCATATTATCTTATCTTCTCCTGTGTATTGAATGCTTGCAGATTCCAGCTTAGTCCAGTGCACGTGCATTATTATTATTATCCACATTGTTCGGTTGTGCAAGTGAAAGTCAATAATGATGATATATGATGGACTGATTGAGATGAGAGAAGCTAGTATGAACTCGACCTCTCTTGTTTTTGTAAATATGATGAGTTCATCGTTCCTGATTCAACTTATCATGAATGAAACATGTTTGCAATGATAATTAGAGATTATAGTTGCTTATGCCATGCTTAATTAGCTAGGAGTTTATAATGGTCTACCTTGCGTGCCAACATGCTATTAAAATGGTTGTGATGTGGTATGATAGGGTGGTATCCTCCTTTGAATGATTTAAGTGGCTTGACTTGGCACATGTTCACGCATTTAGTTGAAACAAAATCAACATAGCCTCCACGATATTTATGTTCATGGTGAATTATATCCTACTCATGCTTGCACTCAATGTTGATTAATTTTAATGTTGTTCATGACTGTTGTCGCTCTCTAGCTGGTCGCTTCCCAGTCTTTTTCTAGCCTTCACTTGTACTAAGCAGGAATACTGCTTGTGCATCCAACTCCATAAACCCCAAAGTTATTCTATATGAGTCCACTATACCTTCCTATATGCAGTATCTACCTGCCGTTCCAAGTAAATTTGTATGTGCCAAACTCTAAACCTTCAAATGAAATTCTGTTTTGTATGCTCGAATAGCTCATGTATCAACTAGGGTTGTCTATATCTTCCATGCTAGGCGGGTTATTCTCAAGAGGAGTGGACTCTGCCCCTCATTCACGAGAAAATGGCTGGTCACCGGGATGCCCGGTCCCATGCTTTAAGAAAATCGAATCAAAATAATTGCAAACAAAACTCCCCTAGGATTGTTGTTAGTTGGAGGCACCCGTTGTTTCGCGCAAGCCATGGATTGATGCTTGCTACTTGGGAACTGCCTATAATGTGAGTAGCATGGAAGATATCGAAATCTCTCGGTTGTTATGTTGACAATGAAAGTATACCGCTCAAAATATTATTCATCTCTATTTCAAAATCGAGCTCTGTCACCTCTACAAATCCCTGCTTCCCTCTACGAAGGGCCTATCTATTTACTTTTATGTTGAGTCATCATCCTCTTATTAAAAAGCACCAGTTGGAGAGCACCGCTGTCATTTGCATCCATTACTATTAATTTATATTGAGTATGACTATGACTGGATCTCGTTTACCATGAATTACAATGTTTAGTCAGTCCTTGATCTTCAGAGGTGCTCTGCATTTATGTTTTGCGGTCTCAGAAAGGGCTAGCGAGATACCATCTTGTTATATCATATTATGATTGTTTTGAGAAAGTGTTGTCATCCGAGATTTACTATTATTGCTCGCTAGTTGATTATGCCATTGATGTGAGTAAATGTGAGACCTAAGTGTTATTGTGAATATGGTTAGTTCATAATCTTTGCTGAAACTTGAATGCCGGCTTTACATATTTACAACAGCAAGAGCAAACAGAGTTTGTAAAAGTTTTTATTTATCACTTTCAGTTTATCAACTGAATTGCTTGAGGACAAGCAAAGGTTTAAGCTTGGGGGAGTTGATATGTCTCCGTCGTATCTACTTTTACAAACACTTTTGCCCTTGTTTTGGACTCTAACTTGCATGATTTGAATGGAACTAACCCGGACTGACGCTATTTTCAGCAGAATTGCCATGGTGTTATTTTTGTGCAGAAATAAAAGTTCTAGGAATGACTTCAAAATCAACGGAGATTATTTTTGGAATATATGAAAAATACTGGCGAAAGAATCAAGGCCAGGGGGCCACACCCTATCCACGAGGGTGGGGGCGCGCCTACCCCCCTGGGCGCGCCCCCTGCCTCATGGGCCCTCTGGTGCTCCACTGACCTCCACTCCAACACCATATATTCATGTTCGGGGAGAAAAAAACAGGGAGAAGGATTCATCGCGTTTTACGATACGGAGCCGCCGCCAAGCCCTAAACTCTCTCGGAAGGGCTGATCTGGAGTCCGTTCGGGGCTCCGAAGAGGGGGATCCGTCGCCATTGTCAACATCAACCTTCCTCCATCACCAATTTCATGATGCTCACCGCCGTGCGTGAGTAATTCCATCGTAGGCTTGCTGGACAGTGATGGGTTGGATGAGATTTATCATGTAATCGAGTTAGTTTTGTTAGGGTTTGATCCCTAGTATCCATTATGTTCTGAGATTGATGTTGCTATGACTTTGCTATGCTTAATGCTTGTCACTAGGGCCCGAGTGCCATGATTTCAGATCTGAACCTATTATGTTTTCATGAATATATGTGAGATGATCCTATCTTGCAAGTCTATAGTCACCTATTATGTGTTATGACCCGTTCACCCCGAAGTGACAATAATCGGGATACTTACCGTTGATGACAGTAGTTTGAGGAGTTCATGTATTCACTAAGCGCTAATGCTTTGGTCCGGTACTCTATTAAAAGGAGGCCTTGATATCACTTAGTTTCCATTAGGACCCCGCTGCCACGGGAGGGTAGGACAAAAGATGTCATGCAAGTTCTTTTACATAAGCACGTATGACTATATTCGAAATACATGCCTACATTACATTGATGAACTGGAGCTAGTTCTGTGTCACCCTAGGTTATAACTTTTACATGAGGAATTGCATCCGACATAATTCTCCATCACCGATCCAATGCCTACGACTTTTTCATATATTGTTCTTCTCTTATTTACTTTTCCGTTGCTACTATTACAATCACTATAAAACCAAAACTGCTACTATTACTTTTGCCACTGTTACCACTACTATCATATTACTTTGCTACTAAATACTTCTCTACAGATATTAAGTTATCCAGGTGTGGTTGAATTGACAACTCAACTGCTAATACTTGAGAATATTCTTTGGCACCCCTTGTGTCGAAGCAATAAATTTGGGTTGAATACTCTACCCTCGAAAACTGTTGTGATCCCCTATACTTGTGGGTTATCATCGATAAGAGTTGTTTAATTGTTTTGGAGGAAGAAAATCGACTTTTGACGATGGCGGTCAATCTGAGCGAGTTCTTCTTGTGATATACATTTGTCATGCACGATGGACTCGCCCAGCTTGACCATCACCAAAAGTCGAAATATCCGTGAGATAGTGTACACCATATATACCACCATCAGAGAGAGTTCCACCATATATGCGTCAGAAAGATGAGAGTTGTTGGAGGAAGAGAATCGACTTTTGACGATGGCGGTCGATCTGGGTGAGTTCTTCTTGTGATATACATTTGTCACACACGATGGACTCGCCCAGCTCGACCATCACTGAAAGTCGAAATATCCGTGAGAAAGTGTCCATAATGATTAATTTGCTTAGAAGTAATCTTTGATGTTTGATTCTTATGCTATTTTCATTGTGTGAAGAAAGGTGTTAGCAGCGATCGATTTCGCGGCTATGGCTTCCTCCGATGACGCATCTTCCATTAGGGTCGACTCCGTGGTCAAGGAGAAGCTCGCCGAGGACCGCTTGGCGGCGCTCATTGAGAAGCACCCGCGGTTGATCCTAATAAAGTATTTTGAGGATCTGGCCAAGAAGAATTCGCCAGCTAAGGATAAGAAGGCCCCACCATGTAAGGAGTTTGACGACTCGATGCCATTGAGTCCACTAACGTACATTCCCGATGACGCTTGGTCCTCCACCATGGGGGATGCCCCAATGTGCTCTGACTCCATGATCACCGGTTTCATCGACTACACCTCCGAGTAGTCCACCTAGATAGTTTGGCGTTGATTTAGTGATATAGTCATGTAGGTGTTGATATGGACTTCTTAGATTGCCACTTTCGATGCTTTTGATTGTATGAGTGATGAACGCTTACGTGGATTATGTATGATGTGATATTTTTAACCTTGCATTCCTTCTCTGCCTTTTTTCTCTATCTTTGTAGATGAAGTGGTATGCGATGTACAGAGGTAGATGGCCAGGAGTCTATGATTCATGGTCTGAATGCAATGAACAAGTGATTTACTATGAAGGCAGCTCCCATGACTCGTTCAATAACCGAGAGAAGGCATAGTATCATTAAAATCAGTATGTGCTTAAGCAGAAGAGAAAATCTGAATTAGCGGGTTCAGTGGATGGGTTCACTGGATGTGCTAGCCAGAAACGACTTATCGGGTTCAGTGGATGGAAGAACTTGATAATTCTTCTTCAGTTTGTGATAATTGTGGTGTTGCTTTTAGCTTGTGGTCGCATGTAGAAATGCATTGACCACTTTATTGTTTAGTAAGTAGGCATTTGTACTAAAGAGCTACCTTGTGATCTCAAAAGAAGTTTGTGTGAACTATTTTATGTAATGGTTATGTGAGTTTGTTGTTAGACATTGAGACTTGAAATGCATGTTTGTGTATTGTATATATATCATTGCGACAGGGATCCGGGGGAAAGCAGTACAAAAGTTGTCTGAGAATGGATCTTTGCCGAGAGTTGCTCTCGGCAAAGTGGCACGCTGGTAGTTGGCTGTGGCAGCTTTGCCGAGAGCCACTCTCGGCAAAGTGGCATGCGCTGGCGGTTGGATGTGGTAGTTTTACTGAGAGCCACTCTCGGCAAAGAGCTGACGAAGCCAGCCGACGTGAAAGTCACTTTATATTGCCGGGTGGTACTGTTTGGTTCTCGGCAAAGTCTTTGCCGAGTGCCCGTGTCCTGGCTCTCGGCAAATTCCTGTTTGTCGGAGAGGTGTACGCCGGGTGGCTTTTGCAGAGTGCAGCACTCAGCAAAGGCTTTGCCGGCGATTGTTGGCCCTTTGCCGATGTCCGTGGCACTCGGCGTATAACTCGATTCATGTAGTGATTGGGTACCATGGTATTCATTAGGATTGCCCACTAAGGCGTTCCACAAATCATCATGAACTGGAGAAATATTTGGAGAAAAAGTTTAGCACCACATGCTTTGTATTTTTCTATCGTTGTCGCGAATAGGCTCGCTCCAATGTTGGACGAAACCCGTTGTCAAGGTTGATAATGGAGAAACAAACACTATGAGAATGTTCACAAACGCGCATGCGAGGTAGGGGGGCACCATCTCCCATGCGCTAATATAGAGTTTCCATCACTACCTTCAAATTTTCTACTCCCTCCGTTCCCAAATGTATGATGTTTTGGTAGTATAAACCACCAAAACATCGTATATTTAGGAACACAAGGAGTACTTCTAAACCATAAGAGTTATGTTTCTATTGTAGTCTCCCCCATAGCCATTAGGCTTGAAAAAAAATCCAACTCAAGGAAGAAGAGTTACAATTAGCTAAATTCTAAGTCTTACTTCTTTTTGAGAACGCCGGCACTTTATTTATGAAGCAACAACATTACAAAGAGTCCCCCGAAAACACTCCGAAGTTGAATAAAAACAGAAAGACCACTAGAGTTCATAAATGACTTGGTTAGAACATGAGCCAAAATATTAAATTGCCGTTGCACATGCTCAAAGATCACAGAAGAAAGGCCCAAAGCTACATGCTTGCTGTGCACCACCACAGACCCCATGGAAGAGATATCACGAACAGAAGAGTTTAGTCATTGCACCAAAGAGAGGTAGTCTGAGGCGAAGATCGTCATATTGAAACATCCATCATGTGTTAGTTGGTACAAAGAGCAAATGTCTCATCATAGTCACAACCATGCTCCTACTGAAAGCAATGGGCAACGAGACGAGCTTTGTAGTGCTCAAAAGAACCAAATAAGTGGGTTTTAACCTAATAGACCCACTTAAAAGTGATGGGATGAACACGGGAAGGAATGGAAACAAGACCCACGTGCCATTACGCTTAAAAGCAGCAATCTCCCCTCTCACCGCATGCTGCCATTTGGGATCAACAACAGAGTGACGATAAGAAGTTAGCTTGGCACAAGAAAAGCCGTAATAGTTAGAGCATCTCCAACAGGCGCCGGTCGCGCCACGCGCAAAAAACAGATATGCTGCGCGCGCATCGCCTGGTTTGGTGCGGTGCGCAGCGCTGGCTTCAGCAGCCGCGCTAAAATGCAGCGCGCGCGACTTGCCGGTGCATTGCATATGGCATTTTCAACACAAAATGATAAACATTTTCCAACACAATAAAAATTTCGCACAAACAAGTTGACGAAGTTCATGCCCACAAGTTCATCCAACCAATTTCAAAATGCAAATCAAGTTCAATACACAAATGAAAGACACATCATTCCTCATCCTCGTCCTCGTCTTCGTCCTCGTCCTCATCTTCAAAAGACGATTCTTCCGCCTCCGAAGATGAATCTTCCTCCCTCTCCTCATCGCGCACCGCATCACGTGAAGCTCCGACGGTGTTGGCAAGATCTTCAACGGCATCTTCATGGGAATGTGTGCGAGGAGGCACATCAAAAGACATTCCGCCCATGGAGGCCGGAGGTGCACCCATGCCTCCCATGAGAGAAGCAAAACTCATGCCTCCCATGGTGGCCATAGCGTCGGCGGGTGCTCCAAAGCCAGGCATGCCTCCCATTGCACCTAAACCGCCCACGGTACCTCCGAAGCCACCCATGCCACCCATGGTGCCGAGGCCACCGCCACCCATGGCGCCGAGGCCACCGCCACCCATTGCACGAACCATGGCTCTTTTTTGGATCAAGACTTCTTCTTGGGCAAGATTGACATACTCCTTTTGCGCCGCATTGAAGTTAGTTGTGTCCAAGAAGAACAAGTGCTTCTCCCATTCCAACAACCTAGTTCGCTCCTCATTGCTCACCTTCCTCTCCTCCAAAGCCACCTTCCTCTCCTCGGCCACGGCATCTTGGGTCCTTGCCATTTTCCTCACCTCGTTGGCTTCTTTTCTTGCCTTCACAATAGCTTCCATAGCATTTTTGAGCTCATCATCTCATTTCCTCTTCTTCTTTTCGGTTTTGTCTTTCTTGCACCCATCCGGCCGCTTTGGCTTCGAGTATGAAACCGAGTTGGGTGTGGGGCTTCTCTTGCTGTCATCACTTGATGCATCATCCTCCTCATCATCATCATCCAACTTAATTGTTCGCTTCCGTTTGTCGCTCAAATGCATATCATCCAAATCTTCACGCTTCTTCCATTTCTCATCATCCTTCAACACTTCATAGCAATGAGGCAAAGTAAATACCCTTCCTTTCTTGATCTTCCCCTTCTTGGTTTTCCTCTCCTCTTCTTTGAACAAGTTTTGTGCAATCTTGAACTACATGAAAACAAAGCAAGTTAGCACCAACATGAAGCAAAAAAAAGCAAGTTAGCACCAACATGTAAGATGAAATGGCACTTACTCTATCGTCCTCATTTGTGCCACTTGGGTTCAACTTGTCAACCGCCTTTTGACAGGCCGCCCACCTTTGACAATCCGAGTTGATTGTCGACCACCGGGACCTAAGTGATCGGTTGGAGCGGTCAATTCCACTCATGTTGCGAGCATCAAAGTGTCCCTTCATCCGGTTCCAATAAGCATCTCTACTTTGATCACCTCCAACGGATGGATCCCTCGACACTTGCAACCAAGTATTGCATAGTAAGATGTCATCAGCGTTGGTGTAATTGCCCGCTCTTCCTTTCAGTGCATCGACAATGCCCTCACCCTCCTCGTCCACCTCGAACTCATGGTCTTCAAAATGCATGTCATTGGTTTGAGACCAATGCGAATTGTTGGAGCCAACACCCATCGTTGACATGTATGCATCATCATTGAGACTACAATTTTTTTTGCACAATGCAAATAAGCTATCTATATGTGACGAATGCATTCAAAAAATAACAAAAAAATGAAAAGTTAGAATCTTTTTTACCTTGGAGGCATTTCGTCGAACATGTTGTGCGCGCCGGCCGCTGGCTCAACGAGTGAGCTTGACGGCGCTTCGGCAGCAGCCGCGCTCGTCGCACGCCCCGCAAGCTTCTTCCTCCTTGCCTTGGAGGTGCCGGAGCCGTCCGCCGCCTTGTTTTTCTTCGCCGATGTCTTGCCCTTCTTTGGCCGCGCCGCATTGGGGAGCTTTGAGGAGGAGGGGCGGCGGCTCGGGCCGGCGCCGGCGCGATGCCACCCGCCGCCGAGGTCATCCGCGGTGGCATGAAGAGGCCGCGCACGAGGCCGCTGGTCAGAGGAGCTCCGGCGGAGGCGAGTGAAAGCACAAGTGCTCCCTGGGTGGTTTTGGTAATTAATGTCAACATATCTCTTGTTGGACTAACACTTTTACCTAGTATGTTTCAGATAAGTTCAACAATGGAGTGGCATGGACTAGAGGATGTGGAACCCCTTCAAGATGCTAAGGACAAAGGATTGGCTCAAGCTTCAAGATCAAGACTCTACATTTTCTATTTTAGTGATCCAAGATCACATTGAGTCTATAGGAAAAGCCAATACTTGTTGGGGAACATAGTAATTTCAAAAAAATTCCTACGCACACGCAAGATCATGGTGATGCATAGCAACGAGAAGGGAGAGTGTTGTCTACGTACCCTCGTAGACCGAAGCGGAAGCATTGACACAACATAGAGGAAGTAGTCGTACGTCTTTCCGATCCGACTGATCCAAGCACCGTTACTCCGGCACCTCCGAGTTCTTGGCACACGTTCAGCTCAATGACGCTCCCCGGGCTCCGATCCAGCAAAGCTTCAGGGATGAGTTCCGTCAGCACAACGGCGTGGTGACGATGATGATGTTCTACCGACACAGGGCTTCGCCTAAGCACTACAACGATATGACCGAGGTGGAATATGGTGGAGGGGGGCACCGCACACGGCTAAGGAACAATCACGAAGATCAACTTGTATGTTCTAGGGTGCCCCCCTGCCTCCGTATATAAAGGATCCAAGGGGGGGTGCGGCCGGCCCTAGAGGAGGCGCGCAGGAGGAGTCCTACTCCTACCGGGAGTAGGACTCCCCTCCCGTTCCTTGTCCAACTAGGAGAGGTGGAAGGAGAGAAGGAAAGGGGGGCGCCGCCCCTCCCTCCTTGTCCAATTCAGACTAGGGGGAGAGGGGGCGCGCGGCCTGCCCTGGCAGCCCCTTCCTCTTCTCCACTTTAGGCCCATGAGGCCCATTAACCCCCCGGGGGGTTCCGGTAACCCCCCCGGTGCTCCGGTTTTATCCGAAACAACCCCGGAACGCTTCAGGTGTCCGAATATAGTCGTCCAATATATCAATCTTTATGTCTCGACCATTTCGAGACTCCTCGTCATGTCCGAGATCACATCCGGGACTCCGAACTAACTTCGGTACATCAAAATGCATAAACTCATAATAACTGTCATCGTAACGTTAAGCGTGCGGACCCTACGGTTCGAGAACAATGTAGACATGACTGAGACAAATCTCCGGTCAATAACCAATAGCGGGACCTGGATGCCCATATTGGCTCCTACATATTCTACAAAGATCTTTATCGGTCAGACCGCATAGCAACATACGTTGTTCCCTTTGTCATCGGTATGTTACTTGCCCGAGATTTGATCGTCGGTATCCAATACCTAGTTCAATCTCGTTACCGGCAAGTCTCTTTACTCGTTCTGTAATACATCATCTTGCAACTAACTCATTAGTTGTAATGCTTGCAAGGCTTATGTGATGTGCATTACCGAGAGGGCCCAGAGATACCTCTCCGACAATCGGAGTGACAAATCCTAATCTCAAAATACGCCAACCCAACATCTACCTTTGGAGACACCTGTAGAGCACCTTTATAACCACCCATTTACGTTGTGACGTTTGGTAGCACACAAAGTGTTCCTCCGGCAAACGGGAGTTGCATAATCTCATAGTCATAGGAACATGTATAAGTCATGAAGAAAGCAACAGCAACATACTAAACGATCGGGTGCTAAGCTAATGGAATGGGTCATCTCAATCAGATCATTCAACTAATGATGTGATCCCGTTAATCAAATAACAACTCTTTGTCTATGGTTAGGAAACATAACCATCTTTGATTAATGAGCTAGTCAAGTAGAGGCATACTAGTGACACTCTATTTGTCTATGTATTCACACATGTATTATGTTTCCGGTTAATACAATTCTAGCATGAATAATAAACATTTATCATGATATAAGGAAATAAATAATAACTTTATTATTGCCTCTAGGGCATATTTCCTTCAGTCTCCCACTTGCACTAGAGTCAATAATCTAGATTACACAGTAATGATTCTAACACCCATGGAGCCTTGGTGCTGATCATGTTTTGCTCGTGGGAGAGGCTTAGTCAACGGGTCTGCAACATTCAGATCCGTATGTATCTTGCAAATCTCTATGTCTCCCACCTGGACTAGATCCCGGATGGAATTGAAGCGTCTCTTGATGTGCTTGGTTCTCTTGTGAAATCTGGATTCCTTTGCCAAGGCAATTGCACCAGTATTGTCACAAAAGATTTTCATTGGACCCGATGCACTAGGTATGACACCTAGATCGGATATGAACTCCTTCATCCAGACTCCTTCATTTGCTGCTTCCAAAGAAGCTATGTACTCCGCTTCACATGTAGATCCTGCTACGACGCTTTGTTTAGAACTGCACCAACTGACAGCTCCACCGTTTAATGTAAACACGTATCCGGTTTGCGATTTAGAATCGTCCGGATCAGTGTCAAAGCTTGCATCAACGTAACCTTTTACGATGAGCTCTTTGTCACCTCCATATATGAGAAACATATCCTTAGTCCTTTTCAGGTATTTCAGGATGTTCTTGACCGCTGTCCAGTGATCCACTCCTGGATTACTTTGGTACCTCCCTGCTAGACTTATAGCAAGGCACACATTAGGTCTGGTACACAGCATTGCATAAATGATAGAGCCTATGGCTGAAGCATAGGGAACATCTTTCATTTTCTCTCTATCTTCTGCAGTGGTCGGGCATTGAGTCTTACTCAATTTCACACCTTGTAACACAGGCAAGAACCCTTTCTTTGCTTGATCCATTTTGAACTTCTTCAAAACTTTGTCAAGGTATGTGCTTTGTGAAAGTCCAATTAAGCGTCTTGATCTATCTCTATAGATCTTAATGCCTAATATGTAAGCAGCTTCACCGAGGTCTTTCATTGAAAAACTCTTATTCAAGTATCCCTTTATGCTATCCAGAAATTCTATATCATTTCCAATTAGTAATATGTCATCTACATATAATATCAGAAATGCTACAGAGCTCCCACTCACTTTCTTGTAAATATAGGCTTCTCCAAAAGTCTGTATAAAACCAAATGCTTTGATCACACTATCAAAGCGTTTATTCCAACTCCGAGAGGCTTGCACCAGTCCATAAATGGATCGCTGGAGCTTGCACACTTTGTTAGCTCCCTTTGGATCGACAAAACCTTCTGGTTGCATCATATACAACTCTTCTTCCAGAAATCCATTCAGGAATGCAGTTTTGACATCCATCTACCAAATTTCATAATCATAAAATGCGGCAATTGCTAACATGATTAGGACAGACTTAAGCATCGCTATGGGTGAGAAGGTCTCATCGTAGTCAATCCCTTGAACTTGCTGAAAACCTTTTGCGACAAGTCGAGCTTTGTAGACAGTAATATTACCGTCAGCGTCAGTCTTCTTCTTGAAGATCCATTTATTCTCAATTGCTTGCCGATCGTCGGGCAAGTCAACCAAAGTCCATACTTTGTTCTCATACATGGATCCCATCTCAGATTTCATGGCTTCAAGCCATTTTGCGGAATCTGGGCTCACCATCGCTTCTTCATAGTTCGTAGGTTCATCATGATCTAGTAGCATGACTTCTAGAACAGGATTACCGTACCACTCTGGCGCGGATCTCACTCTGGTTGATCTACGAGGTTCAGTAGTATCTTGATCTGAAGTTTCATGATCATCATCATTAGCTTCCTCACTAACTGGTGTAGGTGTCACTGAAACAGTTTTCTGTGATGTACTACTTTCCAATAAGGGAGCAGGTACAGTTGCCTCGTCAAGTTCTACTTTCCTCCCACTCATTTCTTTCGAGAGAAACTCCTTCTCCAGAAAGTTTCCGAATTTAGCAACAAAAGTCTTGCCTTCAGATCTGTGATAGAAGGTGTATCCAATAGTTTCCTTTGGATATCCTATGAAGACACATTTCTCCGATTTGGGTTCGAGCTTATCAGGTTGAAGCTTTTTCACATAAGCATCGCAGCCCCAAACTTTCAGAAACGACAACTTTGGTTTCTTGCCAAACCACAGTTCATAAGGCGTCGTCTCAACGGATTTTGATGGTGCCCTATTTAACGTGAATGCGGCCGTCTCTAGAGCGTATCCCCAAAACGATAGCGGTAAATCAGTAAGAGACATCATAGATCGCACCATATCTAGTAAAGTACGATTACGACGTTCGGACACACCATTACGCTGTGGTGTTCCGGGTGGCATGAGTTGCGAAACTATTCCACAATTTTTCAAATGTACACCAAACTCGTAACTCAAATATTCTCCTCCACGATCAGATCGTAGAAACTTTATTTTCTTGTTACGATGATTTTCAACTTCACTCTGAAATTCTTTGAACTTTTCAAATGTTTCAGACTTATGTTTCATTAAGTAGATATACCCATATCTGCTTAAGTCATCTGTGAAGGTGAGAAAATAACGATATCCGCCACGAGCCTCAATATTCATCGGACCACATACATCTGTATGTATGATTTCCAACAAATCTGTTGCTCTCTCCATAGTACCGGAGAACGGTGTTTTAGTCATCTTGCCCATGAGGCACGGTTCGCAAGTACCAAGTGATTCATAATCAAGTGGTTCCAAAAGTCCATCAGTATGGAGTTTCTTCATGCGCTTTACACCGATATGACCTAAACGGCAGTGCCACAAATAAGTTGCACCATCATTATCAACTCTGCATCTTTTGGCTTCAACATTATGAATATGTGTATCACTACTATCGAGATTCAATAAGAATAGACCACTCTTCAAGGGTGCATGACCATAAAGATATTACTCATATAAATAGAACAACCATTATTCTCTGATTTAAATGAATAACCGTCTCGCATTAAACAAGATCCAGATATAATGTTCATGCTCAACGCTGGCACCAAATAACAATTATTTAGGTCTAATACTAATCCCGAAGGTAGATGTAGAGGTAGCGTGCCGACCGCGACCACATCGACTTTGGAACTGTTTCCCACGCGCATCGTCACCTCGTCCTTAGCCAATCTTCGCCTAATCCGTAGTCCCTATTTCGAATTGCAAATATTAGCAACAGAACCAGTATCAAATACCCAGGTGCTACTGCGAGCATTAGTAAGGTACACATCAATAACATGTATATCACATATACCTTTGTTCACCTTGCCATCCTTCTTATCCGCCAAATACTTGGGGCAGTTCCGCTTCCAGTGACCAGTCTGCTTGCAGTGGAAGCACTCAGTTTCAGGCTTAGGTCCAGTTTTGGGTTTCTTCTCTTGAGTAGCAACTTGCTTGCCATTCTTTTTGAAGTTCCCCTTCTTCTTCCCTTTGCCCTTTTTCTTGAAACTAGTGGTCTTGTTGACCATCAACACTTGATGCTCTTTCTTGATTTCTACCTCCGCAGCTTTCAACATTGCGAAGAGTTCGGGAATAGTTTTATTCATCCCTTGCATATTATAGTTCATCACGAAGCTCCTGTAGCTTGGTGGTAGTGATTGGAGAATTCTGTCAATGACGCAATCATCTGGAAGATTAACTCCCAAATGAATCAAGTGATTATTATACCCAGACATTTTGAGTATATGCTCACTGACAGAACTGTTCTCCTCCATCTTGCAGCTATAGAACTTATTGGAGACTTCATATCTCTCAATCTGGGCATTTGCTTGAAATATTAACTTCAACTCCTGGAACATCTCATATGCTCCATGACGTTCAAAACGTCGTTGAAGTCCCAATTCTAAGCCGTAAAGCATGGCACACTGAACTATCGAGTAGTCATCAGCTTTGCTCTACCAGACATTCATAACATCTAGTGTCGCTCCAGCAGCAGGCCTGGCACCCAGCGGTGCTTCCGGGATGTAATTCTTCTGTGCAGCAATGAGGATAATCCTCAAGTTACGGACCCAGTCCGTGTAATTGCTACCATCATCTTTCAACTTTGCTTTCTCAAGGAACGCATTAAAATTCAATGGAACAACAGCACGAGCCATCTATCTACAATCAAACATAAACAAGCAAGATACTATCAGGTACTAAGTTTCATGATAAATTTAGGTTCAATTAATTTACTAAAAGAACTCCCACTTAGATAGACATCCCTCTAATCCTCTAAGTGATTACGTGATCCAAATCAACTAAACCATGTCCGATCATCACGTGACATGGAGTAATTTCATTGGTGAACATCATTATGTTGATCATATCTACTATATGATTCACGCTCGACCTTTCGGTCTCCGTGTTCTGAGGCCATATCTGTATATGCTTGGCTCGTCAAGTATAACCTGAGTATTCCGCGTGTGCAACTGTTTTGCACCCATTGTATTTGAACGTAGAGCCTATCACACCCGATCATCATGTGGTGTCTCAGCACGAAGAACTTTCGCAACGGTGCATACTCAGGGAGAACACTTCTTGATAATTAGTGAGAGATCATCTTATAATGCTACCGTCAATCAAAGCAAGATAAGATGCATAAAAGATAAACATCACATGCAATCAATATAAGTGATATGATATGGCCATCATCATCTTGTGCTTGTGATCTCCATCTTCGAAGCACCGTCGTGATCACCATCGTCACCGGCGCGACACCTTGATCTCCATCGTAGCATCATTGACGTCTCGCCAATCTTATGCTTCCACGACTATCGCTACCGCTTAGTGATAAAGTAAAGCATTACAGCACGATTGCATTGCATACAATAAAACGACAACCATATGGCTCCTGCCAGTTGCCGATAACTCGGTTACAAAACATGATCATCTCATATAATAAATTTTAGCATCATGTCTTGACCATATCACATCACAACATGCCCTGCAAAAACAAGTTAGACGTCCTCTACTTTGTTGTTGCAAGTTTTACGTGGCTGCTACGGGCTTAAGCAAGAACCAATCTTACCTACGCATCAAAACCACAACAATAGTTTGTCAAGTTGGTGTTGTTTTAACCTTCGCAAGGACCGGGCGTAGCCACACTCGGTTCAACTAAAGTTGGAGAAACTGTCACCCGCAAGCCACCTCTGTGCAAAGCACGTCAGGAGAACCGGTCTCGCGTAAGCGTACGCGTAATGTTGGTCCGGGCCGCTTCGTCCAACAATACCGCCGAACCAAAGTATGACATGCTAGTAAGTAGTATGACTTATATCGCCCACAACTCACTTGTGTTCTACTCGTGCATATAACATCAACATATAAAACCTAGGCTCGGATGCCACTGTTGGGGAACGTAGTAATTTCAAAAAATTTCCTACGCACACGCAAGATCATGGTGATGCATAGCAACGAGAAGGGAGAGTGTTGTCTACATACCCTCGTAGACCGAAGCGGAAGCGTTGACACAACGTAGAGGAAGTAGTCGTACGTCTTTCCGATCCGACCGATCCAAGCACCGTTACTTCGGCACCTCCGAGTTCTTGGCACAGGTTCAGCTCGATGACGCTCCCCGGGCTCCAATCCAGCAAAGCTTAGGGGATGAGTTTCGTCAGCACAATGGCATGGTGACGATGATGATGTTCTACCGACGCAGGGCTTCGCCTAAGCACTACAACGATATGACCGAGGTGGAATTATGTGGAGGGGGGCACCGCACACGGCTAAGGAACGATCACGAAGATCAACTTGTGTGTTCTAGGGTGCCCCCTGCCTCCGTATATAAAGGATCCAAGGGGGGTGCGGCCGGCCCTAGAGGAGGCGCGCAGGAGGAGTCCTACTCCTACTGGGAGTAGGACTCCCCTCCCGTTCCTTGTCCAACTAGGAGAGGTGGAAGGAGAGAAGGAAAGGGGGGGCGCCGCCCCTCCCTCCTTGTCCAATTCGGACTAGGGGAGAGGGGCGCGCGACCTGCCCTGGAAGCCCCTTCCTCTTCTCCACTTTAGGCCCATGAGGCCCATTAACCCCCCCGGGGGGTTCCGGTAACCCCCCGGTGCTCCGGTTTTATCCGAAACTTCCCCGAAACGCTTCCGGTGTCCGAATATAGTCGTCCAATATATCAATCTTTATGTCTCGACCATTTCGAGACTCCTCGTCATGTCCGTGATCACATCCGGGACTCCGAACTAACTTCGGTACATCAAAATGCATAAACTCATAATAACTGTCATCATAACGTTAAGCATGCGGACCCTACAGTTCGAGAACAATGTAGACATGACTGAGACAAATCTCCGGTCAATAACCAATAGCGGGACCTGGATGCCCATATTGGCTCCTACATATTCTACGAAGATCTTTATCGGTCAGACCGCATAACAACATACGTTGTTCCCTTTGTCATCGGTATGTTACTTGCCCGAGATTTGATCGTCGGTATCCAATATCTAGTTCAATCTCGTTACCGGCAAGTCTCTTTACTCGTTCTGTAATACATCATCTTGCAACTAACTCATTAGTTGTAATGCTTGCAAGGCTTATCTGATGTGCATTACCGAGAGGGCCCAGAGATACCTCTCCGACAATCGGAGTGACAAATCCTAATCTCGAAATACGCCAACCCAACATCTACCTTTGGAGACACCTGTAGAGCACCTTTATAATCACCCATTTACGTTGTGACGTTTGGTAGCACACAAAGTGTTCCTCTGGCAAACGGGAGTTGCATAATCTCATAGTCATAGGAACATGTATAAGTCATGAAGAAAGCAACAGCAACATACTAAACGATCGGGTGCTAAGCTAATGGAATGGGTCATGTCAATCAGATCATTCAACTAATGATGTGATCCTGTTAATCAAATAACAACTCTTTGTCTATGGTTAGGAAACATAACCATCTTTGATTAACGAGCTAGTCAAGTAGAGGCATACTAGTGACACTCTATTTGTCTATGTATTCACACATGTATTATGTTTCCGGTTAATACAATTCTAGCATGAATAATAAACATTTATCATGATATAAGGAAATAAATAATAACTTTATTATTGCCTCTAGGGCATATTTCCTTCAATACTATCAAGAGGGGATGAGGTGTTGCTTAATGGCTTGCTTGCTCAAAGTGCTTAGTGATATGCTCCAAAACCCTCAACTACCTTCCCACATCCACATATGACCTAAACCAAAAGTCAAACTCGGCCCCACCGATTCTATCTATCCGGCGCCACCAAGTTTCAAATGTCATAGCCACTGCCACAACCCTAGCAAATCGGTTTCACCGATAGGGATCTCGGTCTCACCGAGATGGGATTGTAATCTCTCTGTGTATGTCCATTACCAAAATCGGTCTCACCGAGTTTGAGCAATCGGTACTACCGAGATTACAATGCAAACCCTCTGGTTAGCTTATTACCAAAATCGGCCCACCGAGTTTGTGTAATCGGTCTCACCAAGTTTGCAAGACCAACTCTCTGGTTAGCTTATTACCAAAATCGGTCCCATCGAGTTTGTGTAATCGGTCACACCGAGATTACGTTATGCCCTAACCCTAACCATATCGGTCCTACCGAGTTGCATCTCAGTCCCACCGAAAATCCTAACGGTCACTAGGTTTGCTGAATCGGTCCGACCGAGTTTAACCATTCGGTCCCACCGAGTTTGGCAAATTGTGTGTAACGGTTAGATTTTGTGTGGAGGCTACATATACCCCTCCACCCACTCTTCATTAGTGGAGAGAGCCATCAGAACATACCTACACTTCCAATACACATTTTCTGAGAGAGAACCACCTACACTTGTGTTGAGGTCAAGATATTCCATTCCAACCATATGAATCTTGATCTCTAGCCTTCCCCAAGTTGCTTTCCACTCAAATCTTCTTTCCACCAAATCCAAATCCTGTGAGAGAGAGTTGAGTGTTGGGGAGACTATCATTTGAAGCACAAGAGCAAGGAATTCATCATCAACATACCATTTGTTACTTCTTGGAGAGTGGTGTCTCCTAGATTGGCTAGGTGTCACTTGGGAGCCTCCAATAAGATTGTGGAGTTGAACCAAAGAGTTTGTAAGGGCAAGGAGATCGCCTACTTCGTGAAGATCTACCGCTAGTGAGGCAAGTCCTTCGTGGGCGACGGCCATGATGGAATAGACAAGGTAGCTTCTTCGTGGACCCTTCGTGGGTGGAGCCCTCTGTGGACTCGCGCGACCATTACCCTCCGTGGGTTGAAGTCTCCATCAACGTGGATGTACGATAGCACCACCTATCGAAACCATGACAAAAACATCCGTGTCTCCAATTGCGTTTGAATACTCCAAACCCTTCTCTTTACATTCTTGCAAGTTGCATGCTTTACTTTTCGCTGCTCATATACTCATTGCATGCTTGCTTGATATGTATTGTGTTTGTTAAACTTGTGCTTAAAGTCCATTTAAACTTAAGAATATTAAAAACTATAACTTTTGGCACTTAGTGTCTAATCACCACCCCCCCCCTCTAGACACCTCTTCTCGATCCTTTCAATTGGTATCAGAGCTTTGGTCTCCATTGCCTTGGTTTAAACACCATTGGAGGAAGATGGATGTGTCTACTTTGGGGAGTCTTAGACATAGAGTGCCTATTCTTGATGGAGAATATTTTCATGAGTGGAAAAATGAAATGCTTGATATTTTCAATGAATATCATTTGAACAAGTACATTACTAGCCCTTGTTCACCTCATGTTGATCCTTTGCACCCTACCCTAGATGAAGATATTGACATGATTCGCAATCTTAGAACTGTTAATCTTATCACTAGAGGCTTGCCTAGAAACTTGATTGGATGTTTGTCGACTCTTAAGTGTGCCTACACCATATGGAAATTTCTTGAGGAACTCTTTCCTAATTACTCCTTGAAAGATCTAGATGAAATCCTCCATAAGTCTATTGCTTTGATTAAGATGAGTTCCAATGATCCCAAATTTGGTGACTGCTTATTTGAGCTTACTAATCTTACGAGTGCCAAAGGAGATGTTGGAATCATTAGCAATATCATTTCCAGAGCTATTAGAATTCATAAAGATAACTATAGAAATGATCATTATCTAATGAATTGCCCTCTCTAGGAACTGATCAATCACAAGATGATGAATACTCGGATGAGGATGATGATGATGATGATGATAGTGACTATGATCTCGATGATGCGATGAGACACTTTGGTCTTATGGCAAATCTTCGCGGCTACATGGCTGGAGGAAAGGAATGGGTCCTTGATAGTGGATGTACTGATCATATGACCGGAGATAAAGATATGTTCCGTGAGCTTGCTGAAAACGACGGCCCTCGAAAATATGTCACTTTTGGTGATAATTCAAAGGGTAAGGTGGTTGGCCTTGGTAAGGTGGCCATCTCACATGATAGCTCCATACAAAATGTCATGCTCGTTGAGTCCCTTGGATACAATTTACTTTCAGTTTCTAGACTTGCGGATTTCGGTTTCAATGTCTTATTCACTGAAGTAGATTGCCAAGTGTTTCGTAGAGACAATCATAAAATGGTCTTTACCGGTGTACGTAGAGGAGATCTTTACATTGTTGATTTCACTAAAAAGGCTCAACCTAGAACTTGCTTAATTACCAAATCTTCTAAAGGCTGGTTGTGGCATAGAAGACTAGGTCATGTTGGTATGAGAAATCTTGATAAGCTTATTAAAGGTGATCATATCCTTGGAATAAAAGATGTCATATTTGACAAGGATAGACTTTGTAGTGCTTGTCAAGCAGGGAAACAAGTTGGAGGAAGTCACCGCATGAAGAACATCATGACCACAAGAAGACCACTCGAGCTACTTCACATGGATCTCTTTGGTCCAAATGCCTACAAGAGTCTCGGTGGTAACTCATTTGGTCTAGTCATAGTTGATGATTTTTCAAGATTTACGTGGGTGTTCTTTCTTGATGACAAAACGCAGGTCCAAAAGATCTTCAAAAACTTCGCTAGGAAGGCCCAAAATCAGTTTGACGTGAAGATCAAGAAGGTTCGGAGCGACAACGGAACGGAGTTCAAGAACGCAAATGTGGACACCTTTCTTGACGAAGAAGGGATTTCACACGAGTTCTCGACTACGTACACACCTCAACAAAATGGAGTTGTTGAAAGGAAGAACCGGACTCTTATCGAGATGGCAAGAATGATGCTTGATGAGTACAAAACGCCAAAGCACTTTTGGGCGGAAGCGGTTGAGACAGCTTGTCATGCAACAAATCGCTTGTATCTTCACAAGCTACTCGGCAAGAGGGCATACGAGCTCCTCACCGGTAACAAACCCCAAGTTGGATACTTTCGAGTATTCGGCTCAAAGTGCTACATTCTTGATAAGCATCGTCGTTCTAAATTTGCTCCTAAATCTCATGAAGGTTTCCTACTTGGTTATGGCTCAAACTCTCACACTTACCGTGTCTACAACAATTTCACCAGAAAGGTTGAAGAGACGGTAGATGTGAAGTTTGATGAATCTAACGGCTCGCAAGTAGAGCAAATGCCAATTGATGTAGGAGACAAACACCCTTCGGAAGCAATTCAAGACTTGTCCATTGGCAAGATTCGTCCAACAGAAGTGAAGGAGAGTACCTCGTCCGTCCAAGTGGAAGCTTCTACCTCACGACAAGGTGAACCAAGAGTTGATGTGGAAGCATCCACAAGTGGGACACGCCAAGATGAAGAAAACAAGGAAGCGCACCAAGATGAACATCAACAACCCCTTTCTCCACCACGACAAGAGAACGACAACGTCAACAATAAAGAAGGCCAAGAAGAAGAACAAGATGGAGAGGATGTTCCACCCCGACCCAAGCAAAAGCTTTCACGAGTTCGAGCAAGAATTGCTAAGGATCATCCCGTCGAGCAAATCTACAATGATATCCAAACCAGGAGAATCACTCGCTCTAAAACTCGTTTAGCTAACTTTTGTGAAAATTACTCATTCATCTCTAGCATTGAACCTATGAAGGTTGAACAAGCATTGGAGGATCCGGACTGGATAAACACTATGCATGAAGAGCTACACAACTTTGAGAGAAATCAAGTGTGGACATTGGTCGAGAAGCCCGACAACAACCACAACATCATTGGTACCAAATGTTGGGGACCATAGTAATTTCTAAAAAATTCCTACGCACACGCAAGATCATGGTGATGCAAAGCAACAAGAGGGGAGAGTGTTGTCTACGTACCAACGCAGACCGACTGCGGAAGCGATCACACAACGTAGAGGAAGTAGTCGTACATTTTCCCGATCCGACCGATCCAAGCACCGTTACTCCGGCACCTCCGAGTTCTTAGCACACGTACAGCTCGATGACGATCCCCGGGCTCCGATCCAGCAAAGCGTCGGGGAAGAGTTCCGTCAGCACGACGGCGTGGTGACGATCTTGATGTTCTACTGTCGCAGGGCTTCGCCTAAGCACCGCTACAATATGATCGAGGTGGAATATGGTGGCAGGGGGCACCGCACACGGCTATGGAACGATCACGGGGATCAATTGTCTGTCTAGAGGTGCCCCCTGCCCCTGTATATAAAGGAGCAAGGGGGGAGAGGTGCGGCCAGCCTTGGGGCGCGCCAGGAGGAGTCCTACTCCCTCTGGGAGTAGGATTCCCCCCCCCCAATCCTAGTTGGAATAGGAATCCTCAAGGGGGGAAAGAGAGAGAGGGGGGCCGGCCACCTCTCCTAGTCCTAATAGGACTAGGGGAGGGGGGAGGCATGCGGCCACCTAGGGCTGCCCCTTTCTCCTTTCCACTAAAGCCCACTAAGGCCCATTTAGCTCCCGGGGGGTTCGGGTAACCTCCCGGTACTCCGGTAAAATCCCGATTTCACCCGGAACACTTCCGATATCCAAACATAGGCTTCCAATATATCAATCTTTATGTCTCGACCCTTTCGAGACTCCTCGTCATGTCCGTGATCACATCCGGGACTCCGAACAACCTTCGGTACATCAAAATGCATAAACTCATAATAACTGTCATCGTAACGTTAAGCGTGCGGACCCTACGGTTCGAGAACAATGTAGACATGACTGAGACACTTCTCCGGTCAATAACCAATAGCGGGACCTGGATGCCCATATTGGCTCCTACATATTCTACGAAGATCTTTATCGGTCAGACCGCATAACAACATACGTTGTTCCCTTTGTCATCGGTATGCTACTTGCCCGAGATTCGATCGTCGGTATCCAATACCTAGTTCAATCTCGTTACCGGCAAGTCTCTTTACTCGTTCTGTAATACATCATCCCGCAACCAACTCATTAGTTGCAATGCTTGCAAGGCTTATGTGATGTGCATTACCGAGAGGGCCCCAGAGATACCTCTCCGACAATCGGAGTGACAAATCCTAATCTCGAAATACGCCAACCCAACATCTACCTTTGGAGACACCTGTAGAGCTCCTTTATAATCACCCTTTTACGTTGTGACGTTTGGTAGCACACAAAGTGTTCCTCCGGTAAATGGGAGTTGCATAATCTCATAGTTATAGGAACATGTATATGTCATGAAGAAAAGCAATAGCAACATACTAAATGATCGGGTGCTAAGCTAATGGAATGGGTCAAGTCAATCAGATCATTCAACTAATGATGTGATCTCGTTAATCAAATAACAACTCTTTTGTCCATGGTTAGGAAACATAACCATCTTTGATTAACAAGCTAATCAAGTAGAGGCATACTAGTGACACTCTGTTTGTCTATGTATTCACACATGTATTATGTTTCCGGTTAATACAATTCTAGCATGAATAATAAACATTTATCATGATATAAGGAAATAAATAATAAATTTATTATTGCCTCTAGGGCATATTTCCTTCAGTCTCCCACTTGCACTAGAGTCAATAATCTAGATCACATCACCATGCGATTAACATCGATAGTTCACATCATCTTGTGATTAACACCCATAGTTCACATCGTCATGTGACCAACACCCAAAGGGTTTACTAGATTCGGTAATCTAGTTCACATCGCTATGTGATTAACACCCAAAGAGTACTAAGGTGTGATCATGTTTTGCTTGTGAGAGAATCTTAGTCAACGGTCTTTCACATTCAGATCCGTTTATGTATTTTGCAATTTTCTATGTCTACAATGCTCTGCACGGAGCTACTCTAGCTAATTGCTCCCACTTTCAATATGTATCTAGATCGAGACTTAGAGTCATCCAGATCCGTGTCAAAACTTGCATCGACGTAACTTTTTACAGTGAGCTCTTTGTCACTTCCATACACGAGAAACATATCCTTAGTTATTTTCAGGTACTTCAGGATGTTCTTGACCGCTGTCCAGTGATCCACTCCTGGATTACTTTGGTACCTCCCTGCTAAACTTATAGCAAGGCACACATCAGGTCTGGTACACAGCATTGCATACATGATAGAGCCTATGGCTGAAGCATAGGGAACATCTTTCATTTTCTCTCTATCTTCTGCAGTGGTTGGGCATTGAGTCTGACTCAACTTCACACCTTGTAACACAGGCAAGAACCCTTTCTTTTGCTCGATCCATTTTGAACTTCTTCAAAATCTTGTCAAGGTATGTGCTTTGTGAAAGTCCAATTAAGCGTCTTGATCTATCTCTATAGATCTTTATGCCTAATATGTAAGCAGCTTCACCGAGGTCTTTCATTGAAAAACTCTTATTCAAGTATCCCTTTATGCTATCCAAAAATTCTATATCATTTCCAATCAGCAATATGTCATCCACATATAATATTAGAAATGCTACAGAGCTCCCACTCACTTTCTTGTAAATACAGGCTTCTCCGAAAGTCTGTATAAAACCAAATGCTTTGATCACACTATCAAAACGTTTATTCCAACTCTGAGAGGCTTGCACCAGTCCATAAATGGATAGCTGGATCTTGCACACTTTGTTAGCTCCCTTTGGATCGACAAAACCTTCCGGTTGCATCATATACAACTCTTCTTCTAGAAATTCATTCAGGAATGCAGTTTTGACATCCATCTGCCAAATTTCATAATCATAAAATGCGGCAATTGCTAACATTATTCGGACAGACTTAAGCATCGCTACGGATGAGAAGGTCTCATCGTAGTCAACCCCTTGAACTTGTCGAAAACCTTTTGCGACAAGTCGAGCTTTGTAGACAGTAACATTATCATCAGCGTCAGTCTTCTTCTTGAAGATCCATTTATTCTCAATTGCTTGCCGATCATCGGGCAAGTCAACCAAAGTCCATACTTTGTTCTCATACATGGATCCCATCTCAGATTTCATGGCTTCAAGCCACTTTGCGGAATCTGGGCTCATCATCGCTTCCTCATAGTTCGCAAGTTCGTAATGGTCTAGTAACATGACTTCCAGAACAGGATTACCGTACCACACTGGTGCGGATCTCACTCTGGTTTACCTACGAGATTCAGTAGTAACTTGATCTGAAGTTACATGATCATCATCATTAGCTTCCTCACTAATTGGTGTAGTAGTCACAAGAACAGATTTCTGTGATGAACTACTTTCCAATAAGGGAGAAGGTATAATTACCTTATCAAGTTTTTCTACTTTCCTCCCACTCACTTCTTTCAAGAGAAACTCCTTCTCTAAAAAGGACCCATTCTCATCAATGAATGTCTTGCCTTTGGATCTGTGATAGAAGGTGTACCCAACATTTTCTTTTGGGTATCCTATGAAGACGCACTTCTCCGATTTGGGTATAAGCTTATCAGGTTGAAACTTTTTCACATAAGCATTGCAACCTCAAACTTTAAGAAACGACAGCTTAGGTTTCTTACCAAACCATAGTTCATACGGTGTCGTCTCAACGGATTTGGATGGTGCCCTATTTAACGTGAATGCAGCTGTCTCTAATGCATAACCCCAAAACGATACTGGTAGATCGGTAAGAGACATCATAGATCGCACCATATCTAATAAAGTATGGTTATGACGATCGGACACACCATTACATTGTGGTGTTCCAGGTGGCATGAGTAGTGAAACTATTTCACATTGTTTTTAACTGAAGGCCAAACTCGTAACTCAAATATTCTTCTCTATGATCAGGTCGTAGAAATTTTATTTTCTTGTTATGATGATTTTTCACTTCACTCTGAAATTCTTTGAACTTTTCAAATGTTTCAGACTTATGTTTCATCAAGTAGATATACTCATATCTGCTCAAATCATCTGTGAAGATCAGAAAATAATGATACCTGTCACGAGCCTCAATATTCATCGGACCACATACATCAGTATGTATGATTTCCAACAAATCTGTTGCTCGCTCCATTGTTCCGAAGAACAGAGTCTTAGTCATCTTGCCCATGAGGCATGGTTCGCAAGAATCAACTGATTCATAATCAAGTGATTCCAAAAGCCCATCAGCATGGAGTTTCTTCATGCGCTTTACACCAATATGACCTAAACGGCAGTGCTACAAATAAGTTGCACTATCATTATTAACTTTGCATCTTTTGGTTTCAATATTATGATTATGTGTATCACTACGATCGAGATCCAACGAACTATTTTCATTGGGTGTGTAACCATATAAGGTTTTATTCATGTAAACAGAACAACAATTTATTCTCTTACTTAAATGAATAACCGTATTACAATAAACATGATCAAATCATATTCATGCTCAACGCAAACACCAAATAACACTTATTTAGGTTCAACACTAATCCCGAAATTATAGGGAGTGTGCGATGATGATCATATCAATCTTGGAACCACTTCCAACACACATCGTCACTTCACCCTTAACTAGTCTCTGTTTATTCTGCAACTCCCGTTTCAAGTTACTAATCTTAGCAACTGAACTAGTATCAAATACTGAGGGTTTGCTATAAACACTAGTAAAGTACACATCAATAACATGTATATCAAATATACTTATGTTCACTTTGCCATCCTTCTTATCCGCCAATCACTTGGGGTAGTTCCGCTTCCAGTGACCAGTCCCTTTGCAGTAGAAGCACTTAGTCTCAGGCTTAGGACCAGACTTGGGCTTCTTCACTTGAGCAGCAACTTGCTTGCTGTTCTTCTTGAAATTTCCCTTCTTCCCTCTGTCCTTTTCTTGAAACTAGTGATCTTGTAAACCATCAACACTTGATGTTTTTCTTGATTTCTACCTTCGTTGATTTCAGCATCACGAAGAGCTTGGGAGTTGTTTCCGTTATCCCTTGCATATTATAGTTCATCACGAAGTTCTACTAACTTGGTGATGGTGACTAGAGAATTCTGTCAATCACTATCTTATCTGGAAGATTAACTCCCACTTGATTCAAGCGATTGTAGTACCCAGACAATCTGGGCACATGCTCACTAGTTGAGCGATTCTCCTCCATCTTTTAGCCATAGAACTTGTTAGAGACTTCATATCTCTCAACTCGGGTATTTGCTTGAAATATTAACTTCAACTCCTGGAACATCTCATATGCTCCATGACGTTCAAAACATCTTTGAAGTCCCGATTCTAAGCCATTAAGCATGGTGCACTAAACTATCAAGTAGTCATCATATTGAGCTAGCAAAACGTTCATAACGTCTGCATCTGCTCCTGCAATAGGTCCATCACCTAGCGGTGCATCAAGGACATAATTCTTCTGTGCAGCAATGAGGATAAACCTCAGATCACGGATCCAATCCGCATCATTGCTACTAACATCTTTCAACACAATTTTCTCTTGGAACATATCAAAATAAACATATGAAAGCAACAACGCGAGCTATTGATCTACAACATAGATATGCTAATACTACCAGGACTAAGTTCATGATAAATTTAAGTTCAATTAATCATATTACTTAAGAACTCCCACTTAGATAGACATCCCTCTAATCTTCTAAGTGATCACGTGATCCAAATCAACTAAACCATGTCCGATCATCACGTGAGATGGAGTAGTTTCATCGATGAACATTACTATGTTGATCATATCTACTATATGATTCACGCTCGACCTTTCGGTCTCCGTGTACCTCCCTGCTATACTCAAGTTTAACCTGAGTATTCTGCGTGTGCAAAACTGGCTTGCACCCGTTGTAGATGGACGTAGAGCTTATCACACCCGATCATCACGTGGTGTCTGGGCACGACGAACTTTGGCAACGGTGCATACTCAGGGAGAACAATTCTTGATAATTTAGTGAGAGATCATCTTATAATGCTACCGTCAATCAAAGCAAGATAAGATGCATAAAAGGATAAACATCTCATGCAATCAATATAAGTGGTATGATATGGCCATCATCATCTTGTGCTTGTGATCTCCATCTCCGAAGCACCGTTTGTTGGAAATATGCCCTAGAGGCAATAATAAATTAGTTATTATTATATTTCCCTGTTCATGATAATCGTTTATTATCCATGCTAGAATTGTATTGATAGGAAACTCAGATACATGTGTGGATACATAGACAACACCATGTCCCTAGTAAGCCTCTAGTTGACTAGCTCGTTGGTCAATAGATGGTTACGGTTTCCTAACCATGGACATTGGATGTCGTTGATAACGGGATCACATCATTAGGAGAATGATGTGATGGACAAGACCCAATCCTAAGCCTAGCACAAAGATCGTGTAGTTCGTATGCTAAAGCTTTTCTAATGTCAAGTATCTTTTCCTTAGACCATGAGATTGTGCAACTCCCGGATACCGTAGGAATGCTTTGGGTGTACCAAACGTCACAACGTAACTGGGTGGCTATAAAGGTGCATTACAGGTATCTCCGAAAGTGTCTATTGGGTTGGCACGAATCGAGACTGGGATTTGTCACTCCGTGTAAACGGAGAGGTATCTCTGGGCCCACTCGGTAGGACATCATCAGAATGTGCACAATGTGACCAAGGGGTTGATCACGGGATGATGTGTTACGGAACGAGTAAAGAGACTTGCCGGTAACGAGATTGAACAAGGTATCGGTATACCGACGATCGAATCTCGGGCAAGTACAATACCGTTAGACAAAGGGAATTGTATACGGGATTGATTAAGTCCTTGACATCGTGGTTCATCCGATGAGATCATCGTGGAACATGTGGGAGCCAACATGGGTATCCAGATCCCGCTGTTGGTTATTGACCGGAGAGTCATCTAGGTCATGTCTGCATGTCTCCCGAACCCGTAGGGTCTACACACTTAAGGTTCGGTGACGCTAAGGTTATAGAGATATTAGTATGCGGTAACCCGAAAGTTGTTCGGAGTCCCGGATGAGATCCCGGACGTCACGAGGAGTTCCAGAATGGTCCGGAGGTAAAGAATTATATATAGGAAGTGCTATTTCGGCCATCGGGACAAGTTTCGGGGTCACCGGTATTGTACCGGGACCACCGGAAGGGTCCCGAGGGTCCACCGGGTGGGTCCACCTGCCCCGGGGGGCCACATGGGCTGTAGGGGGTGTGCCTTGGCCTATATGGGCCAAGGGCACCAGCCCCAAGAGGCCCATGCGCCAAGAATCAAGGGAGAGGAAGAGTCCTAAAAGGGGAAGGCACCTCCGATGTGCCTTGGGGAGGATGGACTCCTCCTCCCCCCCTTGGCCGCACCCTTCCTTGGAGGAAGGGGCAAGGCTGCGCCCTCCCCTCTCCCTTGCCCTATATATAGTGGGGGGAAGGGAGGGCAACCATACCTAAGCCCTGGCGCCTCCCTCTCCCTCCCATGACACATCTCCCTCCTCCCGCAGCGCTTGGCGAAGCCCTGTTGGAATCCCGCTACTTCCACCACCACGTCGTCGTGCTGCTGGATCTCCATCAACCTCTCCTTCCCCCTTGCTGGATCAAGAAGGAGGAGACGTTGCTGCTCCGTACGTGTGTTGAACGCGGAGGTGCCGTCCGTTTGGCGCTAGGATCATCGGTGATTTGGATCACGACGAGTACGACTCCATAAACCCCGTTCTCTTGAACGCTTCCGCGTGCGATCTACAAGGGTATGTAGATCCACTCCTCCCTCGTTACTAGATGACTCCATAGATAGATCTTGGCGACACGTAGGAAAATTTTGAATTTATGCTACGTTCCCCAACAGTGGCATCATGAGCTAGGTCTATGCGTAGTTTCTATGCACGAGTAGAACACAAAGTAGTTGTGGGTGTTGATTTTGTTCAATATGCTTGCCGTTACTAGTCTTATCTTGATTCGGCGGCATCGTGGGATGAAGCGGCCCGGACCGACCTTACACGTACTCTTACGTGAGACTGGTTCCACCGACTGACATGCACTAGTTGCATAAGGTGGCTAGCGGGTGTCTGTCTCTCCCACTTTAGTCGGATCGGATTCGATGAAAAGGGTCCTTATGAAGGGTAAATAGCAATTGGCATATCACGTTGTGGTCTTTGCGTAGGTAAGAAACGTTCTTGCTAGAAACCCATAGCAGCCACGTAAAACATGCAAACAACAATTAGAGGACGTCTAACTTGTTTTTGCAGGGTATGCTATGTGATGTGATATGGCCAAAAGGATGTGATGAATGATATATCTGATGTATGAGATTGATCATGTTCTTGTAATAGGAATCATGACTTGCATGTCGATGAGTATGACAACCGGCAGGAGCCATAGGAGTTGTCTTAATTTATTTATGACCTACGTGTCAACATAAACGTCATGTAATTACTTTACTTTATTGCTAACCGTTAGCTGTAGTAGTAGAAGTAATAGTTGGCGAGGCAACTTCATGGAGACACGATGATGGAGATCATGGTGTCATGCCGGTGACGATGATGATCATGGAGCCCCGAAGATGGAGATCAAAAGGAGCAAAATGATATTGGCCATATCATGTCACTATTTGATTGCATGTGATGTTTATCATGTTTATACATCTTATTTGCTTAGAACAACGGTAGTAAATAAGATGATCCCTCACTAAAATTTCAAGAAGGTGTTCCCCCTAACTGTGCACCGTTGCGAAAGTTCGTCATTTCGAAGCACCACGTGATGATCGGGTGTGATAGATTCTTACGTTCACATACAACGGGTGTAAGACAGATTTACACACGCAAAACACTTAGGTTGACTTGACGAGCCTAGCATGTATAGACATGGCCTCGGAACACAAGAGACCGAAAGGTCGAGCATGAGTCGTATGGTAGATACGATCAACATGAAGATGTTCACCGATGTTGACTAGTCCGTCTCACGTGATGATCGGACACGGCCTAGTTGACTCGGATCATGTAATCACTTAGATGACTAGAGGGATGTCTATCTGAGTGGGAGTTCATAAGATGAACTTAATTATCCTGAACATAGTCAAAAAGGTCTTTGCAAATTATGTCGTAGCTCACGCTATAGTTCTACTGTTTAGATATGTTCCTAGAGAAAATTTAGTTAAGAGTTGATAGTAGCAATTATGCGGACTAGGTCCGTAAACTGAGGATTGTCCTCATTGCTTCATAGAAGGCTTATATCCTTAATGCACCGCTCAGTGTGCTGAACCCCAAACATTGTTTGTGGATGTTGAGAACATCGGACATACACGTTTTGATAACTACGTGATAGTTCAGTTAAATGGTTTAGAGTTGAGGCACCAAAGACATTTTTCGAAATGTCGCGGAACATATGAGATGTTTCGAGGGCTGAAATTGGGATTTCAGGCTCGTGCCCACGTCAAGAGGTACAAGACCTCCGACGATTTTCTTAGCCTGCAAACTAAGGGAGAAAAGCTCAATCGTTGAGCTTGTGCTCAGATTGTCTGAGTGCGACAATCACTTGAATCGAGTGGGAGTTGATCTTCCAGATGAGATAGTGATCTTTTTCCAAAGTCATTGCCACCAAGCTACTAGAGCTTCGTGATGAACTATAACATATCAGGGATAGATGATCCTTGAGGTATTCACGATGTTTGACACCGCGAAAGTAGAAATCAAGAAGGAGCATCAATTGTTGATGGTTGGTGAAACCACTAGTTTCAAGAAGGGCAAGGGCAAGAAGGGACACTTCATGAAACAGCAAATCAGTTGCTGCTCCAATGAAGAAACCCAAGGTTGAACCCAAACCCGAGACTAAGTGCTGCTGTAATAAGGGGAACAGCCACTGGAGCAGAATTACCCTAGATACTTGGTAGATAAGAAGGCTGGCAAGGTCAATAGAAGTATATTGGATATATATTATGTTAATGTGTACTTTACTAGTACTCCTAGTAGCACCAGGGTATTAGATATCGGTTCGGTTGCTAAGTGTTAGTAACTCGAAATAAAAGAGCTACGAAATAAACGGAGACTAGCTAAAGGTGAGCTGACGATATGTGTTGGAAGTGTTTCCAAGTTTGATGTGATCAAACATCGCACGCTCCCTCTACCATCAAGATTAGTATTAAACCTGAATAATTGTCATTTGGTGTTTGCATTGAGCATAGACATGATTGGATTATGTCTATCGCGATACGGTTATTCATTTAAAGAGAATAATGGTTACTCTATTTATTTGAATAAAACCTTCAATGGTCTTGCACCTAAAGGAATGGTTTATTGAATCTCGATCGTAGTGATACACATTTTCATGCCAAAAGATATAAGATAGTAATGATAGTACCACTTACTTGTGGCACTGCCATGTAAGTCATAATGGTATAAAACGCATGAAGAAGCTCCATGTTGATGGATCTTTGGACTCACTCGTTTTTGAAAAGTTTGAGACATGCGAACCATGTCTATTGGTGTATACGCATGAAGAAACTCCATGCAGATGGATCGTTTGGACTCACTTGATTTTGAATCACTTGAGATATGCAAATCATACCACATGGGCAAGATGACTGAAAAGCCTCGGTTTCAGTAAAATGGAACAAGATAGCAACTTGTTGGAAGCAACACATTTTGATGTGTGCAGTCCAATGAGTGCTGAGGCATGCAGTGAATATCGTTATGTTCTTACTTCACAGATGATTCGAGTAGATGTTGAGTATATTTACTTGATGAAACACAAGTCTGAATTATTGAATGGTTCAAGTAATTTCAGAGTGAAGTTTAAGATCATTGTGACAAGAGGATAAAATGTCTATGATATGATCATAGAGATGAATATCTGAGTTACGAGTTTTGGCACACAATTAAGACATTATGGAAATTGTTTCGCAATTAATACCGCCTGGAGCACCATAGTGTGATGGTGTGTCCGAACATCATAGTTGCACCCTATTGGATATGGTGCGTACCATGATGTCTCTTATCGAATTACCACTATTGTTCATGGGTTAGGCATTAGAGACAACCACATTCACTTTAAATAGGGCACCACGTAATTCCGTTGAGATGACACCGTATGAATTATGGTTTAGAGAAACCTAAGTCATCGTTTCTTAAAAGTTTGGGGCTGCGACGCTTATATGAAAAAGTTTCAGGATTGATAAGCTCGAACCCAAAGCGGATAAAATGCATCTTCATAGGACACCCAAAACAGTTGGGTATACCTCCTAATTCAGATCCGAAAGCAATATGGGTTGTTTCTTGAATCGGGTCCTTTCATGAGGAAAAGTTTCTCTCGAAAGAATTGAGTGGGAGGATGGTGGAGACTTGATGAGGTTATTGAACCATCACTTCAACCAGTGTGTATCAGGGCACAGGAAGTTGTTCATGTGGCACCTACACCAATTGAAGTAGAAGCTTATGATAGTGATCATGAAGTTTTGGATCAAGTCACTGCCGTACCTCGTAGGGTGACAAGGATACGTACTACTTCAGAGTGGTACCGTAATCCTGTCTTGAAGGTCATGTTGCTAGACAACAATGAACCTACGAGCTATGGAGAAGCGATGGTGGGCCCAAATTCCGACAAAATGGTTAAGAAACCATGAAATCCGAGATAGGATCCATGTATCAGAACAAAGCATGGACTTTGGTGGACTTGCCCAATGATCGGCAAGCCATTAAGATAAATGGATCTTTAAGAAGAAGACGGACGTGGACGGTAATGTCACCGTCTATGAAGCTCGACTTGTGGCGAAGAGTTTTTCCACAAGTTCAAGGAGTTGACTACGATGAGATTTTCTCATCCGTAGCGATGCTTAAGTCCGTCGGATTCATGTTAGCATTAGCTGCATTTATGAAATCTGGCAGATGGATGTCAAAACGAGTTTCCTTACCAGTTTTCGTAAGGAAAGGTTGTATGTAATACAATCAGAAAGGTTTTGTCGATCCTAAGGATGCTAAAAGGTATGCTAGCTCTAGCGATCCTTCCATGGACTGGAGTAAGCATCTCGGAGTTGGAATGTGCACTTTGATAAGATGATCAAAGATTTTGGGTTTATACAAAGTTTATGAGAAACTTGTATTTCCAAAGAAGTGAGTGGGAGCACTATAGAATTTCTGATGAGTATATGTTGTTGACATGTTGATGATCAGAAATGATTTTCTAGAAAGCATATAGGGTTATTTGAAAAATGTTTTTCAATGGAAAACCTGGATTAAGCTACTTGAACATTGAGCATCGAGATCTATAAGGATAGATCAAAATGCTTAATAATACTTTCAAATGAGCACATACCTTGACATGATCTTGAAGGTGTTCAAGATGGATCAGTCAAAGAAGGAGTTCTTGCTTGAGTTGTAAGGTATGAAGTTAAGACTTAAAGCTCGACCGCGGCAGAAGAAAGAGGAAGGACGAAGGTCGTCCCCTATGCTTTTGTCATAGGCTCTCTATAGTATGCTATGTTGTGTGCCGCACCTGAAGTGTGCCTTGCCATGAGTCAGTCAAGGGGTACAAGAGTGATCCAAGAATGAATCACAGGACATCGGTCAAAGTTATCCTTAGTAACTAATGGACTAAGGAATTTTCTCGATTATGGAGGAGGTAAAAGAGTTCGTCGTAAAGGGTTACGCCGATGCAAACTTTGACACTAATCCAGATTATTCTGAGTAGTAAACTGAATTCGTATAGTAGAACAGTTATTTGGAATAGCTCCAAATGTAGCGTAGTAGTTGCATCAACAAGATGACATAAGAAATTTGCGAAGTACATACGGATCTGAAAGATTCAGACCCGTTGACTATAACATCTCTCAGAAGCATAACATGTTCAAACCCAGAACTCATCGAGTGTTAATCACATGGAAATGTGAACTAGATTATTGACTCTAGTAAACTCTTTGGGTGTTAGTCACATGGGGATGTGACCTTGAGTGTTAATCACATATCGATGTGAACTGGATTATTGACTCTAGTGCAAGTGGGAGACTGTTGGAAATATGCCCTAGAGGCAATAATAAATTAGTTATTATTATATTTCCCTGTTCATGATAATCGTTTATTATCCATGCTAGAATTGTATTGATAGGAAACTCAGATACATGTGTGGATACATAGACAACACCATGTCCCTAGTAAGCCTCTAGTTGACTAGCTCGTTGATCAATAGATGGTTACGGTTTCCTAACCATGGACATTGGATGTCGTTGATAACGGGATCACATCATTAGGAGAATGATGTGATGGACAAGACCCAATCCTAAGCCTAGCACAAAGATCGTGTAGTTCGTATGCTAAAGCTTTTCTAATGTCAAGTATCTTTTCCTTAGACCATGAGATTGTGCAACTCCCGGATACCGTAGGAATGCTTTGGCTGTACCAAACGTCACAACGTAACTGGGTGGCTATAAAGGTGCATTACAGGTATCTCCGAAAGTGTCTGTTGGGTTGGCACGAATCGAGACTGGGATTTGTCACTCCGTGTAAACGGAGAGGTATCTCTGGGCCCACTCGGTAGGACATCATCAGAATGTGCACAATGTGACCAAGGGGTTGATCACAGGATGATGTGTTACGGAACGAGTAAAGAGACTTGCCGGTAACGAGATTGAACAAGGTATCGGTATACCGACGATCGAATCTCGGGCAAGTACAATACCGTTAGACAAAGGGAATTGTATACGAGATTGATTAAGTCCTTGACATCGTGGTTCATCCGATGAGATCATCGTGGAACATGTGGGAGCCAACATGTCTATCCAGATCCCGCTGTTGGTTATTGACCGGAGAGTCATCTCGGTCATGTCTGCATGTCTCCCGAACCCGTAGGGTCTACACACTTAAGGTTCGGTGATGCTAGGGTTATAGAGATATTAGTATGCGGTAACCCGAAAGTTGTTCGGAGTCCCGGATGAGATTCCGGACGTCACGAGGAGTTCCGGAATGGTCCGGAGGTAAAGAATTATATATAGGAAGTGCTATTTCGGCCATCGGGACAAGTTTCGGGGTCACCGGTATTGTACCGGGACCACCGGAAGGGTCCCGGGGGTCCACCGGGTGGGGCCACCTGCCCCGGGGGGGCACATGGGCTGTAGGGGGTGCGCCTTGGCCTATATGGGCCAAGGGCACCAGCCCCAAGAGGCCCATGCGCCAAGAATCAAGGGAGAGGAAGAGTCCTAAAAGGGGAAGGCACCTCCGATGTGCCTTGGGGAGGATGGACTCCTCCCCCCCTTGGCCGCACCCTTCCTTGGAGGAAGGGGCAAGGCTGCGCCCTCCCCCTCTCCCTTGGCCCTATATATAGTGGGGGGAAGGGAGGGCAACCATACCTAAGCCCTGGCGCCTCCCTCTCCCTCCCATGACACATCTCCCTCCTCCCACAGCGCTTGGCGAAGCCCTGTTGGAATCCCGCTACTTCCACCATCACGTCGTCGTGCTGCTGGATCTCCATCAACCTCTCCTTCCCCCTTGCTGGATCAAGAAGGAGGAGACGTTGCTGCTCCGTACGTGTGTTGAACGCGGAGGTGCCGTCCGTTCGGCGCTAGGATCATCGGTGATTTGGATCACGACGAGTACGACTCCATCAACCCCGTTCTCTTGAACGCTTCCGCGCGCGATCTACAAGGGTATGTAGATCCACTCCTCCCTCGTTACTAGATGACTCCATAGATAGATCTTGGTGACACGTAGGAAAATTTTGAATTTATGCTACGTTCCCCAACACCGTTGTGATCACCATCGTCACCGGTGCGACACCTTGATCTCCATCGTAGCATCGTTGTCGTCTCGCCAATCTTATGCTTCCACGACTATCACTACCGTTTAGTAATAAAGTAAAGCATTACATCGCGATTGCATTGCATACAATAAAGCGACAACCATATGGCTCCTGCCAGTTGCCGATAACTCGGTTACAAAACATGATCATCTCATACAATAAAATTCAGCATCATGCCTTGACCATATCACATCACAACATGCCCTGCAAAAACAAGTTAGACGTCCTCTACTTTGTTGTTGCAAGTTTTACGTGGCTGCTACGGGCTTAAGCAAGAACCAATCTCACCTACGCATCAAAACCACAACGATAGTTTGTCAAATAGACTCCGTTTTAACCTTCGCAAGGACCGGGCGTAGCCACACTTGGTTCAACTAAAGTTGGAGAGACAGTCGCCCGCAAGCCACCTGTGTGCAAAGCACGTCGGGGAAACCGGTCTCGCGTAAGCGTACGCGTAATGTTGGTCCGGGTCGTCTCGTCCAACAATACCGCCGAACCAAAGTATGACATGCTGGTAGGCAGTATGACTTATATCACCCACAACTCACTTGTGTTCTACTCATGCAAATAACATCAAACCATAAAACCTAGGCTCGGATGCCACTGTTGGGGAACGTAGTAATTTCAAAAAAATTCCTACGCACACGCAAGATCATGGTGATGCAAAGCAACAAGAGGGGAGAGTGTTGTCTACGTACCAACGCAGACCGACTGCGGAAGCGATCACACAACGTAGAGGAAGTAGTCGTACGTTTTCCCGATCCGACCGATCCAAGCACCGTTACTCCGGCACCTCCGAGTTCTTAGCACACGTACAGCTCGATGACGATCCCCGGGCTCCGATCCAGCAAAGCGTCGGGGAAGAGTTCCGTCAGCACGACGGCGTGGTGACGATCTTGATGTTCTACTATCGCAGGGCTTCGCCTAAGCACCGCTACAATATGGTCGAGGTGGAATATGGTGGCAGGGGGCACCGCACACGGCTATGGAACGATCACGGGGATCAATTGTCTGTCTAGAGGTGCCCCCTGCCCCTGTATATAAAGGAGCAAGGGGGGAGAGGTGCGGCCAGCCTTGGGGCGCGCTAGGAGGAGTCCTACTCCCTCTGGGAGTAGGATTCCCCCCCCCCCCAATCCTAGTTGGAATAGGAATCCTCAAGGGGGGGAAAGAGAGAGAGGGGGGCCGGCCACCTCTCCTAGTCCTAATAGGACTAGGGGAGGGGGGAGGCGCGCGGCCACCTAGGGCTGCCCCTTTCTCCTTTCCACTAAAGCCCACTAAGGCCCATTTAGCTCCCGGGGGGTTCCGGTAACCTCCCGGTACTCCGGTAAAATCCCGATTTCACCCGGAACACTTCCGATATCCAAACATAGGCTTCCAATATATCAATCTTTATGTCTCGACCCTTTCGAGACTCCTCGTCATGTCCGTGATCACATCCGGGACTCCGAACAACCTTCGGTACATCAAAATGCATAAACTCATAATAACTATCATCGTAACGTTAAGCGTGCGGACCCTACGGTTTGAGAACAATGTAGACATGACTGAGACACTTCTCCGGTCAATAACCAATAGCGGGACCTGGATGCCCATATTGGCTCCTACATATTCTACGAAGATCTTTATCGGTCAGACCGCATAACAACATACGTTGTTCCCTTTGTCATCGGTATGCTACTTTCCCGAGATTCGATCGTCGGTATCCAATACCTAGTTCAATCTCGTTACCGGCAAGTCTCTTTACTCGTTTTGTAATACATCATCCCGCAACCAACTCATTAGTTGCAATGCTTGCAAGGCTTATGTGATGTGCATTACCGAGAGGGCCCCAGAGATACCTCTCCGACAATCGGAGTGACAAATCCTAATCTCGAAATACGCCAACCCAACATCTACCTTTGTAGACACCTGTAGAGCTCCTTTATAATCACCCTTTTACGTTGTGACGTTTGGTAGCACACAAAGTGTTCCTCCGGTAAACGGGAGTTGCATAATCTCATAGTTATAGGAACATGTATATGTCATGAAGAAAAGCAATAGCAACATACTAAACGATCAGGTGCTAAGCTAATGGAATGGGTCAAGTCAATCAGATCATTCAACTAATGATGTGATCTCGTTAATCAAATAACAACTCTTTTGTCCATGGTTAGGAAACATAACCATCTTTGATTAACGAGCTAGTCAAGTAGAGGCATACTAGTGACACTCTGTTTGTCTATGTATTCACACATGTATTATGTTTCCGGTTAATACAATTCTAGCATGAATAATAAACATTTATCATGATATAAGGAAATAAATAATAACTTTATTATTGCCTCTAGGGCATATTTCCTTCACCAAATGGGTGTTTCACAACAAGCAAGATGAAGATGGACAAGTGGTTCGCAACAAAGCACGTCTCGTCGCCCAAGGCTACACACAAGTTGAAGGTATGGACTATGGTGAGACATATGCTTCCGTTGCTAGACTTGAGTCCATTCGCATCTTACTTGCTTATGCTAATCACCATGATATCACCTTGTACCAAATGGACATTGAAAGTGCTTTTCTAAATGGAAAAATTGAGGAGGAAGTCTATGTTAAGCAACCTTCCGGCTTCGGCAATCCTAAGAAACCTAATCATGTTTACAAACTTCACAAAGCCCTTTATGGTCTTAAACAAGCTCCTAGAGCATGGTATAAATGCTTGACCAAGTTCCTTATTTAAAAAGGCTTTGAAATTGATAAAATTGATTCTACTCTTTTTACTAAAACGGTTAATGGAGAACTATTTGTGTGCCAAATTTATGTTGATGATATCATATTTGGTTCAACTAACCCTCATTTTAGTGAGAAGTTTGGAAAGCTAATGTCGGAGAAGTTTGAGATGTCTATGATGAGTGAACTCAAATTCTTTCTCGGTTTGCAAATCAAGCAAACTAAGGAAGGTACCTTTGTCTCTCAAACGAAGTACACCAAGGACTTATTCAAGAAGTTCAATATGCAAGAATGCAAAGATATGACTACACCCATGCCTACTAGTGGACATCTTGATTTGGCCAAAGATGGTGAACCGGTTGATCAAAAGGTTTATCGCTCTATGATTGGTTCATTGTTATATCTATGTGCCTCCCATCCCGATATTATGCTAAGTGTGTGCATGTGTGCACGATATCAAGCTGCTCCTAAAGAGTGTCATCTTAAGGCTGTGAAAAGGATAGTGAGGTACCTAATCCATACACCAGATTTTGGCATTTGGTATCCAAAGAGGTCCTCTTTTCATCTTGTTGGCTACTCCGATTCGGACTATGCCGGAGACAAGGTTGATAGAAAATCCACTTTGGGTACTTGTCAATTCCTTGGTAGATCTCTTGTGTCTTGGTCTTCCAAGAAACAAAACTCGGTATCCTTATCCACCGCCGAAGCGGAATACATTGCCGCTGGTTCATGTTGTGCTCAATTACTTTGGATGACCCAAACTCTTAAAGATTATGGGATATATGTGAAACATGTTCCATTGCTATGTGACAATGAAAGTGCTATTAAGATTTCTCACAATCCTGTGCAACATTCTCGAACTAAGCATATTGAAGTTCGTCATCATTTCATTTGAGATCATGTTGCAAAAGGGGACATTAACCTTAAGCATGTTCGCACCGATAAGCAATTGGCGGATATATTCACTAAACCACTTGATGAGAAAGTGTTTTGTGGGTTGAGAGGTGAATTGGGCATCATTGATGCTTCAAACTTGGAGTAGGAACTCCATTTGATACATGCAGGGCATGAGCCTATGACTAATCCTCGATATTTCTCTTATGATGCTATTCATATGTCTTGGATATATTTGTACCTTGCATGGTATCTAACCCGTGTAGGTACTTGGTTGAATCTAAATCTATGAGATTGCAACTCACTCACATCTTTAGCAATCTCTACATCACCAAGTCTCTACACAATGGTGGTTGAAGACAAGGAAGCACGAAACCATTCAAACATATCCTTTGGCAAATTCTATGTTGAGTCTCATGATTGTCATGTTGGATACACAAGTGCTCTTCCTTGCAAAGCTAACCCATGTAGGTAGATGAACTTAAACTCCAAGTGGTGCTCCCAACTCTTGATGAACTACATCAACTTTGAGCAACCCACACAAGTTCAACTACATGATCAAGATCAACACCACCACCCAAGGTATGTTATTCCATCTTAGAGAAACTTTACCCCAAATCATGAGCCAAAGCAACTCGACAAGATATGAATACATCAAGATGCTTAAACGAAAAATGGTAACCCCATTTTGAGCTTAAACGATGAGTATGACCTATGATCAAGTGATCTCACTTGACTCCTAAGTCAATATACTCTAACATAGGTGACTTTGTCACCGACCATTTCTAGATGAAGTTCTCTGGTGTTTCTCCGTGATTTTGCATTTGCATATTTGTTTCCCCTTTCAAAAAAAACTTCATCTAGAACTTTTAGTTTCTTTTCTTTCCTTTTTGTTTTGCACATTCTGCATCCAATTCATTGCAAATCTTTCAGTAAATTCCTTGCATATCCTTGTGGGATCTTACTTGTCTAGTGAGATGAGGTGACAAGTGGTTTCACTCTGATGAACTCGGTCACACCGGTTTGTTCTCTTCGGCCCAACTGAAATCTTTCGGTGCAACCGAAGCACACAACTCGGAGTCACCGATTCCATCACAGGAAAACCAACTTGTCACTTATTCCTGATTTATGTTTGCTCCAGCTCCACTCAATGATTCTTGTCCTCTACCAGCATCATATTAGACATGCTGCTTTGCTCTGTGACTCAAGGACCAACCCATTTGTATCACATGTCCAGAAGAGCCCTTCTTGGAAATTGATGTCTAAGGGGGAGAGAGAGATCACATCAAAGCTTAATCCTTCCTATAGGGGAGAAAGAGAGAATACTCAGGGGAGAGAGTTTCTCAACTAGGAGAAAGTAATATCATCAAAGACCCCAGATGCTTGGTGTTCAAGAGGAGAGATGTCACATGTCTTTAAGAGGGGAAAGACATGGTTGGTTGCTTGCTTTAGCTCAAGCTCTGTTGTTTCTTTTTTTTGTTGCTATGATTTTCTGTTCCCTATCTTCTCCCAATATTCCATGCAGATTCAGGGGGAGCAAGACATCTAAGGGAAGGAAATCTTTGATTTTATTGCATATCTTTACCTTTGGGGACATGTCTATATCCAATGTGGTACTTAGTACTCACTCTACGTGTCATTCCAGTCTTGGTTCTCTTGTGGTTTCTCTTGCTTGCTCTGGTCAGTAGGTGTATATGTGTTATTTAACCTTGTTTGCGCAGGTTCATCCCATCCTAAGCCAACTCAAGACCACAAGGTAAGTATATGCATCACAGTCAAGTGAATGAGAAGTTCTTGCTGATGTACATACTGTTTGCAAGAAGGACTCATGAGCATGAAGGTACATTTCTCACATTCACATCATTTGCTCTGATGCATATAGCCAAGATACATGTAACACATTGCTTACTCTGTCATGTTTACGCATTCACATGCTCCTATATTCAATATTCACATGATTGCATACATGTAGGGGGAGCCTATGCATGTTACATGTCTTTCCAAAGCTTTACTTGCTATTCTCTATATCTTTATCTAAAGCTTTGATGTATGTTGTCATCAATTACCAAAAAGGGGGAGATTTAAAGCACAAGTGCTCCCTGGGTGGTTTTGGTAATTAATGTCAACATATCTCTTGTTGGACTAACACTTTTACCTAGTATGTTTCAGATAAGTTCAACAATGAAGTGGCATGGACTAGAGGATGTGGAACCCCTTCAAGATGCTAAGGACAAAGGATTGGCTCAAGCTTCAAGATCAAGACTCTACATTTTCTATTTTAGTGATCCAAGATCACATTGAGTCTATAGGAAAAGCCAATACTATCAAGAGGGGATGAGGTATTGCTTAATGGCTTGCTTGCTCAAAGTGCTTAGTGATATGCTCCAAAACCCTCAACTACCTTCCCACATCCACATATGACCTAAACCAAAAGTTAAACTCGGCCCCACTGATTCTATCTATCCGGCGCCACCGAGTTTCAGATGCCATAGCCACTGCCACGAACCCTAGCAAATCGGTTTCACCGATAGGGATCTCGGTCTCACCGAGAAGGGATTGTAATCTCTCTGTGTATGTCCATTACCAAAATCGGTCTCACCGAGTTTGAGCAATCGGTACTACCGAGATTACAATGCAAACCCTCTGGTTAGCTTATTACCAAAATCGGTCCCACCGAGTTCGTGTAATCGGTCTCACCGAGTTTGCCTGACCAACTCTCTGATTAGCTTATTACCAAAATCGGTCCCACCGAGTTTGTGTAATCGGTCACACCAAGATTATGTTATGCCCTAACCCTAACCATATCGGTCCTACCGAGTTGCATCTCAGTCCCACCGAAAATCCTAACGGTCACTAGGTTTGCTGAATCGGTCCGACCGAGTTTAACCATTCGGTCCCACCGAGTTTGGCAAATTGTGTGTAACGGTTAGATTTTGTGTGGAGGCTATATATACCCCTCCACCCACTCTTCATTAGTGGAGAGAGCCATCAGAACATACCTACACTTCCAATACACATTTTTTGAGAGAGAACCACCTACACTTGTGTTGAGGTCAAGATATTCCATTCTAACCATATGAATCTTGATCTCTAGCCTTCCCCAAGTTGCTTTCCACTCAAATCTTCTTTCCACCAAATCCAAATCCTGTGAGAGAGAGTTGAGTGTTGGGGAGACTATTATTTGAAGCACAAGAGCAAGGAGTTTATCATCAACGCACCATTTGTTACTTCTTGGAGAGTGGTGTCTCCTAGATTGGCTAGGTGTCACTTGGGAGCCTCCAACAAGATTGTGGAGTTGAACCAAGGAGTTTGTAAGAGCAAGGAGATCGCCTACTTCGTGAAGATCTACCGCTAGTGAGGCAAGTCCTTCGTGGGCGACGGCCGTGATGGAATAGACAAGGTTGCTTTTTCGTGGACCCTTCATGGGTGGAGCCCTCCGTGGACTCGCGCGACTGTTACCCTCCGTGGGTTGAAGTCTCCATCAACGTGGATGTACGATAGCACCACCTATCGGAACCACGACAAAAACATCCGTGTCTCCAATTGTGTTTGAATACTCCAAACCCTTCTCTTTTTGCATTCTTCCAAGTTGCATGATTTACTTTCCACTGCTCATATACTCATTGCATACTTGCTTGATATGTATTGTGTTTGTTAAACTTGTGCTTAAACTCCACTTAAACTTAAGAATATTAAAAACTGCAACTTTTGGCACTTAGAGTCTAATCACCCCCCTCTAGACACCTCTTCTCGATCCTTTCAGCGAGGCCAACGCCACCCGGGCTAGGGTTTGTGGCGGCGGCGGCGGGGGCGTGGGGGTCGTGGCTATAGGACGGGGTGAGCGGGGTGCCGGCACGTGCGTCCATGGATGCGGGTCGCCGGCGCCGGCGCACGCGGGGCTTTGGAGGGGGAGAAGAAGAGCGCAGCGCGAGCGTCGAGTGTGCCGCGCGCGGAAGCGGGCGCCGCAAACACACCGCGCGAGGTACCGCTTCCTGCCGCGCGCCCAACTGGTTATACCGCGCGCGCGGTTATTGCGCGCCCGCTGAAACCATCCGCCGGGTTGCGCGCATGCTAAAGTGGGTATATTTAGAACGCGGTGCCTGTTTAGCGCGCCTGTTGAAGATGCTCTAAAAAATTCTAGTTGTTGGGCTTGCGGCGCAGTTCCTCAAGAATCAAGATTTCTATTTTTGGCTGCCTGCAAAGATGGCGTCCAGCGCCGGTGATATGCCCGAGGTGAAATTCAAGAGGACCGGCAGCCTGGGGAGCAGCGACTACGTGCGAGCCGACAAGATCGACCTCACCAGCCTCGACATCCAGCTCGAGCAGCAGCTCAACAAGAAATGGGGCAAGACCAACATCAAGTCCCAGGGACCCAAGGCGGACTGGGAGATTGACCTTGCTAAGCTCGAGATCCGGCATGTCATCGCCCAGGGCACATATGGCACCGTCTACCGTGGCACCTATGATGGCCAGCAAGTCGCAGGTAGCTACCTCAAATCGGCTGGAAACCGTGAACTCATGTTGCTTGATTGTTCTTTATATATGCATGGTCCTATGCCCTCTTATGTATTCATCTGGTCGAATTACACACATGATTATATTTTAGGGGGTTAAAAACACATATGTATATAGGTCATGAGTCATGACTCATGACAAGTATTTATTCACACAAAGCAAGCACAAGTTTGCAGGTTTTGGGATAATTAGTGTTGGAAATATGAGCAATTTACCGGATGATTTTATTAACAGAAATACTAGATAAAGCATGACTAATATAGTAAAGATATAACAAGTCATGCGTTCTGACAGAGAGAAGGAAAATAGCTTCTGCATATATGAACCGTAGCTTATCATATCTATAGCAGACAGTAGAACTAGTTGCATATATGAGGTAGAACCTAACATATTTTAGGGCAAGTATTAGTACGAGAAACTGTAGCAGGATATCTAACAGGAAGAACAACACATACGGGACAGCAGCAGCAGTAGCACTGGACTTGGGGTCGGTGTCCTCGCCAGCCATGTCGTCGAGGAGGTTGTCGACGTCGGGGAAGAAGTCGTCGTCGGGGAAGTAGTCGTTGGAGTCCGGGGCGTCCGTGACGAAGGAGTCAGTCAGTAGTCGCGCAGAGCGCTCCCCAAAAATCTTATCACCCTTCTCCCGTACAGGACTCAAAGAGGTGCGGTTTCGGAGGCCTACTATCGCGACCTGCGGTGCACGCCGCAAGCCGAGATGAGGAAGACAGCAGTAGCTCAGAGATTGGAACCGGTGGCGAGAGGAAGGAGAAATTCTGGTGCGTCTCTCTGAGAGGAGCGACATCTCTTTTATAGGTGCAAGAGAGATGAAACGAACAGACAGCAACCGAGGGGTGCAGCGTTCGTATTCAATATCCACTACAGCAAAAACTTTCCACCTCCCAAGTGACCTTTCTATACCCGTAGTGCGTGGCAAAAATTTAGCCATCGGCTCGGCTCATTCCCGCAACCCGCGCCGCGCCGCGTCGTGGCGGACGGCGGAGGAGGAGCGCGCGTGGATATCCCTCTTGTTCTTATGCTCGTACAAGTGGAGAAAGAACCTCCCTTATAAGGAGGTCTAACTTCCACTAAACTGGCAATGTGGGACTAAACTTTAATAGTATCCCTTGCCTTGCACAGATGGGCTAAATGGACCTCTAGAATTTATTAGGAATTTCTGAAATAGTTATTGGGCTGTCCAAAATAGACTAAATTCCAGCAATTAGTTACTCTAATCTCTTCTATGAGATGAATGATACATGCTGACTTTTATTGACTCTGTAATTTGTGTTCACTCTTTCCCCAATGTTTCAGAACCTTCAATAGGTACAGGTTTTGAGATTAGGCGTGTTTAATCCAGTAGCATGCTCTTTTAAACCCGTCCCGATTTCGAATTGGGCGCCTTAAAGCATAGTTGTTTACCAAAGTGCGATGTCTAGCAGTTTGACAGTTATTCGTGTGCGCCCTGTTAATTAATCCTTGAACTTCATGGTAACTCTTTATGCCTCACACAATGCTTAGTATATTTTCGCAACAATTTGGCCCGCGTGTTTTTATCAGACACACATCAAAATTCATTTCTAGTGTGTTTTAGTGCACCTTCGATTCTGTTTATGTTCTTTTCTTGTACCCAAGAAGCTGCATCTGAATTATGCAGTTTAATGTTTTATTTCTTATGCCGATATTTTACCTTCCTTACATCGGATATTCACATAACTAGCAAACAGTTGAGTTATGCTTTTAGGCACTGTAAAAGGTAGGAGCAAATTTTGCTAGATGGCCAACCTATTGTGAATGCAAGAAGCTTTGCACTTGTACTTTTCAAGGAATCTCTTATAGTTGGATTCAGACAAATACATATATACTTCCTAGTTAGTAAGTATAACGTAGTCGGACAATCTCCTTGCTGCCGCATCCACTCTATGTATTCATAAGATCTGTTAAACCATTACATGCTTATATTGCTACTCTACACATCTACACATATTTATCTGGATTTTTAAAAATCTTAACACGTGAAGAGCCGTTTCACAAAAGAACTGGGTGACTGTCTGTTAGCTGTTTATCATTATTTTGAACATTGCTTGGGCTGGACCATGTATTCATCTGTTTTCCGGCCTTCTGCATATTTGTGTGCCCAGATTGATGCTCTTGCTCATGAATAATTTCAAGATAGTGTCATCTTTTTTCCTCCATCAAGTTATTCCTTTCCCTGACTACATTTCTGGACATTTACTTACTCTGCCAGTCCATCTGAGGTTTTTCACCTTTGGGCAGCAGTCCTCATTTCACATGTCACTCTACATCGATTTCCTGCTAATTAGCAATTTATCACTATCAACATTGATTTATTTAAATTTCTACTAATTTATGATGCTTCCTTCAACCAATTTCCTTTCCTTTGAGTCCTTTGCAAATGAACATGAATTCTTCCGTGTTGAATTTTTGCATATGCTCGTAAACATTTCTGCAGCCTGCTCAATAGTGGATATATGTCTCTGTAACTAAATGTCATGCTATCTGAAGCGTAGTTGTGCTGCTTTGTACCGTCTGCTTTGACTTACTTTCCAAGCTTATCTTTTTGTGACCCACTTCAGTTTCCTAAGTTCTATAGGTTTCCATAAAATAGAAAGTGAAGACTTTGTTCCATTGAGCACTTGAGTTATATGCATGCATGTATGTTGTTCATTTGTTCTTTCTACTAGCTTCATAAAAATTGACATGCTTGTATTTACAGTACACATATTCCAGCAGTAGCATCTTTTAAACTTTACATGATTATAACTATTCTTATTGTTGATTTTCAAAAACAGCGTGTATAATTTTCTATCATTAGATATCCAGTTTTTACTCAAAATCTATGATGAATGTGTCACTTCACCATTTTAGGAATTTGGGATTGTTTTGTTCACAATGTTACGCAATATACGGGCACCCTATTAATTTCATCATATTGTTTGCAGTGAAGCTGTTGGATTGGGGAGAAGATGGTTTTGCCACAGAAGCCGAAACTACTGCTTTACGAACATCATTTAAGCAGGAGGTTGCTGTTTGGCATAAGCTCAGCCATCCTAACGTTACAAGGGTGAATATTTCCAATCATACTTAGCTTCCATCAATCCTGTCCTTCATATGTGATATTTTCTCTTGTAGTAAAGGTGATAGCTTATTGAGTATTAACTTCTAGTCCAGGATTAAAATTTGTAACTGGTATCATGCTCACTATCCTAGGGCTATTTGAAAAGTATTGATTACTCAAATACATGTCGTAATCTCTTCTGCAGTTTATTGGTGCGTCTATGGGGACCACCGACCTCAAGATACCAGTCAATGACAACGGTGCGCGTGCCAACTTGCCAGCTAGAGCATGTTGTGTTGTGGTAGAGTATCTCGCTGGAGGCACTTTGAAGCAGTATCTGATAAAGAACAGACGGCGGAAGCTCGCCTACAAAGTTGTGGTTCAGCTTGCATTGGATCTGTCCAGAGGGTAATAAGCTCTTGAGCCCAAATCACCGCTAGGCAGAAGCGGGTGATCACGTAAACCATAAATAGGGGCCGGCAGATTTAGACATGGTCATTGAAACTTACCAAAAACACACACGCACGCACACAGACACACATGGATGCATTTTGGATATATGTTTTGCCAAATTATTTCATATCTTCCACATGATCTAAAATATGTAATATGTAAGTTTGTATATGGCAAAGCTAATTAATGACACTAATTCCACGCACCAAGTGTAGAGGAACATATTCGTTGGTGCCTCTCATGCTGAGCGTACAAAATGTGCGCCTGATATTGTATTCCTGTTCCTCCTTGTATTGCAGTTGGCTTAAGAAGCAGCTAGTCAGCTTAGTAATGGCTTCATAGCCTGGAGCATGGAGTCCAGATTAATGTCGTGCACGCACACACGCGGGGACGTATGTCTCCCGTGGCGCAGGACGCGGGCCTGTCCAGTCACCACGTTGAGCTGGACGAGCCCAACTGCGCTCACAGACAACACCAGCGTGCCGCTCCTCTCCCCGATTCCATGGAAGCGAACCGGGCTGTGCCCAACACCCCAGTCGACCATGTCCACCAGCACCCGCCGGCGCCACGTCCCCTCCGACGACAACGTCCACATCGCTATCGCCTGCGCCTCCGACGCGACCACGCCCAGCTCCCCGGCCCCGGAGACGACCAGCATAGGTGTCGCATTCACTCTAGTGGCAGGTGGCTCCACTCCGTCGATCAAGTCCCACGGCAGCTCCATCATCCTCACCGCCCCCGTGTCCACGTCCAGAGCGATGATTCGCAGGTCGTGCTCGTGGTGATCGAGATCCGGGAGGAGGCGTACGTACCAGTGCACGGTGCGCCCGGTGACCACGGGGTGGGAGTCGTTGCATGATTTGAATGGTGGGTGGTGCGGGGAGAGGCGGGGTGCGCGGAGGGCGCCCCATCCTCCGTCCCGCGACGAGTAGATCTGCGTCCAGAGGATCTCGTCCGCGGCCAGCAGCTGGAAGGAGCGGCAGTGGTCGTCGACGGCGACCAAGGCGAACTTGTTGCAGCCGTACACCTCCGTGGGAGGGACGTCGGAGGCGTCGCCGGTGAAGCTGTTGCACACCCTGAACTTGGGTAAAGGATGGCGGTCGTGGCGGAGGACGACGAGGCCGTCCCGCGAGGCCACGGGCTCGAGCTCGAGGCTGGCATTGAAGCGGGCGGGGAAGGACTGCGGCGGCACGGTCTTCCGGGCCACGTTCTTGGGGGGACGGGAACTGCCGTCCCAGCACTGGCTCCAGTAGGAGATGCCGCGGAGGAGGGCAGGGTTGAAGCCGCCGTTGGCAGCGGCGCGGAGGGCCAGACGGCGGCGGAAGTCCTGGTCGATGATGGCGCCGCGGAGCCGTTTGCAGGCCGCGGCGCAGCGGACGATGGCCGCGGGGTCGGAGCGCGCGGCTACCTCGACGAGGAGATCCAACGGGAGTCTCGGCGCGGTCGCCTTGACGATCGTCTCATCCCTGCATGCGCCCTTGGTTGACATGGCTTTAGGAGGAGCACGTCGTCAGGCAGCAGGATCGCTGCGCCGGTCCGGCTACCCCGGCCTCCTTGTCGTCGGGGCGGCGAAAGGCGAGGCGAGGCGAGGCGAGGGGCGTGGAGGGAAGCTCGAGTCCACAGCAGGCGGCGGCGTGAAGACGTACGGGTCGGGGCAGGAGATCTGATCGAGTTGTCCTTTAAAAACTGTTGGGAGATGTATCGGTATCGGATCGGACGGCCCAAAATCCGCCGCGTCTACCCGGGTATGTTTTCCTTGAAGAAGGGAATGTCCAGCCTCTGAACTGCAGCCCTGCTGGACGCCTTGCATACGAGTTTCATAGGATTTCTAGGGATTTATAAATCCTTAAGAAAAATTCCCACATTGGCTGTTTGTTTCACAGGATTGGAATCGTTAGGAATTTTTCCTAAGAAATTCATATGCAGCAGAGGAAAAATTTATTGTGCACTCAAACTTGTTGCTATGTGATACCGAACGCCGTTTGATCCAAATTCACGTAATTTTATATTCACGTAGGAGATATGCCAATCTAAACCTGTAGTTTTGCTATTTCTGTCTTTTGAGAATTGTATGGAACAAGAGAGACTTAACCTTTTTCTCATGTGAACATGAGTTATTACTTCTCTAAAGCATGCGAGAGTTCCCTCGACACCGTTCGTTTTTGGGTGGAGTGCTGCGGGGGCTCTCCAAGCCGTCTGATCTGGCTGGACGGCGCGGCCCCGGACGACTCGCTTCAGCTGTCCATTATGTGTGGACTGCTGGCTCGGTCAAGGCCACCATCATGCGGCGGGTTTGGTAGTGCTCGCGCTCGCCCACACGCGAAAGGGAGGCCAAACCCGCATGTTGGCGTATTTGCCTCCGATGATCCGGTTCCGTCGCGCAAGCCGGCCGGGGTCAAAGCCTGCCTCGATGGAAAGGCCCCCTGCATCGTTTGTTTTGTGCTGGCTTCCCACGGCTACTTGCGTGGGGCTTTTTTTCTAGGTCGGTTTATCAATCGTCTTCCCTATTTTGGTCGATTTTACTATTAAGATACTTCTTATTTATTTTAGAAAATATGATTGTGAGCCAATTGCATAGGTCCGCGGGTAGCCCTAGGTGCCTATTGCGTGTCACACAAAAAAACCCGGCCGGAAAAATTCCTATCAGGACATTAGCTAAGATTCAATGGAAAAATTCCTGTCCTATGCATCAAATGACATCTTTTTCTCTATAGGAACTGAGATGCATGTCATCTCTCTTCCTATGATTTTCCTATTCCTACAACATTTTTATCCTATGAACCAAAGGAGGCCTCAACCAATTTGTTCATTTCATTTGTTTTTTCAATTAAAACACCTTAGTTTTTGTAATAGTATTCAAGTATCATTTTTGTGTTTTCTGAAAAATGTTTACAAATTTCAACAAAGGTTGGTGAATTAAAACAATGTTCCCAAAAGAAGGATCGCTGTACATGACAGGCCCAATGATGCCCTTGGGGGTCGTGATTTTGTCGACCGCCTCCATTGCATGCACGAAATACGAATTGCTATAATAACCATTGAAAAAAAAAACTACAACTAACGAGCGGCGTGGCAAAGCGTGCACTTACCTTTGTGGTGTACATTGAAAAGATTTATAATTAGCTTATTTTGCATGAAGCCGACCTAGCTCAGTGGTAGAGCGCGTGGCTTTTAACCACGTGGCCGTGGGTTTGATCCCCACGGTCGGCGATCTTCTGTCCCGACCCTTTTTTTCCCACAAAGCGCAGAAGAAACACTAACCAAAATACACCAGCTGCTCCAACAAATCCTGATTTCGTTTTCTGTACTAATATTCTTTTTCTTCTGTCCCGCCCCTTTTTTTTCCCACAAAGCGCAGAAGAAACACTAACCAAAATACACCAGCTGCTCCAACAAATCCTGATTTCGTTTTCTGTACTAATATTCTTTTTCTTCTGTCCCGACCCTTTTTTTCCCACAAAGCGCAGAAGAAACACTAACTAAAATACACCAGCTGCTCCAACAAATCCTGATTTCGTTTTCTGTACTAATATTCTTTTTCTTCTGTCCCGCCCCTTTTTTTCCCACAAAGCGCAGAAGAAACACTAACCAAAATACACCAGCTGCTCCAACAAATCCTGATTTCGTTTTCTGTACTAATATTCTTTTTCTTCTGTCCCGACCCTTTTTTTCCCACAAAGCGCAGAAGAAACAATAACCAAAATACACCAGCTGCTCCAACAAATCCTGATTTCGTTTTCTGTACTAATATTCTTTTTCTTCTGTCCCGCCCCTTTTTTTTCCCACAAAGCGCAGAAGAAACACTAACCAAAATACACCAGCTGCTCCAACAAATCCTGATTTCGTTTTCTGTACTAATATTCTTTTTCTTCTGTCCCGACCCTTTTTTTTCCCACAAAGCGCAGAAGAAACACTAACCAAAATACACCAGCTACTCCAACAAATTCTGATTTCGTTTTCTGTACTAATATTCTTTTTCTTTTTTTTTGACCCGGGCTAATCCCCTTTCCATTGAAAATATAACGGAAATACAGCCAGTTCCGAGTTCAAACAAGGGAAAGGGAAACAGCGGGATCAAGCACTTCAGAAAAACCCGCTGTGAGCGCTCGCAATCGAAACGCGCACTACGAGGCGAAAACCCTGAAGCACCATCAACACGCATCGAACCAAACTAAAGTTCAGATCACAATACAACCCCGCACCAAGGCATCTCAGTTATGCAGAACAAAAGAAACAAACTCCACACAAACGCTCTCCAGAGTCTTTGGTGTCTCAAATCGATCACTTTAGAAGGCTTCCGCAATGTCTCAGGCCTCCCAGCAGCTGAATCACTCCACGGTCTCGCCCGTGTGTGCAGTCGTGTAGATTCTCATCATCTCTTTAGCACTGTCCTTCAGAATCATTGCACCACGCTCCAGTTCCACTCGTCTTTCGCCCTTCAGAAGACCTGCCCAATAAGATAGGTGCATACAAGCGTTGAAAACAATCTCGAAAGGAGATGACATTTTCTTAAATTCAAAAGTAGCCTGGTTTCGTTTTCTGTACTAATATTCTTTTTCTTCTGTCCCGACCCTTTTTTTTCCCACAAAGCGCAGAAGAAACACTAACCAAAATACACCAGCTGCTCCAACAAATCCTGATTTCGTTTTCTGCACTAATATTCTTTTTCTTTTTTTTTGACCCGGGCTAATCCCCTTTCCATTGAAAATATAACGGAAATACAGCCAGTTCCGAGTTCAAACAAGGGAAAGGGAAACAGCAGGATCAAGCACTTCAGAAAAACCCGCTGTGAGCGCTCGCAATCGAAACGCCCACTACGAGGCGAAAACCCTGAAGCACCATCAACACGCATCGAACCAAACTAAAGTTCAGATCACAATACAACCCCGCACCAAGGCATCTCAGTTATGCAGAACAAAAGAAACAAACTCCACACAAACGCTCTCCAGAGTCTTTGGTGTCTCAAATCGATCACTTTAGAAGGCTTCCGCAATGTCTCAGGCCTCCCAGCAGCTGAATCACTCCACGGTCTCGCCCGTGTGTGCAGTCGCGTAGATTCTCATCATCTCTTTAGCATTGTCCTTCAGAATCATTGCACCACGCTCCAGTTCCACTCGTCTTTCGCCCTTCACGAGACCTGCCCAATAAGATAGGTGCATACAAGCGTTGAAAACAATCTCGAAAGGAGATGACATTTTCTTAAATTCAAAAGTAGCCTGGTTTCGTTTTTTGTACTAATATTCTTTTTCTTCTGTCCCGACCCTTTTTTTTCCTACAAAGCGCAGAAGAAACACTAACCAAAATACACCAGCTGCTCCAACAAATCCTGATTTCGTTTTCTGTACTAATATTCTTTTTCTTTTTTTTTGACCCGGGCTAATCCCCTTTCCATTGAAAATATAACGGAAATACAGCCAGTTCCGAGTTCAAACAAGGGAAAGGGAAACAGCGGGATCAAGCACTTCAGGAAAACCCGCTGTGAGCGCTCGCAATCGAAACGCCCACTACGAGGCGAAAACCCTGAAGCACCATCAACACGCATCGAACCAAACTAAAGTTCAGATCACAATATAACCCCGCACCAAGGCATCTCAGTTATGCAGAACAAAAGAAACAAACTCCATACAAACGCACTCCAGAGTCTTTGGTGTCTCAAATCGATCACTTTAGAAGGCTTCCGCAATGTCTCAGGCCTCCCAGCAGCTGAATCACTCCACGGTCTCGCCCGTGTGTGCAGTCGCGTAGATTCTCATCGTCTCTTTAGCATTGTCCTTCAGAATCATTACACCACGCTCCAGTTCCACTCGTCTTTCGCCCTTCAGGAGACCTGCCCAATAAGATAGGTGCATACAAGCGTTGAAAACAATCTCGAAAGGAGATGACATTTTCTTAAATTCAAAAGTAGCCTGGTTTCGTTTTCTGTACTAATATTCTTTTTCTTCTGTCCCGACCCTTTTTTTTCCCACAAAGTGCAGAAGAAACACTAACCAAAATACACCAGCTGCTCCAACAAATCCTGATTTCGTTTTCTGTACTAATATTCTTTTTCTTTTTTTTTTTGACCCGGGCTAATCCCCTTTCCATTGAAAATATAACGGAAATACAACCAGTTCCGAGTTCAAACAAGGGAAAGGGAAACAGCGGGATCAAGCACTTCAGGAAAACCCGCTGTGAGGGCTCGCAATCGAAACGCCCACTACGAGGCGAAAACCCTGAAGCACCATCAACACGCATCGAACCAAACTAAAGTTCAGATCACAATACAACCCCGCACCAAGGCATCTCAGTTATGCAGAACAAAAGAAACAAACTCCACACAAACGCTCTCCAGAGTCTTTGGTGTCTCAAATCGATCACTTTAGAAGGCTTCCGCAATGTCTCAGGCCTCCCAGCAGCTGAATCACTCCACGGTCTCGCCCGTGTGTGCAGTCGCGTAGATTCTCATCATCTCTTTAGCATTGTCCTTCAGAATCATTGCACCACGCTCCAGTTCCACTCGTCTTTTGCCCTTCAGGTGACCTGCCCAATAAGATAGGTGCATACAAGCGTTGAAAACAATCTCGAAAGGAGATGACATTTTCTTAAATTCAAAAGTAGCCTGGTTTCGTTTTCTGTACTAATATTCTTTTTCTTCTGTCCCGACCCTTTTTTTTCCCACAAAGCGCAGAAGAAACACTAACCAAAATACACCAGCTGCTCCAACAAATCCTGATTTCGTTTTCTGTACTAATATTCTTTTTCTTTTTTTTTGACCCGGGCTAATCCCCTTTCCATTGAAAATATAACGGAAATACAGCCAGTTCCGAGTTCAAACAAGGGAAAGGGAAACAGCGGGATCAAGCACTTCAGGAAAACCCGCTGTGAGCGCTCGCAATCGAAACGCCCACTACGAGGCGAAAACCCTGAAGCACCATCAACACGCATCGAACCAAACTAAAGTTCAGATCACAATACAACCCCGCACCAAGGCATCTCAGTTATGCAGAACAAAAGAAACAAACTCCACACAAACGCTCTCCAGAGTCTTTGGTGTCTCAAATCGATCACTTTAGAAGGCTTCCGCAATGTCTCAGGCCTCCCAGCAGCTGAATCACTCCACGGTCTCGCCCGTGTGTGCAGTCGCGTAGATTCTCATCATCTCTTTAGCACTGTCCTTCATAATCATTGCACCACGCTCCAGTTCCACTCGTCTTTCGCCCTACAGGAGACCTGCCCAATAAGATAGGTGCATACAAGCGTTGAAAACAATCTCGAAAGGAGATGACATTTTCTTAAATTCAAAAGTAGCCTGGTTTCTACGATTCCAGATGGCCCAACATACAGCCGCCAGCCCCATAGTGAAGCACCATTCCCCTTGAGGAAGAAAAGCATAGCACCAAGTACTAATATTCTTTTTCAATTAATACTTATAAAAAAAATCTGCTTGGCGAAACCCATGCTGATTACATCCCCATCAGATCAATGTGAACGGCAACTGTGTCCAAATTTAGCAACGAACCAACGACTGATGCTCAATGTACTATATGCAGCGCTCCCGCTGTCCTTCAGAAACGAGTGAAACCACGATACAGGCATACAGCAGCAGCGAAAGGCGTCGAGCAGTTAAACGAGTGGAACATACCAGACAATATGCCAAAAAAGGGGGAAACATATCACAGGACAGTGGCATGAAATCATCAGCTGAGCAGATCAACAGTTGTTTCCTGCTGCTGGAAAAAACATGAGCACCTATTTTGTTCATCTTTACATGTTGCCACAATTTAACTGTTCCTCTTTTGCTTATCTCTCGCGTGAGGCGGTACAGTAGTGGCAGGCGAAACCCTATGGCCTAGCAAAACTCTTTTTGCCCTCAAGCAAAACACCCAGTTTGGTGCCAATCGACTGCTGGTGTCGATTTCATTTAGTTAACAGCATGAGAAGTGACGATTTCTTCAGCTAACAAGATGAAAAGTGTCGCTTTCTTCAGTTAACACATGACAAGTGTCGACTTCTTCACAAGATGCAGTCTGGCTCCTGACATGGAGGGAGATGTGTAAATAATTGGCATGGTTCTGCCGGCCAGGGTCAGAATATTATGTTTATGTGCCACAAGGCGACAGGCTTCAGGCTTGAGATATACCTCGCCACAGGCTACGGCTACGCTTCTGCCAGCAGCGTGGATAAGGAAGAACGGTTCACAAAGTCCCCGGATTATTATGACTGTGTGCATAAGAAAGAACGGTTTATCTTCACTGCAGCGGGTGCGGCACATCTGTCGTGCTCCGGTAAGCAGGCGCCAGGAGTGCGCGCATGGAATGGGAGGGCTCAAGGGCAAGACTTCGAGAGCACCATTCTTTGTTAATCGGGAAGAACAAGCTGGGCTGACCATTAATCTGGCAGAGCAGCAGTAAGCGAAATGTGTAACTACTGATCTCAACAGTCTGAGATGTACTAATACTACTGAATAAACAAAATACTAACCATGGCGACAATTCAAGTCTGAGCGACGTCACAGGGCGTCAGGCTTCAGATATACGTACCACCTAGCCTAGCCAATGTGTCTGCTTCCTCTTCTTTAGCATGGCTCCAGCCAGCATATAACTGCATAACCACTACCCCGCGGACCTGTTGCGCAAGTCAATTCAGGAGCCTCTCCTTGGCAGCCAATTCTGGAACGTTTTCAACTCGGTTAACCTGATAACAACATGGAGGGTGGAGCCAGCTAGTGTATTAGCCCCTGAGTTCCCACTGGATCGTATAAATGATACGATAATACAATTTTATCCCTCCCCTGTAAAAAGTAGATTTGTTCAGCACTAAAAGACCACAGTACCGATGATTTGTCAGAAAAGTCCCAACCAAAACTAATGAATCAGCAAAAACAAAATATGGTTGCTCTCAAGTTCTCTAGTTTTTTGTTAGTGAAGAGCATAAAAAACGCAATAATTGTAACATTTTCCAGGATGACGGTAATGCTTTATTGTCCCAGTGAGAAACTGAGCATGACCAGTAAATCCAAGAGTAAGCATGCAACTGGTTACTTCAAAATGTTATTTCTTGCACTTCACTGGGGGCTTAATTATTACTCCCTCTGTTGTACAGAAATAAATATAAGAGCATTTAGCTCACGCTCTTATATTTCTTTACGGAGGGGGTACTCGTACCTCACATCATTGAACTCTGTGCAGTATTTAGGTACACCCGCTGCCAGAGACGCCAAGTAGGTGTGTATATCAGTCCTTGCATACCTCTGTGAGCATGGCGTCATAGATCCGGTACCTTTCAGCGCCCTCAACATTCCAGCAGCATCTAAGCCTTCTCCAATTACTCACAGCTGTAATTTTAACCAGCCATTCTGTTAGCTGATTACACTACCCCCCTACTCAGAGCATAATCTCCTTCTTACCTTTGCAGTGCGAGTTGTCAGCTGCATCTTCCGGTATGTGGGGCTCAAGACCTGCACAGAGTAGTTGATTCTTAGTTAGTTAGTGCAAAAGGCATCATCTATCTGAATATTAACTACTGAGGCCTGACCGTGCTATTTTTCTTGCACAATGCGGCAGCCACCTTCGAAATATTTCTTGCAACAACTACTTGATCTGTGCCTTGGGGGGTGCTATTGGCAACGACTGCAGCAATTTCTGAGCGACCAGTTTATGCTTAGGAGTTAGGATGGAATTTGATTGGTGCACTGCATCCAATGAAAAATAGAATGAGGGCGGGCTTCAGATTCAGAGACACCGATCCCAGTATATGCATGAGTGTGTACCATGCAGTTTGACAACATTCCCGGTTTCCCCAACTCAATCTGTTGCTCCCAAGGAGATTGACCTGCAAAACGAAGCAACATCATAAACCGAGATTAGCCACCAACAGCACATGTCTGGCTGAAATAGATAAAAGGTCATGAAAATAAGCTTAAATTTGCAGAGTAAGAAAGAGAGCCGCTTTGCTTAGAGTATTATAAAGGAGAGCTGAGTTCTTTGCCCAAGTAGAGGAGACACTTACACTGCTGTATATACATGAGACACTTCAGAGGGAGAATCCATTTGCAGACCAATTAGGGACCAACTCGTAGTTTCAGTGGCCCATGCTGTATCACGTCAAATGCACAAATGATTCCCCAGACTGCACTGCAGTTTTCACCAAGATAACAGATTGATAATATCTGCAACGCATAACATTGGCTTGGATTACTTATGAATAGTAAGCCTGATTACTTTTACTAAAAAAACTATATTTCATTACTTATGAACAGAGAGCAATGAACTGCCAGACACAGACCAGGCTTAGTTTGCAAAAGTGTTTTTCTAGGACAACATAACAGGAATAAGGTCCTGATAAACTGGGATGGGGCTTGCGCTGAATGATTGCCCCCGCTGAAGCTCAGGATGGTAGCCTATTTTTGGTGCCATGAAATGAAATGTATTTTATCAGCAGCACTGCATTTTTTTTACAGTGAGCTGTACTAAACGTTGAAGACACACAATGGTGATGATGAGCTATTTAGTGAAGGATTTCGAGACATAACTCCTGCCCTCTTATAATAGTTGGTTAGAGCTGAAAAACAGAGTGTGCATGTAGGAAAAGATAAGCGTGTACCATTGCACAATACATTCTAATAAACACAGTACTACAAATTTTAGTCTCAGACAGTTCAAAGCTGCAAACCCAAAGAGTAGACAGAGACAACGATTGTATGATGCCATAGTATTACATATTGTGATCAACTCATAAATTTACTGTGCAGCTCTGCCAGTCTGTGGTGACATGTAGTCCTTGGAAAGAAGGGATCTTCTGAAATCTTAAAAGACACTGTCCTGGGGTATCAGTAGTATGTAGACTGGATACCTGGCATCAGTAGAATGTAGATTGGATACAAAAATACAAACCTTATTGGTGGCAAAACACTGAGAACTGAGTGCTTTCCATAATTATGCCATGATGACCTTTTGAACATCAAAACTGAACTTTCCAGATACACCACCAAGTCTTCATGAGCTTTGGAGAACTATAAACACAAGTGGTACTAATAGCAAAGTAGCAGAAAGCCATCAGAAGCACAAGAAGACCTGAACAGCAAGCCATCAGAAATTAGATTGCATCAACACCTGGTATTGACAATAACGTAGAGTGGATGAAAAATATTTTATAACCTTAATATGAGTTTCTTCAGTTCTTGACTCATATTCTCATTTATTCCATAATTCTGATTGTGAAACCCAAATTATGCAAGTAGACTACCGCGTTTTGATGAATAACAATAACCCAAATTTAAAATGCAAATATGAAGAAGCCTACAAGATCGAACGAACACCTGCACACATAGAACCAAAACAAATGAAGAGAAGAACAGAGACTTGCAGAAGGTATTAGCTGCTAATGACGTTGGTTTTCTTGCCTTGTGGAAAGATAAGGGGCGTTGACAAATAAATCTGAGATACTTTCACTATCTTTGAGAAGAAAATGGAAATCTAATACGGCGGGAGTATAAGTGTTCATTTTAACTTATTGCAGCGAGTATAACTGGAAGTGGATATAAATAATATGGTACAGCAGGAGTGAAGTTCCATACTCACCTGATAATCTGTACAGGAAGGAAGACAGCGTCCACAAGACCCTCATGCCACGCATGTGGCAAGTGTGTATGTATGGAAAGAGCAGAGCACTACAGGGCTAGAAGAATGTACAAGGGAACTCCAAGGCATTGTCCTGAACATTGGATGGGAATAAATGCAGTGTTATTAAGCAGGGTCGCAAGAAAAGGGCAACATGGAAGAACACAAGAAAGTATGTTTGTGTTACCTTGGATCATCCTCTTATGATTTTGGGGATGGTTCCCAACATCCACCTGCACTGCCGTTTTAGCACCTCGCTGCAGTCGTAGACATCTAGCTTTTCCAGTGATTTGGGGAGGCCATCGCTGGGCAATGACGAGACGGCAGGACAGTGGTTGATTGATAATATCTTGAGGCTGGTAAGGTTGCATAGCCCTGCAGGGATTTGCTGAAGATGGCGGAAATGCCTAAACTCAAGTTTCTGGAGGGAGGAGAGGAGCTGAAGGGCGTCCTCTTGCTCCTTGCTGAAGCGCTCCATCCCTTCATGCCCATACCCATGAAGTTTCAGCTTGGTGAGAGAGGAAGAAAGGAAGCTGCAGATTGGTGCAGCAAGGAGCCCTGCTGTGTCATCTGTGCAAAGCTTCCGCAGTGTGGATGAAACAAGCTGTGTTGGCTGCTCTTCTCCTCCTTCAACATCCTCCAAAGTCCGTCTGGGATTTGGATTCCAATTAACAAAGAATATATGGCTTCCCCTGACTTCCAATTCATTGAGCTGGCCCCCGGTGGTAAGGAGAGACTGCAATCCCTGACATTTCAGATCCTTTCCACAAAATTCCAATACTAATCTGGTAAGAGAAGAAAGGTTTGAGAGAGGCTCTAGTGTCCCCATCCCTTCTAATTTTGTAAGCTCCAGGAATTGCAGGGAGGAAGGGAAAATGTGACTGGAAAACGAGAAGGTGGATAGAAACTTTGGGCAATACTTTATGCTTAATCTCTGGAGGGATCGCAAGGCTTGGAGCCATCCTCCTCCAGGAACAAGAGTTGGCGGGTTCACCAGGACCAGCTCTGGGCAGAAAAGGAACTTCAATTTCTGTAGTGAGTCACAGAGATGAGCTGGGAAGAGCAGCACTCCATCGCCCTCTTCCTCTGTTGCTGCTGTTATTTCACCTCCCCCCATCTCTGATGCTGTTTGTCGCAGATCCACCCCCACTACCAGCTGTTTTATGTTTTTACAATCCCGTATCTCCAATTTGGAGAGCTTTGGGAGGTGTGGGAAGAGCTCTGTCAATTCATTCCAACTATTAGTACCATTTAAGTGGCAGATCTCGATGTGCTCAACAGGGAGCTGCCATTCCACATCACCCAGACCTCCTAGTGGTCCAGCCAGACCAGCCAGACCAGCCAGACCATCTGAATGCCTTACAATCAGTGTCTTCAGCGAGGTTAGCATCAGAAGGTGCTTCAACTCCAAAGGTGGGCATCTCTCGAGTGTCAGCTTCTCAAGACCTGTTTCTTTATCGAAAACTAACACTTGGTCTAAGCTTTGCAGATCACCCCATCCAATGATTTCCAGTTGTGCTCCATTCGATGATCTTGAGTATGCAAACCTCTTTAGTAGCTTGACACATTCAATCGTGATGCGGTGCAAACTCTCAATCCAGGAGGCGGGAATCACGGACGAGAATTCTGGACAGTCTTGTATCTCAAGCTCACAAAGATCCCCCAGGTTCTGTAAAGAAGGGAAAACCTTCCAAGAAACACCAACAAGACAAAGAGATTGTAGTGCTTCAACAGCAAGCTCATCACCCAGCCATGTTGGACAAGTGGGGCCTTTGTGCCCTCTAATGCACAACACTTCAAGATTTTCATGTGGTCGAAAGCACTCAAGAACCATTGTTTCCACACCAGGCTCATCACTAGATCGCTTACTATCCCAATCCAATGTTAACCTCCTCAAATATTTTTTCTCAATCAGTTTTGCTTGAGCTGCTTCTTTTTTTGTATGTATTTTCTCAAGGTTGTAGATGCCAAGCTCCCATAGCTTGGTCAATGGCTCTAGTTGCTTTGGTTCAAATCCTTTATTTTTTTTATTGACCCGAAATACCTTCAACTTTTCCAAGAGCTGAAGTTTTCCCACATTACATATATCATAATGAAGCTTATCATCTCTTGGGGTATAATAATGGCACAATTTTGCAAGGTTGCTCGTGTCTTCAGGAAAATCACCACTGCCAGACCATGACTTAAGATCTAGAACCCTTAGATGATAAAATTTAGAGATGTTAATTGGTAAACACCCTACACATAGGAATCGTAGGTGGACAAGTCCTGAAAAATTATGTACCATGGACTCCACGGGATACTTCAGGAGGGGCAAATAAAGAACACGAAGAGCATTTGCTTCCCTGAGAAAATCACCAAATATCTTAGCAAAACCTTCATCCATTGCTCCAAATAACATCAGTGTTTGCAAATGTTCAACCTTCAATCTTGTCTTCAGTTTTTCCAATTCCCTCTTTAATTTTTGACCATTATATTCACCCAAGTTCTCTATGCTTATAGACAAGTGTCGGGTGGATGGCTTAATTTCTACCGATCCAACATCAGGGAGACGAAAACGAAGACAATCATGTGATGCAACCTTCAATGCCAACTCATGCAGTAAATCATGCATAACATATCGGAGACCACCATCAGTTTTATATTCTCTGAAAAATCCATGGATGACTAAATCATTCAAAATGCTCAGACCTATGCCTTCAAAGGTTGGGTTTTGATCGGAAGGTGTCAAAATATCTAGTCCGATCCATAGGCTGATGAGCTCACGGCTTCTGAAACGGTAATCTTCAGGAAATAATGCAGAATAGGAAAAACACCGTTGCAAATGGAAAGGGAGAAAGCCATAGCTAAGCTCCAAGGCAAGCATAATTCCATTGGTCTGTTTCGCCCATTGTTTACTGTTTAGGACCCTTCTCCAATGAGCCAAACTAGGGTCTGTCCTCAGTAATCTACCAACGGTCTTTGCTGCAAGAGGGGAACCCTTTAGTTTTCCCATTATCTTATCTCCAGTGTCAAGCAAAAACCGTTTATCCCCTGGACATTTCTCAACATCAAAGACATATACAAGGAATAACTTCTTAAACTCTCCAGGTTCTAAACCGTTCAGTTCTTTTGGATCTGCACTTTTCTTAACCTGGTCTGCTATTTCTTTTTGCCGAGTTGTGACTAGAATCATGGAACCCTTTTCTTGTGACTTGCCGAGTATCAATAATAGTTTTTTCCAGTCATCCACATCATTAAACTGCCATATATCATCCAATACAAGTAAGAACCTTTTGTGTTTCAATCTGTGTTCAATCAGCTCTTGTGTTGTACTACACCCATTTTCACCTTCCACCGTAAGGGTATCTTCTTTAATCTGTTCTAGCACCTTACCCAGGTTGAAATTGAACGACACACATATCCAAATCCTGACTGGAAAATGATTCTGCACTTGTTGGTTGTTATATATGTGTTGTATCATAGTTGTCTTCCCCATTCCCCCCGGACCAATAACCGGAAGCACAGTTAGACCCTTGTCACAGTATTGACCCTCGGTGATATCATGTATCAAATTATTCATGACATGGTCCCTCCCATACAGTTTTGGCTCTGCACTCTGAGGTGTGGTGGTGGCACGACGCTGAGCAATGTCTAGGACAGTTCTAGGGCCACAAGTCTGCAGAATATCCTTAACATCATTACGCATAAGCTTTAGTTGCTCTACAGTGTCCCTCATCCTTTGGGAGAAATCAGCCCTATTAAACTCAGGCATTGGTTCTTCTTGCGCATTGCCACGATCTTCATCACCACGAACATGTGGATGTGGAGAACATGAGGAAAGGAGCAGTTTACCGAGGCTGGACATGCATCCGCTGACCTTCTGGTTGGTGTCTGATGCTGAGAACGAATCGCCACATGACCTCTGCTGGAGCTCAGCACGCTGCCATGGGAAACAGTTGATCAGTTTGCCAAGATCTTTGATTGTGTGGCGAGCATCACAGGCGAGGTCACGAAGGACACCGTCGCCGGGCTGGTCGGCAGCATCGTACGTGCCGTGAAGCTCGTCGTGGATGCGGAAGTAGTCCAGCTCGTCCAGCAAGTCTTCGGCATTGTGCGCCGAGTCCCACAGCTTCTGCAGCATCTTCTCCGTGGCAAGCCCGGGGAGCTCCTTGGTGGCAGCTATTTCGAGCGTGGCCTGCACCTTCTCCAGTTCCGCTCTGAGGGCCTGGATGTTGAGACCAAATGTCCTGCTGGCCGCCCAAGCCTCCAGCACGCCATCCGCAACGGGGACTAGCGCCTTGCGCACCACCCATTGCGCGGCACCGAGGGCGGTCTCGGCCATCCCCTGGCCGGATGCAGGGATGGACAACGGCGCCTGCATCAAGGAAACAAAAGGAAATCGATGGTAAACAGGCTGTTGGTAGCTGCAAATTAAGGAGAGGAGTGCGCACTAGTACATACCTTGATGGTCCGCCGGTGATGGATGCCGCTGCCGCCTGCCTGATCCAAGCTAGCTGCAAAAGGGGCGTTGGGTTGGGCCGAGTCGGTGAGAGAGCCCTGAAGTTAAGTCGGTTTGAGAAGTCTGGCCAATTTTTTTGTGAAAACCTGATGATGCAGCCAGAGCGTACGTAGTTTGGGCGCAAGCAAGCTGACGTACAGGGAGAGAAGCATTGGGTGATTGTGATGGTGGCGTGTTGGTACAATGGCATGGAATGGGCAGTCTGGCCCAGACCTTTTCTTGCGCTGGGCGGAGAGCAAAGCTAGAGGTGGTGCCGGCATCGCACATGAGCTCTCTCTGCTCCGTCCCAACATATTTGCTAGCAAGACTAGTCAAGATGATAAGTTGGACGGCATCCGTCCGTGGCTGCTGCCAATCTAATCTTGTCCTGGCCAAAGCAGCGGGAGGCACTGCGGCAGGCGAGCGTGGACATGACAGAGCGGGCTCTCTCCCTCTCGTGCTCGCAAAGTGCTCGAGCTAGGTAGGTCGCGGCGGAACGAACGTCGTGGGCATAAGCACAAGCACATGGCAGGCATGCGGCGGGTGGGAAGGGATGACCTGACCCGGTGGCGCTTGCTTCCGGTTCCAGCGGCGGAGGAGACGCCGGGCGACCATGCCGGCCGTGGAGCACAGGCACAGCAGCTCGAATACGACGTGCCTTCGCCCTTGCCCGCCATCCGGTGTCTCCGCGCCGTCGCCGCCGTCGTCGGGAGCGGAGCAGAGCAGAGAAGAGAGAGCAGAGGAGGAAGGAAACGGTTGGGCGATGGTGGGCCACTCAGGTGCCATGACTAGTTGCGGGGCCGGGTACATGGGCCTATCACTACATGGCGACTACCCATTACACACATTCCTCTAAAAAAACGTTACACACACACAAAAAAAATCTTCTTTGTCTTGAAAAATGTCTTCTGCATAAAAAAAATATAAAATCCTCAAAAAAAAAACATAAACAAAAACTATGCCTTGCATGCTCTAAAGTACAGGCCTATAGCTAGGCTCCAATGTAGACGAAATGGAAATTTTAAACTAGCGGCTAAATCTCAAAAATACCCCAAAATTTTAAAGTAAGATTTTGTCGGTTTCACTACGTTCAAAAGTATTTGTCCCATGGTGTGTGTTCCGATCACCGGCGTTTACACAATGGTTTCCTGGTGATTTTATGAACTAGCTTCTTCCCTTTCTCGATTCCCGGCTCTTCGTTATATATACAATGGAAATGGTTGATGCCCGGTTCAAAAAAATGTTAAAAAATATATTTACTTCGCTAATACGCAAAATATTCGTGTGTTTATGTGAAGTATGGTTTAACTATTGAGAGGTCAATTATTGTTATTTATTATTTCTTTTTTCTTTTTAAATAGGTTATCCCAAATATTCCAAACTTTCTCTAACTTCCCCGTGTTCCTTGGTACGAAAGATTTTGGAATGTATAGATAAACAGTGGAGGGAGTAATCAATAGTGTCAAGTACTCCCATGGTTGTCACACCCAGAAAAAGCTACTCCTACCCACAACAGATGGTCTTTCTGAAAAGATACTTATAAGATATGATGTGTATTTTGATTCATCAGATCAAGATGTAGTAATTTATATCTACACCTGTGGTATAAACACAAGTTATTTTTCACTCTCTTCTTTCCAAATATATAAGGTGTATTAGTTTTTTCAAAAGTCAAACATGTCCATGTTTGACCAAGGATCTAGAAAAATGTCTACAATAAATTTATATCATTTGATCCATCATGAAAGAACATATTTTATCTATTAGGTATTGCAAATATTGATATTTTATTCCATATATAATCTTGGTCAAACATGATGACAAAGCTTGGTTTTCATCCTCAATGGATCAATTTGATTATTAACTATGGGAACTCTGTCAGATACAATGTTAGATATAATTCTCTGGAGAGTGAAAAATCTATTCCTAGAGGTATTCGTTAAGGCGATCCACTGTCCCCTTATTTGATTTTGCTTTGTATTGAAGGTTTATCAAGCTTGTTGTTGCATGAAGAAGGAGTTGGTTGCATTGATGGGATTAAGTTGTGCAGAAATGCATAGTCGGTTTCACGCCTTTAAGGAAAAGACTCGATTCATCACAACAAAGATAGAGAGGGAAGAAACACAATATGATCCAACTATATTAATAAAGCTCATGGTACATCAAAATCGTGACAAATCAAGATCACAAGAGAGAGACCAAACACATAGCTACTGGTACATACCCTCAACCCCAAGGGTGAACTACTTCCTCCTTGTCATGCAGACCGCCGGAATGATGAAGAAGGCCTCCAGATAATATCACTTTGGTACAGAGGCTTGTGGCGGCGGTGTTAAAGTTCTAGGTTTCTTTCTAGCTTTCTATATTTATAGGATTTTTCAGCATCGGATTCATGTCAGGGGGAGTCCCGAGGGACCCACGAGCTTAGATTGCGCGCCCTAGGAGGCGTGCCAGATGAGCTCATGAATCCCCTAGACTTTGTCTGGTCCTCCTCCGAAGCTTCATGGGTCTCTTCTTGTCCATAAAAATCACCGTAAAATTCGTGGCATTTGGACTTCGTTTCGTATGGATTTTCTACGAAACAAAAATTTGCCAAAAAAGGAAGTAGCACTGGGCACTAGGTTAATAGGTTAGTCCATAAGATTCATACAAAAATGCACCAAACCATATAAAATTATTGTAAACATGGCATGAATACTTCATAAATTATAGATACGTTGCAGACGTATCACGGATTCACCGGTCGGCACCGAGAACCAATAGTTGCGGGAGTTGCTCATCGCGGTGTGCGGAGGAGGGTAAGGAGATGGGGATGGCCAGCGCAACCGACCTACTTAAATAGCCGTGGCAGGCAGATCAACAATGCATGAATGCGGTGCAATGACTGGAATATGTTTCTTGGTCATCAGGTTCGTGTGAAAGCCAGCGCGGTCAGCCCTCCGGTCACGCATGTCTGCCCGACATCAATGCAGGTAGGCGGGCTTCCGGTCACATCCACTCTGACCGGCATAAACACGCGGCGAGGTTTCTGGAGCGGAAGGTGCGGGAAGGGTTTTTGGTGCGCCTGTGTAGTCGGGCACAAACGTGGCATGAGTCCAGACACCCGCAAACCTCCCCGGGTTTGGTATTGGTTTGTGAGATTTTAGACGTTCAGACACGTCTGCAGAGGTTTCAGGGACGACGTTGAATGGCAAAAATATGACCAAAAAAGGTTGTCTGGGCGTTTAGGGGAGGTTTGGTGATTCGCGTTGGAGTTGCCCTAATATACTCAACATGGTGTGTTGTTACAATTACTCTTATATTTTTACCACTCCAAGTTATATATAGTCAACGCTAAAATAACTTGTACAATAAAATGTCTCAAGTCAACTCTACATGAAAAGAGCATGAAATGTTTTCCAGCAGGAGCTTTACTTTTCGGTAAAAAAAAATAAGAGAATTGGCGAGTTTATAAGAAAAGTTGGCCAAAACCCAATACATCTGTGACACGTGTACATGCCAAGAAGAGGTTTTATTCAGTTTCATTATAAGTGTTTTTCCTTTCTTCTCAAAGGTGACTAGGACCCCTAGATCTCCACCAGCGAGTTCATGGATTTGGTTCCCCTCTACTTGCCACTCTGGCAACCAATGGCGGGGAGGGGAATCCTGATGCCCCGGCTCTGGTTAATACATATGTTAGGGTTTTAATTCTTGTTGTGGTGGGGCTCGAATGGATGGCGGTGCTTCTTCTTCGATCAAGTCTTCCTGGTTTCAATCCTCCTCAATTTCGTTCGTCGGGGCAAATTAGATCGGGGTGTTGGCGTAGATTCTTGCCAGTTCCTCAAGGCAATGAGGTTAGAGATGGCGACGAGATTTGGCGTCAGATTCTTTTGATCGATTCAAAGGTTCAACCAGGAAGATCACGACTCCTGGGCGCTAGTCCTTAGGAGCACGTATACGAAGACTTCTCGGATGTTATCAAGAAGGCCAGGCCAACTCTGGTATGGGAGTGACGACTGAAGGAAATATGCCCTAGAGGCAATAATAAAGTTATTATTTATTTCCTTATATCATGATAAATGTTTATTATTCATGCTAGAATTGTATTAACCGGAAACATAATACATGTGTGAATACATAGACAAACAAAGTGTCACTAGTATGCCTCTACTTGACTAGCTCGTTAATTAAAGATGGTTATGTTTCCTAACCATGAACAATGAGTTGTTATTTGATTAACGGGATCACATCATTAAGTGAATGATCTGATTGACATGACCCATTCCATTAGCTTAGCACCCGATCGTTTAGTATGTTGCTATTGCTTTCTTCATGACTTATACATGTTCCTATGACTATGAGATTATGCAACTCCCGTTTGCCGAAGAAACACTTTGGGTACTACCAAACGTCACAACGTAACTGGGTGATTATAAGGGAGTACTACAGGTGTCTCCAAAGGTACATGTTGGGTTGGCGTATTTCGAGATTAGGATTTGTCACTCCGATTGTCAGAGAGGTATCTCTGGGCCCTCTCGGTAATGCACATCATATAAGCCTTGCAAGCATTGCAACTAATGAGTTAGTTGTGAGATGATGTATTACAGAACGAGTAAAGAGACTTGCCGATAACGAGATTGAACTAGGTATTGGATACCGACGATCGAATCTCGGGCAAGTAACATACCGATGACAAAGGGAACAACGTATGTTGTTATGCGGTCTGACCGATAAAGATCTTCGTAGAATATGTAGGAGCCAATATGGGCATCCAGGTCCCGCTATTGGTTATTGACCGGAGACGTGTCTCGGTCATGTCTACATTGTTCTCGAACCCGTAGGGTCCGCACGCTTAAGGTTTCGATGACAGTTATATTATGAGTTTATGAGTTTTGATGTACCGAAGGAGTTCGGAGTCCCGGATGAGATCGGGGACATGACGAGGAGTCTCGAAATGGTCAAGACGTAAAGATTGATATATTGGACGACTATATTCGGACATCGGAAAGGTTCCGAGTGATTCGGGTATTTTTCGGAGTACCGGGTAGTTACGGGAGAAGCAATGGGCCTTGATGGGCTTTAGTGGGAAGAGGAGAAAGGGCCAAGGGGCTGCTGCGCCCCCCCTCCCCTCTGGTCCGAATTGGACTAGGGAAAAGGGGGCCGGCCACCTCTCCCTCTCCTCCACTTCCTTCTCCCTTTCTCCCCTCTTGGTGGACTCCTACTAGGACTTGGAGTCCTAGTAGGACTCCACATCCTGGCCGCACCAACCTTGGCCGGCCTCCTCCTCCTCCATCCTTTATATACTGAGGCAAGGGGCACCCCAAAGACACAAGTTGATCCACGTGATCTATTCCTTAGCCGTGTGCGGTGCCCCCTTCCATCATAGTCCTCGATAATATTGTAGCAGAGTTTAGGCGAAGCCCTGCTGCAGTAGTGCATCAAGATCGTCACCACGCCGTCGTGCTGACGGAACTCTTCCCCGACACTTTGCTGGATCGGAGTCCGGGGATCGTCATCGAGCTGAACGTGTGCTAGAACTCGGAGGTGCCGTAGTTTCGGTGCTTGATCGGTCGGATCGTGAAGACGTACGACTACATCAACCAAACGCTTCCGTTGTCGATCTACTAGGTATGTAGATCATACTCCCCCCTCGTTGCTATGCATCAACATGATCTTGCGTGTGCGTAGGAAATTTTTTGAAATTACTACGTTCCCCTACAGTGGCATCCGAGCCTAGGTTTTTATGGTTTGATGTTATATGCACGAGTAGAACACAAGTGAATTGTGGGCGATATAAGTCATACTGCTTACCAGCATGTCATACTTTGGTTCGGCGGTATTGTTGGATGAAGCGGCCCGGACCGACATTACGCGTACGCTTACGCGAGACCGGTTCTCCCGACGTGCTTTGCACAATGGTGGCTAGCGGGTGACAGTTTCTCCAACTTTAGTTGAACTGAGTGTGGCTACGCCCGGTCCTTGCGAAGGTTAAAACAGCACCAACTTGACAAACTATCATTGTGGTTTTGATGCGTAGGTAAGATTGGTTCTTGCTTAAGCCCGTAGCAGCCACGTAAAACTTGCAACAACAAAGTAGAGGACGTCTAACTTGTTTTTGCAGGGCATGTTGTGATGTGATATGGTCAAAACGTGATGAGATATAAGTTGTTGTATGAGATGATCAAGTTTTGTTAAAGTTATCGGCAACTGGCAAAAGCCTTATGGTTGTCTCTTTATTGCATAAGATGCAAGCGCCAAATAATTGCTTTACTTTATCGCTATGCGATAGCAATAGTTGCAAGAGCAATAGTTGGCGAGACGACCGTGTGACGACACATTGATATAGATCAAGATAATGGAGATCATGGTGTCATGCCGGTGACAATAGAGATCATGACAGTACTTTGGAGATAGAGATCAAAGGCGCAAGATGACGATGGCCATATCATGTCACATATTTTGATTGCATATGATGTTTATCTTTTATACATCTTATTTTGCTTAGTTTGACGGTAGCATTTTAAGATGATCTCTCACTAATTATCAAGAAGTGTTCTCCCTGAGTATGCACCGTTGCGAAAGTTCTTCGTGCTGAGACACCACGTGATGATCGGGTGTGATAGGCTCTACGTTCAAATACAACGGGTGCAAAACAGTTGCACACGCGGAATACTCAGGTTATACTTGACGAGTCAAGCATATACAGATATGGCCTCGGAACACGGAGACCGAAAGGTCGAGCGTGAATCATATAGCAGATATGATCAACATAGTGATGTTCACCAATGAAACTACTCCATCTCACGTGATGATCGAACATGGTTTAGTTGATTTGGATCACGTGATCACTTAGAGGATTAGAGGGATGTCTATCTAAGTGGGAGTTCTTAAGTAATATGATTAATTGAACTTAAATTTATCATGAACTTAGTCCTGGTAGTATTTTGCAAATTATGTTGTAGATCAATAGCTCGCGTTGTTGTTTCCCTGTGTTTATTTTGATATGTTCCTAGAGAAAATTGTGTTGAAAGATGTTAGTAGCAAAGATGCGGATTGGATCCGTGATCTGAGGTTTATCCTCATTGCTGCACAGAAGAATTGTGTCCTTGATGCACCGCTAGGTGACAGACCTATTGCAGGAGCAGATGCAGACATTATGAACGTTTGGCTAGCTCAATATGATGACTACTTGATAGTTTAGTGCACCATGCTTAATGGCTTAGAATTGGGACTTCAAAGACGTTTTGAACGTCATGACCATATGAGATGTTCCAGGAGTTGAAGTTAATATTTCAAGCAAATACCCGAGTTGAGAAATATGAAGTCTCCAACAAGTTCTATAGCTAAAAGATGGAGGAGAATCGCTCAACTAATGAGCATGTGCCCAGATTGTCTGGGTACTACAATCGCTTGAATCAAGTGGGAGTTAATCTTCCAGATAAGATAGTGATTGACAGAATTCTCTAGTCACCATCATCAAGTTAGTAGAACTTCGTGATGAACTATGATATGCAAGGGATAACGGAAACGATTCCCAAGCTCTTCGTAATGCGGAAATTGACGAAGGTAGAAATCGAGAAAAACATCAAGTGTTGATGGTAGACAAGACCACTAGTTTCAAGAAAAGGGCAGAGGGAAGAAGGGGAACTTCAAAAAGAACAGCAAGCATGTTGCTGCTTAAGTGAAGAAGCCCAAGTCTGATCCTAAGCCTGAGACTAAGTGTTTCTACTGCAAAAGGGACTGGTCACTGGAAGCGGAACTACCCCAAGTGATTGGTAGATAAGAAGGATGGCAAAGTGAACATAAGTATATTTGATATACATGTTATTGATGTGTACTTTACTAATGTTTATAGCAACCCCTCAGTATTTGATACTAGTTCAGTTGCTAAGATTAGTAACTCGAAACGGGAGTTGCAGAATAAACAGAGACTAGTTAAGGGTAAAGTGACGATGTGTGTTGGAAGTGGTTCCAAGATTGATATGATCATCATCACACACTCCCTATACTTTCGGGATTAGTGTTGAACCTGAATAAGTGTTATTTGGTGTTTGCGTTAAGCATGAATATGATTTGATCATGTTTATTGTAATACGGTTATTCATTTAAGTAAAAGAATAAATTGTTGTTCTGTTTGCATGAATAAAACCTTACATGGTTACACACCCAATGAAAATAGTTCGTTGGATCTCGATCGTAGTGATACACATAATCATAATATTGAAACCAAAAGATGCAAAGTTAATAATGATAGTGCAACTTATTTGTGGCACTGCCGTTTAGGTCATATTGGTGTAAAGCGCATGAAGAAACTCCATGTTGATGGGATTTTGGAATCACTTGATTATGAATCACTTGATGCTTGCGAACCATGCCTCATGGGCAAGATGACTAAGACTCCGTTCTCCGGAGCGAGCAACTGACTTATTGGAAATAATACATACTGATGTATGCGGTCCGATGAAGTTAAGGCTCACGGCAAGTATCATTATTTTCTGAACTTCACAGATGATTTGAGCAGATATGGGTATATCTACTTGATGAAACATAAGTTGAAACATTTGAAAAGTTCAAAGAATTTCAGAGTGAAGTGGAAAATCATCGTGACAAGAAAATAAAGTTTCTACGATCTGATCGCGGAGACAAATATTTGAGTTACGAGTTTGGTCTTCAATTAAAACAATGTGGAATAGTTTCACAAACTCATGCCACATGGAACACCACAGCATAATGGTGTGTCCGAACGTCATAACCGTACTTTATTGGATATAGTGCAATCTATGATGTCTCTTACCGATCTACCACTATCGTTTTGGGGTTATGCATTAGAGACAGCTGCATTCACGTTAAATAGGGCACCATCTAAATCCGTTGAGACGACACCATATGAACTATGGTTTGGCAAGAAACCTAAGCTGTCGTTTCTTAAAGTTTGGGACTGCAATGCTTATGTGAAAAAAGGTTTCAACATGATAAGCTCAAACCCAAACCGGAGGAGTAAATCTTCATAGGATATCCAAAGGAAACTATTGGATACACCTTCTATCACAGATCCGAAGGCAAGACTTTTGTTGCTAAATTCGGAGTTTTTCTAGAGAAGGAGTTTCTCTCGAAAGAAGTGAGTGGGAGGAAAGTAGAACTTGATGAGGTAACTGTACCTGCTCCCTTATTGGAAAGTAGTTCATCACAGAAATCTGTTCCTGTGACTACTATACCAATTAGTGGGGAAGCTAATGATGATGATCATGTAACTTCAGATCAAGTTACTACCAAATCTCGTAGGTAAACCAGAGTGAGATCCGCACCAGAGTGATACGGTAATCCTGTTCTGGAAGTCATGTTACTAGACCATGACGAACTTGCGAACTATGAGGAAGCAATGATGAGCCCAGATTCCGCGAAATGGTTTGAGGCCATGAAATCTGAGATATGATCCATGTATGAGAACAAAGTATGGACTTTGATGGATTTGCCCGATGATCGGCAAGCCATAGAAAATAAATGGATCTTCAAGAGGAAGACGGACGCTGATAGTAGTGTTACTATCTACAAAGCTAGAATTGTCGCAAAAGGTTTTCGACAAGTTCAAGGTGTTGACTACGATGAGATTTTCTCACTCGTATCTATGCTTAAGTCTGTCCGAATCATGTTAGCAATTGTCGCATTTTATGAAATCTGGCAAATGGATAAACAAAACTGCATTCCTTAATGGATTTACTAAAGAAGAGTTGTATACGATGCAACTAGAAGGTTTTGTCGATCCTAAAGGTGTTAACTAAATAAGCAAGCTCCAGCGATCCATCTATGGACTGGTGCAAGAATCTCGGAGTTGGAATATACGCTTTGATAAGTTGATCAAAGCATATAGTTTTATACAGACTTGCGATGAAGCCTGTATTTACAAAAAAGTGAGTGGGAGCACTACAACATTTCTGATAAGTATATGTGTATGACATATTGTTGGTCGGAAATAATGTAGAATTATTCCGCAAAGCATAAAGGAGTGTTTGAAAGGATTTTTTCAAAGAAAGACCTCAGTAAAGCTGCTTACATATTGAGCATCAAGATCTATAGAGATAGATCAAGACGCTTGATAAGTTTTTTCAATGAGTACATACCTTGACAAGATTTTGAAGTAGTTCAAAATGGAACAGTCAAAGAAAGAGTTCTTGCCTGTATTGCAAGGTGTGAAATTGAGTAAGACTCAAAGCCCGACCACGGCAGAAGATAGAAGTAGAATGAAAGTCATTCCCTATGCCTCAGCCATAGGTTCTATAAAGTATGCCATGTTGTGTACCAGATCTATTGTATACCCTACACTGTGTTAAGCAAGGGAGTACAATACTGATCTAAGAGTAGATCACTGGATAGCGGTCAAAATTATCCTTAGTGGAATAAGGAAATATTTCTCAATTATGGAGGTGACAAAAAGGTTCGTCGTAAAAAGTTACGTCGATACAAGTTTTGACACAGATCTGGATGACTCTAAGTCTCGATCTAGATACATATTGAAAGTGGGAGCAATAAGCTAGAGTAGCTCCGTGCAGAGCATTGTTGACATAGAAATTCGCAAAATACTTACGGATCTGAATGTAACAGACCCGTTGACTAAAATTATCTCACAAGCAAAACATGATCACACCTTAGTACTCTTTGGGTGTTAATCACATAGCGATGCGAACTAGATTACTGACTCTAGTAAACCCTTTGGGTGTTGATCACATATCGATGTGAACTATGGGTGTTAATCACATGGTGATGTGAACTATTGCTGTTAAATCACATGGAGATGTGAACTAGATTATTGACTCTAGTGCAAGTGGGAGACTGAAGGAAATATGCCCTAGAGGCAATAATAAAGTTATTATTTATTTCCTTATATCATGATAAATGTTTATTATTCATGCTAGAATTGTATTAACCAGAAACATAATACATGTGTGAATACATAGACAAACAAAGTGTCACTAGTATGCCTCTACTTGACTAGCTCATTAATTAAAGATGGTTATGTTTCCTAACCATGAAGAATGAGTTGTTATTTGATTAACGGGATCACATCATTAAGTGAATGATCTGATTGACATGACCCATTCCATTAGCTTAGCACCCGATCGTTTAGTATGTTGCTATTGCTTTCTTCATGACTTATACATGTTCCTATGACTATGAGATTATGCAACTCCCGTTTGCCGGAGAAACACTTTGGGTACTACCAAACGTCACAACGTAACTGGGTGATTATAAAGGAGTACTACAGGTGTCTCCAAAGGTACATGTTGGGTTGGCGTATTTCGAGATTAGGATTTGTCACTCCGATTGTCGGAGAGGTATCTCTGGGCCCTCTCGGTAATGCACATCACATAAGCCTTGCAAGCATTGCAACTAATGAGTTAGTTGTGAGATGATGTATTACGGAACGAGTAAAGAGACTTGCCGATAACGAGATTGAACTAGGTATTGGATACCGACGATCGAATCTCGGGCAAGTAACATACCGATGACAAAGGGAACAACGTATGTTGTTATGTGGTCTGACCGATAAAGATCTTCGTAGAATATGTAGGAGCCAATATGGGCATCCAGGTCCCGCTATTGGTTATTGACCGGAGACGTGTCTCGGTCATGTCTACATTGTTCTCGAACCCGTAGGGTCCGCACGTTAAGGTTTCGATGACAGTTATATTATGAGTTTATGAGTTTTGATGTACCGAAGGAGTTCGGAGTCCCGGATGAGATCGGGGACATGACGAGGAGTCTCGAAATGGTCAAGACGTAAAGATTGATATATTGGACGACTATATTCGGACATCGGAAAGGTTCCGAGTGATTCGGGTATTTTTCGGAGTACCGGGTAGTTACGGGAGAAGCAATGGGCCTTGATGGGCTTTAGTGGGAAGAGGAGAAAGGGCCAAGGGGCTGCTGCGCCCCCCCCCCTCCCCTCTGGTCCGAATTGGACTAGGGAAAGGGGGGGCGGCCACCTCTCCCTCTCCTCCACTTCCTTCTCCCTTTCTCCCCTCTTGGTGGACTCCTACTAGGACTTGGAGTCCTAGTAGGACTCCACATCCTGGCCGCACCAACCTTGGCCGGCCTCCTCCTCCTCCATCCTTTATATACTGAGGCAAGGGGCACCCCAAAGACACAAGCCGCACCAACCTTGGCCGGCCTCCTCCTCCTTCATCCTTTATATACTGAGGCAAGGGGCACCCCAAAGACACAAGTTGATCCACGTGATCTATTCCTTAGCCGTGTGCGGTGCCCCCTTCCACCATAGTCCTCGATAATATTGTAGCGGAGTTTAGGCGAAGCACTGCTGCAGTAGTGCATCAAGATCGTCACCACGCCGTCGTGCTGACGGAACTCTTTCCCGACACTTTGCTGGATCGGAGTCCGGAGATCGTCATCGAGCTGAACGTGTGCTAGAACTCGGAGGTGCCGTAGTTTCGGTGCTTGATCGGTCGGATCGTGAAGACGTACGACTACATCAAGCAAACGCTTCCGTTGTCGATCTACTAGGTATGTAGATCATACTCCCCCCTCGTTGCTATGCATCAACATGATCTTGCGTGTGCGTAGGAATTTTTTTGAAATTACTACGTTCCCCTACAACGACAACGTCTTGTCAGCGACTCGTTTTGACGACGGCAATTGGCGTTCAATGGTACATAGCTCTCAATGTAATACTCCCACCGTCTCAAAATAATTGTCTCGACTTTGTACTAACCCTAGTACAAAGTTGCATTAACGTTGAGACACTTATTTTGGGACGGAAGAAGTATTTATTATGTTTTGGATGCTTTGTATTTCTGGTGAACCTTTGTAAATACTTTTAAAAATTAAAGTAAAAGACACATTATTGAACAATAGTAATGTTTTATTTGTTTCTTTTGAATTTTATAAATTACTTACTATATTAGTAGGAAAATGTAAAAATGTGATAAAGCTTGTGTCACTTAAAAAACAAATTGTTCTACACGAAACAGTTGTAAGAAACTTGGTAAATAAATAAATAATAGTTTGTCTAATTCACATCTAGATGTTTTTTAAGGATGTCACATCTAAGCTCCCACAAATATATATATATATATATATATATATATATATATATATATATATATATATATATATATATATATATATATAAGGGTCTGTTTAGGACGCATCTAAATGTGACATAGTTATGTCACATCTAACCTGATAAGCACTATGTTTGTGGTCTATTTTTTTCCCAACTTTTTTTTATTTCTTGTTGCTGCGTAGTTATTTTTAGGAGGTTAGATGTGACATCATTAAAAAACATCTAGATGTGAATTAGACAAACTGTATATATAATGCATCAACAAAAAACAAAAAAATAAACAGGATAAAAAAAGACCACAAATAAAGTAGATATCAGCTTAGATGTGATATAATTATGTCGCATCTAGATGTGTCCTAGATATACCCAATAAATAAAGGAAAAGACAGGAAACAAAGGAGGGGGGTTTTCTTTTCCTTGCTGAAGAATACTACTCCCCGTACTCCTCGCCGCTCCGACCCGCCGCCGCCGTCGCCGTCGCCTCCTCGCTCTTGACGGCGAGCAGTCGCGTCCCAGCGGCGTGCGAGGGAGGGAGGGCGAGCTCCGGGCATGGCGTGGGCGGCGCTGAGGCCGGTGGTGAAGGCCTGCATCGGCGGCTCCCTCATCGGCCTCACCATCTCCGACCGCTACTTCTCGTTCGCGGCCGTCCACGGCGACTCCATGCGCCCCACCTTTGAGGGCAGCGCAGGTAATCCCCCATCCACACACACACAGCCCACTACCAGACCGGATTCCTCACCGATTTCTGACCGCCGCACGCCGGAGTGACCAGATGGACGCGAGTACGCGCTGGTGAAGCGGAGTCCCCTCTACGACTACTCCCGCGGCGAGGTCGTCGTCTTGGCGTAAGAAACCTGCCGATTCCCGTCCGGGTTGCCTGGGTGGTTCCTGAATCCAGCTTTCCATGGGTGGGTGCTGCTCCAAATAGATACTGAATCTTGATGGTTGCTGCTGTGTGTGCGTGTGTGCAGGTCGCCGGTGGACCACCAGAGGAAGACGATCAAGAGGCTGATTGGGCTGCCCGGCGACTGGGTCAGCCTCCCCGACAAGGAGGAGGTCCGGAAGATACCGGAGGGCCACTGCTGGGTCGAAGGGGACAACGGCGGCGTCAGCCGGGACTCGAGAGCCTACGGCCCTGTAAGAAACAAATTCTACTGCCCCCTTGGAAATTTTCACCTAATTCTTTCGCGCCATCTTGATAGACAAAACTGCAATCAAGTATCAGTTCACCAACAGGTCGAATCCCTCTCGGTTTTGGATGAAAGGGGCTTAAGCTTCGACCCACTTTATTTCTGTGAAACCCAAATAACATAACATCCATTACACTTCAGGCTTAAACATGAAAGCAGCCTAAAGATGAAACCGAGCCAGCATGAAGCCGCTCCTTTGTTCTCGAGTGTTCCTATCTTGCACTGCCACCTTACCTGTTATGCATCATTGTATTACTCTGTTTATATCTTCCGGTTTGATCTAGCTGCAGTTTGTATTGTGCTAAATTGAACCCATATTGCTTAGCTCCATTAAATAAGCGCCTAATCGAACTAAGCAGTGGGAAGGGGGCTTTGCACTTTTCTTGGTGCTATTATTGATACTGCTATCATGCAATCTACCTTTGCATAGTCCTGGCAATGATGAACATGTTAATTCTTGTGTTGTCTGCAGGTGCCGCTTGGTCTGGTGCAGGGGAGGGTGACGCACGTGGTGTGGCCGCCTAGCAAGATGGGCCGCGTCGACAAGAGGGTGCCGTCGGAAGGAAGGGGAAGGGTCATGCCACAGCGCAATCTCTAGCCTCCCTTGGCGGCCGCTTTGTCCCGCAGTTTTGTTCGTCCTCACAGAAGATTGATTCATCATGTAATAACAAATGTAACATGAACAGACATTGCGCGTTCCAGATGTAGCAGAGCAATAGAGACTTTCTTCTGTAACATTACCTATCGGCTGTATAAGGGAAGGGCAAGCAGAAGCTTTGGTAGGAGGAGCCTGCTAGGCTAGGCAGTAGCTGCAGGCAAATTTTGGGTGGATGGTGATGATGCATTGACGTGTATAATGTATACTCCCTCCGTTCCTAAATATTTGTCCTTCTAGACATTTCAAATGACTACTATATATATATGTTGCCAAAATCCTCTTGAATTTGAAACTTCGGCTGGATTTGGTACGTCCATATATGCAGGTGGCGTTACACCCTCTGCTTCCTCTGAAACCCACATACCCTCTTTCTCCCTCTGTTCAAATTTTCTGGGTGCTCCTCCGCCCCCCTCGATGTCAATCGCCGCCACTGTATCTGCCTCTGCACACAGGAAGAAGAAGAAGAGGCAATGATCGCCGCCACTGTACCTGCTGAGGCGGCCCGAGAAGCCATGTCGGCGCCGGGCACACTGACAGAACAAAGGTTGTTCTACATTGGCAAAAATCGATGCACATAGTATCACTTGACCCATGATCCCCACAACTCAAACATATGTACATCATAGATCTCCAGAGAGGTACGGTCCTTCTTTTCCAACCATTTCAACTTTTGCTTACACGAGGTCCACATGGATGAAGGAACAAACTGAAGAATTGCCAGTGGATTTATTCTGTATGCGTTATATAACTCAAAAGCTTTAGTCCACCGGCACTGGCTGCATAGCCTCAGCCTCCTTCCTCAGACCTTCGAACAGCGCCGACGATAAGTATTGCTCTCCCGCGCTCGGATGAACAGTCTGAAACAACAGGCGAGTCAGTTTCTGAAACTTCTCCATCTTTAACATATTTTTGTATGAATTTCATAGATATGGGTATGTAATGTCGTGCCACGATGAGCTTCCCTCTGTTTTCGGGCCTCTTTGCAAGTTCAATCTGTTGGCTCCTGATGATATCCCCACCTGCGAAAATTCCACAAGTTCAGCAACAGTTCAATGTAATCTGTGGAGTTTAACATTAGCCAATAATCGCATCAGGAGTCTCTTCTTCATCTTGATTCTTCCTAACCATACATGTCCTTTTGTAAGGGAGCAGTAGATTTGTTTTTGCAGCGCCAGTTGTTGCACCATCTTGACGGCATCCTCACCTTTCACCTGTCAATTACATGTGTGGATTCAGTAAGAACTATATAATCTATTCTATGAAAAGAACATAAGTCCAGTTTGATTTGATTCCTTACCTCAAGAACCTTCTCCATTATGTCCATGTCCAAAATGTCTGGCTTGAATCCCACTCCATTTCCAGTGATCCGGTGAGGCCCTGCAGCAGTTAGCAGCATGACTATAGAAACTAAAAGAAGAGTACATCATTTACAGAAAGCCCGATAGGCTACCTGGCTTGCCACCATTCAGAATATTTGCTTGGGCAGGTTCAACTCATAAATCTTCGCATTGGGATTCTTCTCCTTGAGGTACTTGCCGACGCCGCTGACAGTACCGCCACTGCCGATCCCGATGACGAAGATGTCAACCTGCCCAAGCCCGTATCTCCGGGCCGGTGGTATCATATTCAAGAGAAATATGAGGGATTGGCCACTTGACTTTATTGATCAGGTGAGGTTTGGCTCCTCATCTGATCAATATGCCGATCCTCCTCATATTCAAGAGAACAGTAAACCAGATTGCTCTTGACTTTATTTGATCAAAAGAGAGTGCCCCACGAATACAATCGGGGATTACATAAAAAAAAAGAGTCACTAAGAAGCAGCTAGGCTAACGGAAATGGCTTCATAGCCCGGAGCAGCGAATCCAAATTAATGTGGTGCACGCACGCATCGGAAAAGGTATTTCTCCGGTGGAGCACCACGCGGGCCTCCTTCATCGCACCGGGAGGGCCGGCAGTGCTCTGGTCTCCTCGTCGCACGCTTGGGCGCACGGGCCATCCGAGACCGGGCATGCGCGCTTGGCTGGCATGGCTGCAGTGCGAGGAGCACGTCGTCGGGCATGCCGGTGGCCTGGGGAGACGGAAGCTCGAATCCAGCAGGCGGCGGCATGACAGAAGCGGAACCTCCCAAACCTTTAACCTCCTCCTCCGGCTCCAGCGAGTTCAGCACAAGAGGCAGCAAAGGGACATGTGACAGGCAGCTCTCGGTGGTTCCAGACGAGAGTTGCAACTTCACAGGATCCTTGCAGGGGAAATATAAAAGTTGACAAGAGGAATGAGCCCAAGATATGTGCAAGTTAAATACAGTGGCTAAGAACATATCTCTGGGGCCAGGCTAGACTTACCCACCAAGCAGGATTGTAATCTGAACACTGCCAATGGGCCATGCCATCCGTCAACAAATCAGTGCCCCTCCATCTCTTACCGAACAGTGTTGTTGGCATGAAACCGAACCATTCCATAAAGAGAGAAAAGAAGAAAATTTATAAAGATATTCACAGATAGAGCAGATAAGACTTGTGCTGTAGAAAAATGATTTGTTCAGAAAGGCATAATTTGCCAGATATAGATGGTTAGAAGATTGGTATCACTTGCTGGTACAAAATGTGTCTGCCCCTATGCCCAACTGCTCAAGGGAAACACCAGACATCAGCCAAATGGCAATAGGTGCCAGACAGCAGTTATTCCTTACGTCAATGTTCGGCTAGCAGCGACAAATGTTCTGCAATTCTCAAAATCACATTTGCAACAATTGGACAAATGCTAATTTGCTACAAACACTAAAGTTTGCACGAAACAATACTGGATGGGAATTAGCACTGAAAGCTTTAGTGTGCACCATGCCAATATATTTATCTACAGGTAATTACAAGTGGCAACATACTCCTCATGGTTCCTGAGTTGACTGCCTGCTGCACGCTTTCCGAGCTGTACAAGGACCAGACACTCCGTAATTTAGCAAACACGTGTCTGTAACTTCAACCATCTCTAGTGCATGATAACATGAACATTCAAGACTGACGAGCCAGTGCACTTGAACATATAATGTAAGTTTCTCCGAAAAATATACATTGCATTATGTATTTAACATTTCAACTGTTTGTAGAATTTATTCAGCTATACTAGTACAAAGTAAAAAGAAGTGCACACCACCATCTGTTTTATTTCCTTGCAACTAGAAGTAAATGGTTCTCAAGAAATAGTGTCACTAACTGGAACTGGAACTCAAAACATAGTGATGTAATTCTGTATTTTTAACATGTATAGATAAATTTTATATATGCAGAATCTATAATGTCACAGAAATATCACAACTGTAATTTAATCGTTTCCCCTAGTTTCTGCATGCAGCAGGTAAATGACAATTTCAACAATAACTTCGTCTGAATGGAACGGGAGTTGTTTTGTGCAAAACTATAATGATCAGTACACCAACAAAAATGATAAAAAAATGGACCATGAAAAACACGATTTGTCAGACCATGGCAGCTCAGCAGTAAGAACACAATCAGATTGAAAGAACATATTGAGCTCAGTAGCTAACCTCTTGCTTCTATGATGAACCAGACATCTCTCTGGGTCATACCGGAAATTTCAGCATTGATAATTTCGATGGGAGCACCATCAGCTTCAGTAGCACATATACTTTCCGGCACAAATTCTAGCAGCCGAGGCTGTAGTGGCGGAGTGGGCATCGAATCAGTAAGGCAAACAGATCTTATTTCACCTTTGACAACTGGCTAAAGTACATAATGAACCATACAATCCGTTATTTTACAGGATGAACGACAGATTGCCGGCAAACACTAACAGCATAACAGGAAACGACAAGACTTAACAAACTTAACTTAGGAGTGACTCGATTCCTTTTACAACTAGTATTGGCCAAGGAGCAGGACTGCTTAGAGCTAAAACAGCTGCTCTAAGCAAATAAAGCAGTAGAACAAGAACTTGACTGAAGAACATTTCCAAAACTGATCCATACTAAGCAGCTAGCTCAGAGGCTTCATGGTCTGGAGCAGAGAGGACAAATCAATCTCGTGCAGGCAAACCTGCGAGATGTATGCCGTATCGCTGCGGTGGTAGACGACGACCGCCTCTTTTGTGGCAAGGTTGAGCCGAATGAGCCCAACTCTGCCTACGTATAAGATGACAGTGCCACTCCTGAGCCCGAATCCCTCGAACTGAACTGAGCTGTGCACGCCCCAGTCCTGCTTGTCTATGAGCACCTGCCGGATCCATCTCGGCGGCGAGCTCGGCTCCCCCTCGACGGGGGGTAACATGGTCCACATTGATATAACCTGGGTCTCCGAGACCACAACCTTGAGCCTCCCGTCCACGGAAGCGGCCAGGAGGAGGCCCCGGTGGCTCATAGAGGCCGTCATTCTGCTGGTGCAGCCCCGCGGCAGATCAATCACGGTGGCCTCCATGGTGTCGACGTCCACGGCGACGATGTACGGCTCCGGGCCAGACAGGTGGCGGCCGGGCGGCAGCGGCTCCGGGTTGCAGAGCCAGTGGACGGTGCGGCCGATGACGAGGGGGTAGGAGTCGTGGAACGGCCTGGACTGGCGGCGGGGGAGCGCGGCGCGGACGGGGCCCCAGCGGCCCTCCCGGGAGGAGTAAATCTGGATGCGCAGGCGCTCGTCGGCGACGAGCAGCTCGAAGGCGCGGCCGTTGTCGTCGACGGAGAGCAGCGCGTGCTTGCGGTAGTCGCGGATGGAGACGGAGGGGAGGACGGAGACGGCGCCGGTGAAGCTGTGGCAGACGCGGAGCACGCTGCCGGGGGGCCCCTCTTCGATGGACTGCCCGAAGAGGGGCCTGGGGCGGAGGCGGCGGAGCACGACGAGGCCGTCGCGGGAGGCGACGGGCTCGAAGGCGAGGCTCTCGTTGAAGCGGAGCACGGAGGGCTCGTCGGGGGGCACGGGCTGCACGACGCGTGCGGGACGGTCGGCGTCGCTGTCCTCGACCTTGTAGGAGACCCCGCGGAGGAGGGACGGGTCGTAGCCGGAGGTGGCGGTGGCGCGCTGGGCCAGCAGGCGGCGGAAGCCCCGGTCGAGGATGGCGCGGCGCAGCGGCTTGGCGGCGGCCGCGCAGCGCACGACGGAGACGGCGTCGGAGCGGGCCGCGATCTCGAGGAGCAGGTCGACCGGGAGGGTGGCGTCGCAGTCGGCGGCGTCGGCGGATCCGGGGGGGGAGGGGGGAGGGGGCGCGGCGCCGGGGTCCATTGGGGGGTGGATCGGGGAGGAGCGGGGTTAGCGCAGTGAGTGAATGAATTGACTTTTTTTTTTCTGGGGGTGTGGGTGGGTGGAGGGGCGTTGGTTGGAGTGAGAGTGAGCGGCGGCGCGGGGCAGGCCTCCCCCGTCTTCGGGCTAAGTTTAGGGCCTTCCGTGACGGGCTAGGTCAGGTACGTCACGTCACCCTCTCCTGCCACGTGCAAGGCCTGTGAGCCAGTTTGTTAGAGTGACGACTTTTCTCTCTCTCTCTCTCTTTCTTTTCGCGTGTGTGTGTGGCGGATCACCACAGCGAGCTGACTTTTTTTTTCTCTTCTGAAAAAGGACAAGGAATGGCGTGCAGGACGTCCCGATGCTTCCCTGCTGCATCCATCACGGACCCCTCTTGCTGCTGCATCACGGAACTTGGGCCAGAAAGTAAGGCCAACTCCAACGTGCGATCCCAAACGGACGTCTGTTTTGTCCTGTTTTTGTCCCTTTGGGTAGGGATTTAGGGTTGTGTCCGGGCCTGTCCTGGGATGCGATGGCCTAGCGCCCAGCGCGCGGCCGCATCTTTTTGCCCCATCCTGTCCGTCGGGGCCAAAAAATGCCCAAATTTGCATTAAAACTATTTTCAAACCTAAATATTTGTCTGAAAATTAAAATAGTTTTACAACCCAATTAAAATTGTCTTTAATAAAATAGTTTTACAACCAAATCGAAATTGTCTTGACTGAACATAAAATGGAGAAATACATCTATTGGTTGCCAATGTGATCCCACACGTGCTCGACCAAGTCATTTTGAAGATTCACATGAGTGTGCCAATCACGCATCTCACGGTGGAATTGGGCAAACTGTTCAAATGTGGCCGGGTCTTGGTGCAGGGGCTCAATATTTTCACCTTGGTAATCAAATCCTTGGTCGAAGATACTCTCATCCCGCTCGTCCTCGACGATCATGTTGTGCATGATCACACAAGCAGTCATCACCTCCCAAAGCTTCCCTTCATCCCATGACAGTGCAGGGTTTCGAACGATACCCCACCGGGATTGAAGCACACCAAAAGCACGTTCCACATCCTTTCTAACACTCTCTTGCATTTGGGCAAATCTCTTTCTCTTCTCACCTTGGGGTTTCGAGATTGTCTTCACAAAAGTTGACCACTGAGGATATATACCATCTGCTAGATAGTATCCCTTGTTGTAATGGTGGCCGTTGATCTCAAAGTTGACAGGTGGGGAGTGGCCTTCTGCAAGCCTCGCGAAGACTGGAGAACGCTGCAGCACGTTGATATCATTGTGAGAACCTGTCATGCCGAAGAAAGAATGCCATATCCAAAAATCTTGTGATGCCACCGCTTCTAATATGACAGTGCACCCGTTAACATGCCCCTTGTACTGGCCCTGCCAAGCAAATGGACAGTTCTTCCACTCCCAGTGCATACAATCTATGCTGCCAAGCATACCTGGAAATCCTCTAGCTGCGTTGGTCGCCAACAATCTCTCTGTATCAGCGGCAGTTGGCTGCCTCAAGTACTCTGGCCCAAAGACCTCGATCACAGCCTGGCAAAACTTGTACATTGACATCAGACATGTTGTCTCACTCATACTGACCCCCTGTACCGAGGAAGCTGCCGTTGAATATGGTCGTGAACGACCAGTGCAGCCACCACAAGATCGTCATCATCCGACGATGAATCGTCCGATGAACAAAGGAAGTGATGGAAGAAAAACTCGTCTCCACTGTCCATACCTTTGTTGGCAAAAGGTCGAACACCTTGCGGTCGTGGTGGCGAAGAGGCCGCGATGATCACCTCGACGCAGCAGGGTGGTTGCCGGCCAGCTACAGGCCGCTCTGGAGCTCTCGTTGAAATCTGCCTCGGCCGCCGTGGTACGTCGCCGGCAGTCGTGTCCGACTCTGCCACCAGCAAGGATGGCCACGGCCAAACCTCCTCCGATCGACGACCAAAACTACGGCGGAAGCGCGGGCGTGGTGGCGGCCATGTCGAGACGTGGTTTGGTATGGACGGCGGGGGGGGCTGCGCGGTGAGGAGGCGGCCGGAGAATAGCGGCGGCGCCGGCGGGGGGGCGGGGCGGGGAGAGAGGGTGAAGCGTTGGGAGCGGAGTGTTGGAAATATGCCCTAGAGGCAATAATAAAAGCATTATTATTATATTTCCTTGTTCATGATGATTGTCTTTATTCATGCTATAATTGTGTTATCCGGAAATCGTAATACATGTGTGAATAATAGACACCAACATGTCCCTAGTAAGCCTCTAGTTGACTAGCTCGTTGATCAACAAATAGTCATGGTTTCCTGACTATGGACATTGGATGTCATTGATAACGAGATCACATCGTTAGGAGAATGATGTGATGGACAAGACCCAATCCTAAACATAGCACAAGATCGTATAGTTCGTTTGCTAGAGTTTTTCCAATGTCAAGTATCCTTTCCTTAGACCATGAGATCGTGTAACTCCCGGATGCCGTAGGAGTGCTTTAGGTGTACCAAACGTCACAACGTAACTGGGTGACTATAAAGGTATACTACGGGTATCTCCGAAAGTGTCTGTTGGGTTGACACGGATCAAGACTGGGATTTGTCACTCCGTATGACGGAGAGGTATCACTGGACCCACTCGGTAATGCATCATCATTATGAGCTCAAAGTGACCAAGTGTCTGGTCACGGGATCATGCATTACGCTACGAGTAAAGTGACTTGCCGGTAAATGAGATTGAACGAGGTATTGGGATACCGACGATCGAATCTCGGGCAAGTAACATACCGATTGACAAAGAGAATTGTATACGGGGTTGCTTGAATCCTCGACATCGTGGTTCATCTGATGAGATCATCGAGGAGCATGTGGGAGTTGACATGGGTATCCAGATCCTGCTGTTGGTTATTGACCGGAGAGCCGTCTCGGTCATGTTTACATGTCTCCCGAACCCGTAGGGTCTACACACTTAAGGTTCGGTGACGCTAGGGTTGTAGGGATATGTATATGCAGTAACCCGAATGTTGTTCGGAGTCCCGAATGAGATCCCGGATATCACGAGGAGTTCCGAAATGGTCCGGAGGTAAAGAATTATATATAGGAAGTGCTATTTCGGCCATCGGGACAAGTTTCGGGGTCACCGGTATTGTACCGGGACCATCGGAAGGGTCCCGGGGGTCCACCGGGTGGGGCCACCTATCCCGGAGGGCCCCATGGGCTGAAGTGGGGAGGGGAACCAGCCCTTAGTGGGCTGGTGTGCCCTCCAAGGCCCACCCCTTGCGCCTAGGGTTGAAACACTAGGGTGGGGGGGGCTCCCCACTTGCCTTGGGGGGCACTCCACCCCCTTGGCCGCCGCCCTCCTAGGAGATTGGATCTCCTAGGGCCGGCGCCCCCCCTAGGCCCCCTATATATAGTGGGGGGGGGAGGGAGGACATCTCACCCACGCCTTTGGTGCCTCCCTCTCCCTCTCCAACACCTCCTCCTTCTCCATAGAGCTTGGCGAAGCCCTACCGGAGTACTGCAGCTCCATCACCACCACGCCGTCGTGCTGCTGCTGGAGCCATCTTCCTCAACCTCTCCTTCCCCCTTGTTGGATCAAGAAGAAGGAGACGTTACACTGACCGTACGTGTGTTGAACGCGGAGGTGCCGTCCGTTCGGCGCTAAGATCTCCGGTAATTTGGATCACGTCGAGTACGACTTCCTCATCACCGTTCTTTGAATGCTTCCGCGCGTGATCTACAAAGGTATGTAGATGCAATCCAATCACTCATTGCTAGATGAACTCATAGATGGATCTTGGTGAAACCGTAGGAAAATTTTTGTTTTCTGCAACGTTCCCCAACACGGAGGGACTGCTAGTGTCCCCGACAGGCGGGCCAGGGGAGGACAAGCGCGCGCGTCCCGCCCGTCCGCGTGGTGTCCGTTTCACCCCAAAACCGGCGCAAGTTTGGGCCGGGAATGGGTCGAAGCGGACAAAAGTCCGTTTGCTCCCGCGCGCTGGGCCGCCTTTTTTGTCCCTTTTACCCCAAACGGACAGGGCCGGACAGGATAGGGTCGCGCGGTGGAGTTGGCCTAACCAAACCCTAGGAAAATTCGTAGAGGTTCTAGTACTTATTGTAAAAAGGGAAAAAACATTTGAAGCATATTTTTGTTCACTTATTCCCAGCTACTCTTTTGAAACTAAATACTGTTGAGCATCAAGCACTTGTATGGCTTGGAATCAGAATGGTCACGGCCCTTTCATGGCTGGATGGAAATTTCTTATCCGTAAGGCCGGGTACTTTACAAATGTGTATTTGGCTTCATACTACAGACTGGATTTCATCGTTGAAGGTTGGAACAGATGGATTTTTTTTTATTGCTAGTTTTGAGAAGCAAGATATCCACTCGCTCAGCTACACAAGTTCCTCATTCCAAGTTTAGATGCTTTTCGTGGAAAAGTCGAACTGTTGCGACCAGTTGCTTTTACATCTAATATTCTCATTCCACAATGCAATGTGTGCCGCTCGCATAAAGTTGAACGAATCTTCAGCAATGCACCAACAATCGGAAGTTGGAAGAAGATAGATCCAGCTCCAAATCACGTTACCAGCAACTGTAATAACTGGATTAACATGAAGCCCTGATAAAAGTTGCGAATTACAAAAGTTGCATTTGGTGTGTCTAGGACAGAAAAAAACAGCAGTTTAAAGCTCAAGAGAAGCCACAATAAACAAAAGAACCATTGTGTTCACAGCTCACACCAAAGGTTATTTACAGATTCAAACACCTTCAAAACTTGGTATGCGTCTTTATTCCTACCAACCAAAGGGTGATACAGGACCGAAATAGAATCATCAGAAGCTTGCAACAAGTTTACACTGGTCAGGGAAAGTATATCGGCAATTCCCGATTATATTACAGTTCTGAAGCTTTGAGAGAATGGAGGGTCCCTGCAAATTTATTTCTACTCGGAAGACACCGCGCTGTGAGCTATACCCCTTATCAAACAACCGAAACGTTGACAGCCTTGCCAGGATTAGTAAACACGTGCCTTCGGCGGGAAAGTCTCGACTTCGTCATCCAAGGTGTTCATGTGAACTGGCCTGTATTCTAGTCTAACCTTTTCGTCCTCCCAGTACCTACATGAAAGATATTGTCAGATTCTTGATATGTGAAATTGCAAAGTATTTCTTTACGGAGAGAGTACTAAAGAGAAGACACTAACCCTAGCGAGTGCTTCATCCACTTGTCGTCATCTCTTGTCTGCGATGAAAGAGAGGAAATATATTGTTACAAAAAAGAAACCTGTGGTGCACACACAAGAGAGCACAAGTGATCAGAAGAGCAGCATACCTTGAAATCTTCGCGAGCATGAGCTCCTCTGCTCTCTTGGCGAGCCTCAGCTGAATGCATGGTTATGCATGCGTTTATTAGAAGATTTTCTAATTCTATGGTCTCTATCAAGTCCGAATTCCTGCAGAAACAAATGACAATTATTATGCCCAATTAGCAGAAATATTGAAAATAAGCTGAAGATAACACCATTTAATGAGACTCTTACCATATGAGACTTCTGTCACTGAGCTTGACATCATGGAAACTTTTCTGTGCTTCACTAATCAGCTCGCAACCTGATAAGTTCAAAGACCAGAGAAAAGCCATCAGTATACAACCTTTCATATACTTTAGTGCTGGAGTCTACTGTATCTATCTAACATGTTCACCACCTACTGCTAGATGGCCTCAAGATAACTTACAGTGAAGAACAAGACAAATGATGTATGCATACCTTCTGTTAGAGTTTCCTGTGTGCGGAAAACTGCAGCATTATTTTGCATAATACGTTGCATATTGAGGCGGATCTTCGAAGTAGGCAGTGATCCATTTGCATTTCTCAGCTTGTCCAACCAAGCGATGGTCTTCTCCCCTGCGTCTTTTTCAAGAGGTTTCTGTGTCTCTCCTATAATAAATATGGTGCACCATGGAGCGAGAATAAGCTAAGAGCCTAAGAGTAGTAAAACAACTAACAAAATACTAGTCAACAAGACATGAACTTGCCTGGCTTGGAAATCTCAGCAACCCTGTTTGCGCAAGCCCTCCCAAAGACAACAATGTCAAGAAGTGAATTTGCACCAAGACGGTTTGCACCATGAACAGATGCACAAGCTGCCTCCCCAGCAGCCATCAGACCAGGAATAATTGTGTCTGGGTTATCACCCTTGATATCCACCACCTAATGTGCAAAACAGCAGGACATTGGTTACAACATAGGCATATAATTATAAGAGAGTTCCATAATAGCAGCCATACTGCATATTCAAAGCATACCTGCCCATGATAATTTGTCGGGATACCACCCATATTATAATGCACAGTCGGCAAAACAGGAATAGGCTCTTTGGTGACATCAACACCAGCAAAAATAGCAGCAGTCTCAGATATACCAGGAAGCCTTTCCTTTAGAACTTCTGGAGGAAGATGGTTAAGGTGCAGGTAGAGATGGTCCTTCATTGGTCCTGAGGTTAAAAGATAGAAACAGCAAGTGATGTCAGAACAACCAACAACACCAGATCACCGCCTAAAGCATAATTGCATAAAACAAGAGAACTGAAACATACCTACACCACGTCCTTCTCTAATTTCCATAGTCATAGATCTTGAAACAACATCACGAGATGCAAGATCTTTGGCGGTAGGGGCATATCGTTCCATGAACCTCTCACCTTCGCTGTTCCTAAGAATACCACCTTCGCCCCGGGAACCTGAAAATTGAATGATGGCATAGTAATGTGAGAAAATTTGGTTGATTGCCTGATATTTCAATACTGACTGTAGAAATGTGCCATGCAAAAGCTAGAGTTAATACACATGTGACTACAGTAGGATTAAAAAAAAGTTTTAGTTATGTAAAACCTTCAGTTATAAGGCATCCAGCACCATAAATGCCTGTAGGATGGAACTGCACAAACTCAAGATCCTGCAAATTCAACAGATAGATATAACCATATCATCTTGAGAAGTAGCTAAATCAGTTAGATTTAGTTCAGAAAGACTGACCTGAAGGGGTAACCCAGCACGTGCAACCATAGCATTGCCATCACCAGTACATGTGTGAGCTGAAGTAGCAGAGAAGTAAGCTCTGCCATAACCCTGTTGAGGTATAAAACAAGGCAGGGATAAGACAGGCAGTAAACAGAAAATGACAGTTAGAAGTTAAGACAGAGATTCTTACTCCAGTTGCTAAAATAGTATTTGTTGAACGGAAACGATGAAGGGTACCATCCTCCATGTTTAGTGCAATTATCCCCTGACAGGTGCCTGGAAAATAAGTATACATTAATCAGCAGTGGCCTAAACATGCGGTGCAGAAAGCAAGCACTATTTATAGACCTAATTATATCCACTGAAAGGGCTGATTAGCCAGTAGGTTTTAACTATCATGTAACAGATCTTGTCAACATTATAACAAGATCGGATACACAAGACAATCTTAGCGGCACTAAAAAGACAACGCATTAATGACCTGATGCCTGTAGAAAATATCTACAGCAACTGAACAAGCAAAGCAATTAAAAACCAAGGAAAAATAAGATCCAACAAATATCTGCATCAAGTCCAATAGAAAGCAAAGAAAGTTAATGCTAAAGGCAACAATCAAAGACTATTTTTCTTCAGTATGTCTACATCAAAATTACTACCACATAAAAGTAGGCAAATCTAGCAGAGGGATACATATCCTGGGTCTTGGATGGTACCAGAACACGACAAACAAATACGTACCTTCTTTGTCCATGATAAGGTCCAGCGCAAAATATTCAACAAAAAACTGAGTATTGTGCTTCATCGCTTGACCATAAAGTGTGTGTAGCATAGCATGCCCTGTTCTGTCAGCAGCACATGCGCATCGATAGGCCTGACCACCTGAAGATTAATTAGACACAGAAAAAAAAGATAAGAAAATATGTGACAGCTGCCTGTTTGCAACCTCATATTGATGATGGAAGGCAAATTACCTTTTCCAAAATCTAAGCTTTGGCCCCCAAAAGCACGTTGATAAATTTTTCCATCTTCGGTTCTGGAAAATGGTAATCCATAGTTCTCAAGCTCTATAACAGCCTTTGGTGCTTCTCTACACATATACTGGATAGCATCTTGGTCACCTGGAGATGAATAAGAATATCATGTCAAAGCTTCAAAGTCCAGGGGTCAAACAAAAAATATGCTACATTGTTGAAACATTGTCATGCATTTCTTAAACTGTTTCTCCCTGTAAACTTACCGAGCCAATCACTTCCTTTGACTGTATCATACATATGCCACCTCCAGTCATCTTCACTCATGTTTCCAAGAGCAGCGTTTATACCTCCCTGCACTCATAGGTGTTAATAGCAAAGAACAAAAACACATAGAGCATACCCAGAAGGCAACAGTGCAGAACAGTAAATCATCATCTAGAACATACAGCAAAGCCATGAATCTTTTAGCACTCCTACAAGACTAATACAAATTTGCCCGCATCCTTCAGTGAGTTCATATATTGATCCCTTGGTAGTGCGAATGATAGAAAAATCAAAAGTACAGACTATAGATAACTTTAATTAGCAATATTATGAAAAATGGATAGACAAAATAAACTAAATTACTGGAAAGAAAATATAAGAATGCACAAAGTTTTACAGATGATCATCCAATTAACAAACTTCATGTGACATCAGTCTTAAGTTAAACTAGAAGGTTAATAATCATGCAAATACCACAGTTGTCCCAAGTCCAACATCCCAAACTTCTGAATATACTTTAATACAAGTAAATTGCAGAGAGATTCATGACTTCAGTCTAGCAGGAAAGGTCAGTAAGAAAAAACATGGAATTCCCAAACAGGATATATTTCCAAAACAGAGAATAACAACCTCAAAGTGGTACAAATAAAATTGTGCACGATTCAAGTCTTCAACCAAATTCAGATTTTAATTGATCAAACTTGTGTCAAATATTGTATCGAGGTTTATCTACTAGGCATGCAAGTGTTGTTTCCAATTGATTCCAATTCCGTAACACACTTGCTTGTGTGAGAAATTCTGAATGTAAAAGTGATGCCTCCATGGAAGTAGCATATAGACTAATGCAACTTATAGTTCAAGGTCGAGCTAACTTTTCTTCTAAGCATGCTGCTACAGCTACACCACCTAAAAATCTGTGCAATGCAAATACAGTATTTCATAGTACGAAACTACGAATAGAACTCCTAGTGGGCCAATGGATACTTCATAATCCATCACAATTGACCCGTGTACTGGTCTTGAAAGTACAATGACCTTTGCAGCCAAAATAAAAGCCCCACAAAAGAAAGATAGATGCTCCTCTCGATTTATTTGTCCTGTCATGTGTACCATCTAACTCGATTGGTAATAAAAATTGAGTGTACCATAAAAGAGCAACGTATGTACAGCACCATAACATTCACTCAAAATACAGACCAATAAGCCCATGCACAACACGCAATCAATATTTTCTGTTTTGCAAATTTATTCGCATGGTAAATCTAGTGGCAGCATCAGCAAATCTAACTGAGGCTCCATGGAAGCTAAGCAGGCAACCTGATAAACAAAATCTTCTAGTTTGCACCTTGCATCACACACAGAATACAGCAGAAGTCTGATAAAAAAAACAGGTAATAGAAAAGCAGGCTATCAATTACCTGTGCTGCCACAGTATGCGACCGCGTGGGGAAGAGCTTGGTGATGCAGGCAGTGTTGAACCCATGCTCCGAGAGCCCAATCGCGGCCCTGAGCCCCGCGCCTCCAGCTCCAACCACGACCGCATCATAGGTGTGATCCACCACCGTGTAGGACTGCAATTACAGACACCATACGCTCCAATCAGAACGAGGCGCGTTAAAATTTCCATCGCAATCTCATCACACAAAATCGAAAAGAGCAAATCAAGCAGCGTCTGATCTGGGCGCGCGTGCTGCGATTCGACGACCAACGGGCATCACGCTAAATCCTACTCTAGTCGTCGAGCTGAACCAGGCTATCGCCAAAACTATCCCCAGATATTATAACCATTTTTATATAAATAAAACCGCACTTCAAACACGACGAGGGGGGCATCGCCATCACGGCGACCGCATCGCGACCTCGGATCAAGGCATTACGTCACCAGAAGAGCGAAGGAAGAAAAAAAAAGCGGGCGAGGCCTTAGATGCGACGAATCGGGGCGACGGGAGGAGGCGAGGGGATACCGAGGTGGTGGAGAAGCGCCTGGACGCGGCGGCGGCGGCGGCCTTGGCCTCCCGGAGGCCCCGCGACACGCGGCTGCGCCACATCTCGCAGATCGGGGCGGCCCCTCGCGCGCGCGCGTGTAGGGTTCGGCTGTGGAGCGCGGGCGGGGCGGAGAGGAGCACAAGGGAGGGGGGAGGGGGGAGGGAGAAGGAAGGAAGGCGGCTCCGGTGCGCGGCGCGGCGTGGGGTGGGGTGGTGGGGGTGGCCACTTGGCCCTTTCCTTCCGTGCGTTTTTAGGGGTAGGCAGGCGGCTGCGGGATGGACGGGTTTGCCCTCGCGGTCGCCCCGCTTTTAACCATCCTGCCACTGCTGGCGCTGGGTTTTTCTTCCTTTCTTTTCCCCAGCTGTCGTGACTTTTCCTGTGGATCATTTATTCGTTCCTACAGTTATTCGTTCACGCGTTATGAAACTAAGCCGCGTAATTGGGATTGGATCCTCAGTTTGCCACGCTAAACTGCGGCACACCACAGATGAGATGAGGCAGACGAATCAGCCACCACGCTTCATAGTCATAGCACTAGAAAAGTTTGATGCGATATCTGATGATGGTTTGGCATGCGGGTGTGTTACGGCATGCAAATGGTTTCCTAGCTTTTTTTGGCACGTCACATGTGTGGCTCGGCGGGCGAACACGATACGATATCCAAGCACCTATGATTCTCGCATGTTTGTTCCTTGTTTGACTTTCTTCCTTTCTTCATGGGGATATTCCTGGTTCATCCATCTATCTACGCTTTAAGAAACGAATCCATAAATATGAGTGTGACCCTAGAGTGTGTGGCGACATTTAACACGTCTCCGCGTCTCTTTTCTTCGTAACATTTTTACTGAAGGAATCATCTCGGTGACATGACTAAAGAGGTGTCAATTCATACCAAGTTTTTTGTTTGCGGGGACATTTTATTGTGTGATGCAAAAATATGTAGGGAAAATGCTCGAGAGCACCCACGGGGCGTAGCTCCGTGAGATCCCGCCCCGGAACATGCATGGTGATTTGTACCCACTATATTAGTAGTGTTTGTATGGGAGCGGCGGAATGGCTTCCGAGCACATATGCTTTGGAAAATCTGAGTTGTACAGTTTGTGTTGGGATTTGTGCCGATTAACATTTTTGGCACATATAGGTCATGCCTTACTTTAATTCTCCAGATAAGAATATATCTCCGCCCTCGCATCCTCTCTCTTTTCTTCCAGGACGTGTTTGGTTGTCTTCTCTAATATTGCCTGCATTGCATACATGTCACTACTGGGCTTTAAGCGCCCGTCATTGCTAAGCATTCCTGTAGTAGTGGAACCATTGTGACGGCAAAGAATCATGCCTGCATCCGCCTCACCGTCCTCCAAAGAAAATGAACCATCAATAGATAGCGCGACTTGATCGATCGGAGGTGGCGGCCAGTGACGAACAAGGGTTGGGATCCTCACCTTCGGTTGTACCCTGCTTCCATAACTGGCATCTTTCCTTTAACTATCTCCTCAATTGTGTACGTCCCAGCAAGAACGATGGATTTTACATAGCTATCAAGGAACTCCACAATAATATTAATGGGAGGTACCTCCTTACCGTGAACCAGGTCATTGTGCAGCTGCCAAATTCACCATATTAGCATAATAACACGGTCACGAACGTCCTCCGAACATCCATGCAAAACGTGTAGGATCAAAAGTATATCTAAACGGGGGTGATTAGACTACTTGGCGAAAAAAATTATTATTTTCCTAATTTAGTTGTAGGCAAGTTTTAGCAATTCTACCAAGTCAAGTAACACCCTACACATGCAAGTCTAAGAGTTGAGCAGCGGAAAGTAAAGACTTTACATATGAATGTAAAGGAGGGATCGAAGAAATCAAACGCAATGAAGACACGGTGATTTTTGGCGTGGTTCTGATAGGTGGTGATGTCGTATATCCACGTTGATGGAGACTTCAACCATGGAGGGTAACGGCTGCGCGAGTCCACGGAGGACTCCACCCACGAAGGGTCTATGAAGAAGCAACCTTGTCTATTCCACCATGGTTTATGTCCACGAAGGACTAGCCTCGCTCGGGGTAGATCTTCACGAAGTAGGCGATCTCCTTACCCTTACAAACTCCTTGGTTCAACTCCACAAGATCTTGGAGGCTCCCAAGTGATGCATAACCAACACTACAAAAAAAGACACATTCGTGACATTTTGGGCTGAACGAAAAAAATTCCTGTCATACATATGACACTTCTATGAAGATAATTGTGACAAAACCCGGTATCATCATAGATGTGGTGGGCTCCTACTTCTATGACAAAAAATCATGACAGAAAATGGGCTTTTCGTCCTGGGCGGGCCGGAGACGCAGCTGCATGACATTCTTTGGGCCGCCCATGACGGAAAAAACCGTGGTAGAAGCGATGGCGAGGAAAATTTCGGGGAGTTCCCGGTTATGGTGGGAGGTCGGGGACCAAGCGATGCGCGTTTATCTCGTACACGTACGCGTGTGTGTGCAAGGCGTTGGGCTCTAACTGAACCCGAGCGATTGCACTGCAGGCTACGCGTTACTGAACCCGAGCGATCGATCGATGGCTGTTAACTGAACCCGATCGAGTGATTCCTTCGCTACTGCTGCTAACTGAAGCCGATCGATGCTGCCTCTGGATGAACAGTGAGCGTTGCGGGGGAATTTGGATGAACAGTTCCCGGTGGGGGTGGATGAACAGGACCCCGTGGTGTTGCCTTTGGATGAACAGGACCCCGATCGATCGAGCCGGTTGGGGCTGGATGAACATGTCGGATTTCGGGTTCCGGCAGACCCTTGAGGTTTGAACACTGGGGTGCGCGCGGAGATCTCTCCCCTACCGATCTACGTCCAATCTCCTCGCGTGATCTAAGCTAGAAACAACGAACAACACAAGGGACACGAGGTTTATACTGGTTCGGGCCACCGTTGTGGTGTAATACCCTACTCCAGTGTGTGGCGTGGTGGATTGCCTCAGGGGCTGGTGATGAACAGTACAAGGGAAGAACAGCCTCGCGAGGGGTGTTCTTGAGCTGGTGCGATGAACTGCTTGGGTGAGTTCAGTCGCCCCTCTCTCTCTCTCTCTCTCTCTGCTAGGGCTCTATCAGATCTCTCGATGTCCCCCTACTCTGTGGTGGCTAGCTCTATTTATAGAGGCCCTGGGCCTCTCCCCAAATAATGAGCGGGAAGGGCGCCAACAATTGACCATTTTGAAGGGGAACATCTAGTACAAGTTATCCTGACCAAAGGTGGTCTTAGGCTGCCAAAAGCACTGGTGATGACGCCGTCTTGGGCTCCACGGTGACCTCCGTCCTGCCGCTCTGTTGGTCTTGGTCTCGTTGCACCGAAATGGTAACCTTTGCCCGATGCCTTGGCTTACTTGCCCCTTTTGCACCAAAGGGGAAACAAGGGCACTGCGCAGGCCGGCGCCCATCTGGCGCCCGCCTGGTCTCGATCGTCATGGCTTGCGTCACGGGCTCCTCGCAAGGTACCCCTGCCTTGATCTCTCCGCCTCCTCGCGAGCCTGCCTAATGAGGCTGCCTCTGAGGAAGCTTTTTGTCGTCCGCCCCGTGAGGGTTGGCCCCTCGCGAGGGTCTTGAGCTTGAGCTGATGAAGATGGGCTGCGCTGGGCCCCCACTTGAGCCACGCCGTAGGCCGCAGGCTGGCAAGTCTGGGGACCCCCATTCCCAGAACGCCGACAGTAGCCCCCGGGCCCAAGGCGCGCCCGGGCTTGGCCTGGAAGGGAAGCGAAGGGGCAAGCGCGAAGCGCCACGGGCCCTAACAGTCTGCGGCCTTGGGCGCCGCGTGGCGATCGATTGGACATGGGCGTCTGCGCTTCCCCACGACGCCTCGGCGGCCGCACGACTTGACAAGTCCCAGCATGCAGAGAGACCGGTCATGATTACCTGCGATCATGGTGCTCGGTGGTTGGCCTTCTCCGGCTATAAGTACGGGGCTGCGTGAGCCCCTTCAGCCCATCCCTTTCTTGCTGCCCCTTTTCTTCTTCTTGGCTACTCGCCGTTCCCATGGCTCCAAAGAGATTCTCAGCCGCGGAGAAAGGAAAGGCCCGCCAGGCAGGGCCTGACTCCCCCCCGACCAAGCGCGGCCGAGGCCGCCCTCGCAAGTATTCTACGGTCCCCGTAGTGGCTTCCCGCGGCCATGGAGGCGGTTCCCTGCGCGGTGGTGAGTGCCCGGTTGCCGATGGGGGGCACGCCATGGCTGTGCGCCCCCCTAGGCCACGCTTTCGCTCTGCGGAGGTGCCGCTGGAGTTCGTCGTGTAGTCGGTGGACCCAACCAGCACCCGGCTCCAGCTCCCCCATTTCTTCATAGGTGAACTGCCGGCCAGCGCTCGGTGCGGCCTCTGGCTCCAGGCAGACGGCTGCTGCTGCAGGTCCTCCTGGGCTTCGCTGGAGGTCTCCGTTTCTGGGAATGGGGCCCTGACCCGCGGCTGGCAAACGTTTGCTCGCGCGCGCTGCCTGGGCTGGCGGTGCACCCTGTACTTCAAGTTTGATGGCGACGCCACCCTCTACATGAGGGTGTTCGGGGAAGACGGTCGCCGTGCTGGGTGATGCCCCGAAGACGATGACTGCGGCCGCCTGCCCAGCCCCGGCACTGACCAGGATGAAGACGGTGACAGGCGTACAAGCGGCGGTGCTCGGGGTTCGCTGAGCTTCGGCGACTCCCTCTCAGGCAGCAGCTCCTCCAGCGGTGGCCGCGACCAGCCCCCGCGCCGTCGCGCCCGCCTGGGTGAAGGTAGCGGGTCATCCCGCCGTCGCGCCCCGGTGAAGCGAGAGGAGGGATCCGCCTGAGCCTCGGGAACAGCTCGAACCCTCGCTGTGGGTTGGTGCAGGACAAATCGCGCCCATTTTGTTTTCCTTCTTTTCCTGCGCAGAAAATAGAAGGTAGTATAGGGCCCCACGGGGGCGTGTTAGAACTGCTACTATTAACAATCGCGCTGCTTCCGCTGTTTCTGCGCTGTGTTTCCGCGCCGTGCACCCGTGTGCGAGAACTATTTTAGCTCGGTGAGGCTTGACGTGGTCCTCGCCTCCCGAGGTCATGGCCCCGCCGTGCGCTTCGTGCCCTGCAAGGATTAGTAGGAGGGGTAACTTTCGGTCCCGGTTGTGGGGCGATCGGCCCAGGTCCTGCGCTCGTGTCGCGATGCCCGTGGGGCACGGACTGGGAGGGGTGCTCCCGCAGAGGACTCGGAAAGGAAAGCTCCAAATGATCGGGGCAGAAAACACTCGCGAGGGCGCCCGCGAACCTCCCTCGCGAGACTTGTGCGAGAGAAAACGAGGCAAGCGTGTGAAAAAGATAAAGAGTCTCAAGCCAGAAACGTCAACAGCTTCAATAAAACTTCAAACGGGAATAAACAAGCCAACTGCAGAAAGCAAATGGAAAATCCGTGTCTGGCACCTATTCTAGTCTTTGACGTCTTCTCACCAGCGCGGAGCTAAGTGCTACCACTTGGTGTGGGCGGGAGCCCCCGAGACCCGAGGACGGCACTCCGGAGACTCCGGGGCATGTACAACCCCACTCATTATTACGTGAGAGTGTCACGGGCGGCGAGCTTCACAGGCATTGGCCTTCTTCACAGGCATCGGGCCTTTCCCTAAATGCGGCAGCTTCACAGGCATTGGCCTTCTTCACAGGCACCGGGCCTTTCCCAAAACACGGTAGCTTCACAGGCATTTGCCTTCTTCACAGGCACCGGGCCTTTTCCAAAACACGACAGCTTCACAGGCATTTGCCTTCTTCACAGGCACTGGGCCTTTCCCAAAACACGGCAGCTTCACAGGCATTTGCCTTCTTCACAGGCACCGGGCCTTTCCTAGGTGCTAGGCCTCGCTCAGGGATAGAACCTCCGGAGATGTTGAATGTTCCACGCGTTCTGGATGGGTACCCCCTCCGTGGTCTCCAAGCGCGCGGAGCCAGGCCTGGAGACATGAACAACCTTGAATGGGCCCTCCCACACGGGAGAGAGCTTGTGCAGCCCCTCCCTGGAGAGAACCCGTCTGGGTACGAGATCCCCTACCTCAAGAGTTCTGGGGCGGATGTTGCGGCAGTGGTATCGTCGCAGCGCCTGTTGATACCTTGTCGCTCGCAGCGCGGCTTCTCGGCGGTGTTCCTCCCCCAGCACGAGATCCATCCCCCGCATGGTGTCCTGCTGCGTCTCGTCGAACGCCAGGACCCGTGCGGAGCGATGCCTGACTTCGTGAGGGAGAACAGCCTCTGCTCCATAGACGAGGAAGAACGGGGTCTCGCCAGTCGGCTTGGTCGCAGTCGTGCGGATTGACCACAGCACGGACTGGAGCTCGTCGTACCAGCCCCTGCCACAGGCCTCCAGCTTCTTCTTAAAGGTCCTGGCTTTGAGGCCCCTCAGGACCTCCGCGTTGGCTCGCTTGGCCTGGCCGTTGCTCCGGGGGTGTGCTACTGAAGCGTAGCATATCTGCGTTCCAAGGTTAGCACAGTACGTTTTGAAGAGATTACTGGTGAATTGCGAACCATTGTCGGTGATGATGCGGTTGGTGTCGGGGATATACCCCGCGGCATAAACCGGCTGGAAGTTAACCCGGCCGGACTTGGCGGTTTATCTGAAAACCCCGCTGACACTTGGCGAGTTACTGGCGACCCGCCCTGACCTGGCGGTTTACAAGCAACCCTCCTAGTCATTATGACTCACTGGTAACCCGGTGGGCGGGTCAGACGGATGACAAGGCCCAAGGCTCAGAAGGCCGGTTCATACTATGGTGGGCCGGTTTAAGAGGAAAGGCATGAGGAATATTTACCTTACAAGGAGTTACGACCAGGACTTGTATCCGGTTTGTATTAGAGATAGACTAGTCCTAATCCTAATAGGACTCTACATGTAACCCGCCCCTCCAACATATATAAGGAGGGGCAGGGCTCCCCAAAAGGGAGAAGATTCACAAGTTCCACAAGTTGGACAAGTTAGGTTTAGACAATAGCTCTCGAGATAGAGCACTCTTGTAACCATGATCATCATCATCAATATCAATGAAGCAGGATGTAGGCTTTTACCTCCACCGTGAGGGGCCGAACCTGGGTAAAACATCGCGTCTCTCGTCCCGCTCAACCCCTTTCAAGCTACCACATAGATGCGTTGGCCTCGCGACTAAGTCCTGACATTAAGGACATCTGTCGTGACAATTCCACGACAGTTGGCGCCCACCGTGGGGCCTGCGCACGGTGGTGATAAGTTCTTGGAAGGAGCTCTCCTAGGGTTCGAGGGGCTCACGATCATCCAGATGATGAAGAACCGGCGTTGAAAGCTTCATATCAATAAAAGATTCCACATGTTCATTACGGAGTTTTTGGTTGCCGGTATGGAAGGATCTGCATCGTTGATGAACTATTGGAACAGTGTATATGAAATTGGATCAAGAGGAGAGTTGGAGTTGTATCTGTGTATGCTGCCATGCGTGACCAGGTGATCCATCGAAACAGATTAAAATTCCGCTGCAGAGTCGTCGGATCTTCAAGTCACCGAGACGGTTTCCACTATAGCCTATTTTGCGGATTGGACATACTACAAGTCCCAAGGCATCAACTCGTGGCTGCTTGTGATATTCCCTTTGCGTGAATACCAAAGACATGTTCGTCTACCAGAAGTACTATTTACGTAGAGGCAGTGCTACTGGAGTACTACGGGGTTGTTTGGTTTGAGACTAAGTTTGCCTAAGGTTACCACACCTAAGGTTAGGCAAGTTTGACCAACTTAGGTGGGTGTTTGGTTCAAGCCACACCTAAGGCAAGCCACACTATGGTCCCACATCACATACTCTCAAAAAGTGTGGCAAGATTCCCTTAGGCTTGCCAACTTGTGGCTCTCATTTTGAAGAACTAACCTTAGGCAAGTGTGGCAACATTGTATGGCAAAGTGTGGCATGACTAGGCCTAGAACCAAACAGCCCCTACAGTTCATATTTTTGAATCTTTTAATGGTTATCGAGCGCGGCATCTACTGATCCATCAAGCCATCACGTCAAACTGGTGTAGCTCACTGTACGGCGAAGGTCAACACTAGAAAATCATCTTCGGTAATTGCTATGTTGGTCACACCACGTGTCAGGCCTGATACAAATACGGCCTCCAATGCCTGATTATTCAATGCAACAAACTCCAATGATTAGCTGATGCAAGATCGGATCAATCTCCAGTTTCCAAAAACTAACAAGGCAAAAGTTGTGGAGTGTTTTACCGCCGGCAAGCCAGGGACTCGATCTCTGTTTCCATCCCCGAGTTGCTGTTGCGGCTTCGCTCCATCTCTGCAGAGTCACCACTTCTCCGACTCCGTCCCGCCACTGCGGCCAGCGTGGTTTCAAGCTGTCTCCGATATCGGTATGCATCGCCGTGCTTCCGTTCACCTTATCTTTGAGCCGCCACTACTATTCCACGCGCGCGTGTGTGCGCACAGCCGTCTGGCTCGTATCTGCTGTTAACCGCTCTGAGCCGCCCCAGCTACTGTTTGCACCCCTGCCCGCTCGCGCCGCATCCGCTGGCGGCTGGCTCGCCGGCCACGAGTTTTCTGCTATGGCCGAGTTGCTGGAACAGCCTCGTCGACTCACCGCCTCTGCTAAACCGCTGCGCCTCGGAACCGCCTCGTTTCTGCCGGGTTGTCACGTGGATGCGTCGCTGGTCTCTGTTCCTCATGGGTCAAGGGTTTCTGTCCAAGTTTCTTCAGGAGCTAGCACCCGCCGTTCCTGCTATTCAATCAGGTCCTCCATAAGAGATTAAGACAAGAGGAGAAGGTCACGTACTCACGTGCAGATATCAGACATTTGATATGTTTTGATCCTAATATCCACGTTCATTCGACAAATAAATATCAGGTGCTATCTTGTCTATCTATTTTTAGTGCATACTGTTTTATCAAAAAACAATCACTCTGGTCTGTGATATTTTTTTGCAGGATTATTGTTTATTACAATGGTGTCGCACAAGGGGCGCGCACCAGTATTATTTTTGCACTAGCGCTTGTCCGTGCTGTGCTGCTTGACGAATACATACACAGGTCGTCACCCCCGCTACATCAATCCGCATGGACGACTCGCCCGTCCGCCCTCGCGGCCGGTTCACGCGTTCGCGCCGGCTTACAACGCGGAGGACAATTTGCTCGTCCGCACCGGTTTACAACACCGGACCGACTCATCCGTCTGACCCGCGGCTGACTCACCCGATCATTATTCATTACAAATGTGGTTTATACCACGGGTATGGAGCACGGGTAGATAATATTCCGCCTGGCGATAGTCTGAGACATATTACATGATGAATGGACGCACATAAGTCGCCGCCCTTGCGGCCCGGTCTACATCGACTTACCGGGACCGCGTTTGATTGTTGTTCAATGGACATGCACAAAACCACCGCCTCTGCGGACCCGGTCTACGTTAACTCGTCTGTCCGTGCCGGTTTAAAACACTGGTGCCGATTTTCCCCGTCCGCACTAGCTTGCAATGCCGTGACATGTGGCCGACTCATCTGTCCGAGCTACTTATGACGTTGCGGTCGTCTTTGCTGTCCGTCTCTCGCGGCCTGGTCTACATCAACATACCGGGCCGCACCTGTCTGCATGAGCTGTTTATTGAGTATGAGCAAGTCACAACTTGGGTAGCCCGGTTTTCTTTCAAATTGGAGGCAAATTATTATCAACCGCCGTTTGCACTGGATGGCTCAATGAGCAGGCGCACAAGTTGCCGCCACTACAGTTTTGGTTAACTTCAAATTGCTAGTTGGAAGGAACTATTGGCCGAGTTGCTGACACGGCTCATACGGGATCATTTACAACCCGCCGCAGTCACCTCAACCTTCTGTGGATTCACATCGTGCTATCAACACCAATGATATACAAGTTAGGCCGGTTTATATCATGGTCAAATATGGAGAGTCTCAAGCCAACTCCTCGAGTCACCTTTGACACTCGGGGGCTACGATGACATGACTCAGCAAATCTTGCCAGTTTCAGCCGGTTTAAGAAACCCAGGACGATGAAGGAAAAGATAACCCGGTCCCGGAGGCTACTGTTATATTGATGAAAATTTAAAGGCCGTCAGAAAATTTCCGGCTTAGAAAGTATATGATAGTTACAAAATCCCGGCTCAATGAAGAAGATCCGGGTCATCAGAAAGAATTCCGGTTTAAAATCCGGCTCAAGGGAAGTCAGTCTCACTGAAGCTCTCAAATATTCGGTTTACAATCCGGTTCAAGAGAAATTTATTCTCCCACAAAGCTCTGAAGTGCTCAGATCCGGTTTAATAATGTCTGGTTCAAAAAAGGAATTAACTTCTCGCAAGTTCGAGTTTAAAGGCCGTCAGAAAATTTCCGACTGAAAATGAAGATTCCGATTTAAAATCTGGTTCAAGGGAAAGATGTCTCCCACGAAGCTTTGAAGCTCTCAATATCCGGTTTAACATCCGGTTCAAGAAGGATTTATCTCTCGCAAAAAGTTAAAGGGTGCCAAAGAGGACCTGCTGCCATGATGCGCTGTTCAAACATAGGTATCATGCCTTATTGGCTTATCATATTATTGATCACTTGGGGGATTGGTCGTATCCGAACCATAGCTACACCTCTTGATCGGCTCAATGCCACAACATCACTTGGGGGCTTGGTCGTATCCGAACCAATGCAACACCTTTTGATAGGCGAAAGCCACAAGATCACTTGGGGACTTGGTCACGTCTGAACCAATCATGCCTCTTGATTGGCCTAAGGCCACAGAATCACTTGGGGGCTTTGGTCGAACCCGAACCATTGTCACCCCTCTTGATCGGCATAATGCCAATGCATCATGTGGGGACCTGGCTGACTTGAACCATAGCTACGCCTACTGGGGGCTTGGTCGTGTCCGACCATGGTAATGCCACTTGATCGGCTTAAACCGCCTCTTTTTTGCAAATAGTTTTATCATTGCCTTTGCTTGAAATTTTGTTTTGATAAATATTTCTTTTGTTGCGTTTTTAAACTGACAATTCTTAAACCGGTTCGACTGTCAAATTACAAATTGACGGAACACAGTTAAATCTTAATCCGGAGGCTATCTGCCCGGTTTGATTTTCTGTTACCATCCTATTATGGAGTAAACCGGTGTTTATCAACCCGGCTCGGCTTTCAACTACAAGTTGTCAGTACACGATCAAGTTATAATCCGGAGACTATCAGCCCGGTCTGGTTTGACTACGAGTCGCCAGCATCGAATATGGATAATCCGGTGTTTATCACAACCCGATACGGTTTTATCATAAACCGGCACAATATGGAAGGAGTTATCAGTACTCAAGATTGGGGTTATAACCCTTAGTACAAAAAGTTGGTAAAACCAACAATGTGATTCAATGTCACATGTATGATATATTTCATATTTGATTATTCTTAAGTGCAGCCTTGGTTATAAACCCGGGTTATATGTTGGGCATTATGACCCGTCCGGCGGTAAACCGCCAGGACACTTTAAACTTGTTGTATGCAGAAACAGGTTGAATAAAGCATGATTATAAATCACCGACGTTTACTAACCCGACCTGGCTTTCGACTATAAATCGCCAGTATGATGATACATTATCCGGTGTTTATTAAACCGGCCTGGCTTTAAGATGATAAGTCGCCAGTATATGATGAGAAATTATCCGGTGTTTATTAAACCGGCCTGGCTTCGGACTATAAGTCGCCAGTATATATTTGGATTGCGCCATTGGAATCATGCGCTTATAAATGATTGGGTTATATTATTCAAATAGCCAAACTTGGCTGAATTTTCATTATGATATTGGATGAATAAGATTTTCATACTGGATTATATTATCTTGAATAGCCAACATAGCTGGATTTTTATTATGGTTATTAATATTATGATTGAGGTTTTCAAAGTCGCTTTAGCGCAATGGTTATTATTTTGTCGATGAATATGATTTATTTTGCAATGGAAGGAATAGTCTCGAGTCGCTGCAGGCTTACGACCCGGCCCTTGGGGGCTAATGCAAAGTCATTTTTATTGGCCTTATTGAAGACTCGACTCATCATATCATAATGAGCCGGCCCTTAGGGGCTACCAATTGCTCCTGTCAACAATTTAAGTTTTATGGGCATCGGTCAATTACAAGTCTCAGGTTGCTGCAAGCATGACAACCCGGCACTTGGGGGCTACATAATATGGAGTATTCAGTTTTTACTAGTGACTGGGGTGAACAACATGGATTTCTTCGAAAGTGGCAGTATTTATATTGAAGCAAGTCTTAAGCCATCACTTTGTTCTGCTCAATACTTGGGGGCTACAAGTATTATATTATTATCAGAGAAATATTTTCAAAATCTCTGTTTTGAGCAAACCAGATTGACCCGGCGTCACCAATTATTATGACCCTGTGTCTACAACCCGGCATCATCAATAATCATGAACCGGCGTTGGCAACAATCATGAACCGGCGTTGGCCACAATCATGAACCGGTGTTAGCAACAATCATGACCCACAATTATCAGTTTTTATAACTCGGCAATTTTGGTAATGATAAATCGGCAAGTTCTACATCTTCAAACCGGCCGAATATCAGATGAGTATTTCAAGACCAAAATTTCTTAAACCGGCGCTTTGGAAGCCGACTCAAGTGGATTATTCTTCACAATATTTTCCTATGAGAAACCAACGTCAGCAGTTTGAGTATGAAACTAATTTATTGACCCGGATTTTCTAGAAGAAGGAAATGACAAGGACTTCAGAATGATCAGATGCCGGTTTACAAGAATTCTTAACCCGGAGCATAGTTTGTCAAATTTGTTCTTGTATTTGTTTTACAGGATCAGTTTAACATGGATAAATCCAAATTAAACTGGGGGCTAATGTCGGGGATATACCCCGCGGCATAAACCGGCCGGAAGTTAACCCGGCCAGACTTGGCGGTTTATCTGAAGACCCCGCTAACACTTGGCGAGTTACTGGCGACCCGCCCTGACCTGGCGGTTTACAAGCAACCCTCCTAGTCATTATGACTCACTGGTAACCCGGCAGGCGGGTCAGACGGATGACAAGGCCCAAGGCTCAGAAGGCCGGTTCATACTATGGTGGGTCGGTTTAAGAGGAAAGGCATGAGGAATATTTACCTTACAAGGAGTTACGACCAGGACTTGTATCCGGTTTATATTAGAGATAGACTAGTCCTAATCCTAATAGGACTCTACATGTAACCCGCCCCTCCAACATATATAAGGAGGGGCAGGGCTCCCCAAAAGGGAGAAGATTCACAAGTTCCACAAGTTGGACAAGTTAGGTTTAGACAATAGCTCTCGAGATAGAGCACTCTTGTAACCATGATCATCATCATCAATATCAATGAAGCAGGATGTAGGCTTTTACCTCCACCGTGAGGGGCCGAACCTGGTAAAATATCGCGTCTCTCGTCCCTCTCAACCCCTTTCAAGCTACCACATAGATGCGTTGGCCTCGCGACTAAGTCCTGACATTAAGGACATCTGTCGTGACAATTCCACGACAGTTGGGCACCCCAAATTGGCTCACGAGGCCCTTGATGAACTTGACCGCGGAGCCTGCCGGGATTGTGCGGACGGCTTCCACCTCAGCCCACTTGGTGAACTTGTCCACAATGACGTAGAGGTAGCGATAGCCCCCTGGCGCCAGAGGAAACGAGCCCAGAATGTCCAGCCCCCAAACTGCGAACGGCCATGAGAGGGGTATAGTCTGTAGACCCCCCGCAGGCTGATGGGTCTGCTTAGCATGAAACTGGCAGGCCTCGCAAGCCTTCACTAGCTCAACGGCGTCGATGAGTGCCGTGGGCCAGTAGAATCCACTACGGAACGCCTTGCCGACGAGGGTTCGTGACGATGAGTGGTGCCCGCAGTCTCCGCCGTGTATGTCCGCCAGTAGCTCCTTCCCTTGCTCTCGGGAGATGCAACGCAGGGACACGTCATTTGGTCGCTTCCTGTAGAGCTCTCCATCCTTGATGCAATAAGCTGTGGCCTGCCGCACCACATGCTCCGCTTCCTCCTCGTTCTCCGGCAGAGTCCCTTGCATCAGGTAGTTCTTGAGCTCCGGGATCCAACACCCTTCCTGAGGCTCTAACGCCAGGAGCAAGCGTGCCCCTGAGGCCGGGCCACAGACCGGGGCTCCTGAGGCAGGCGGCTGAGGGAGCTCCTCCCTTGGTTGCGACGTGCTCGACAGTGACGGCACCGTCGAGGGTTTGAAGAGCCGCTCCTTGAAGACGCCAGGCTCCTGAGGCAGCTGCCGAGATGCCCTCTTGGCAATGTCATCAACTTCCTGATTGGTGCCCCGGGGCACGTGTTGCAACTCCAGCCCCCAGAACTGTTTCTCCATCTTGCGAACCTCAGCGAGGTAGGCTTCCATGTGCTCGTCCTTTGGCTCGTATATCTTGTTGGAGAAGTTGACGAGGAGCTGCGAATCGCCCTTGATGATGAGGCGCTTTACCCCTAAGGCAATTGCGGCCTTCAAGCCTACTATTAGGCCTTCGTACTCTGCTATGTTGTCGGAGACCTTTTCTCCGTGCTGGAAGCAGAGTTGTACGGCGTAGTAGAGTTTATCCTGGGTAGGGGATACGAGCACTGCGCCAGCTCCTGCACCATGTCGGGAGAACGCCCCATCGAAGTACATGACCTAGCCGTCCGGTGCTTCACTTCCCGGGGAAAGTGATCGGTCTTCGCCTGCCTCGAGACCCGGCGCTTCTGCCCATTCTGCTACGAAATCCGTAAGTGCGGCTCCCTTGATGACTCTGGTCGTACTGAATTCTAGCTGAAATGCATGTAGTTCAATGTTCCATTCAGCGACCCTCCCAGCTGAGTTGGGGCTCCTGAGTTGTGAAACGTCTCCAACGTATCTATAATTTTTGATTGCTCCATGCTATATTATCTACTGTTTTGGACTATATTGGGCTTTATTTTCCACTTTTATATTATTTTTGGGACTAACCTATTGTCGGTGTCAAAACCGGCGGATCTCGGGTAGGGGTTCCCGAACTGTGTGTCTAGGCGGATGGTAACAGGAGGCAGGGGACACGATGTTTTACCCAGGTTCGGGCCCTTTTGATGGAGGTAAAACCCTATGTCCTGCTTGATTAATATTGATGATATGGGTAGTACAAGAGTAGATCTACCACGAGATCAGAGAGGCTAAACCCTAGAAGCTAGCCTATGGTATGATTGTTGTTCGTCCTACGGACTAAAACCCTCCAGTTTATATAGACACCGGAGAGGGCTAGGGTTACACAGAGTCGGTTACAATGGTAGGAAATCTACATATCCGTATCGCCAAGCTTGCCTTCCACGCCAAGAAAAGTCCCTTCCGGACATGGGACGAAGTCTTCAATCTTGTATCTTCATAGTCCAGGAGTCCGGCCGAAGGTATAGTCCGGTTATCCGGACACCCCCTAATCCAGGACTCCCTTAGTAGCCCCCGAACCAGGCTTCAATGACGACGAGTCCGGCGCGCAGATTGTCTTCGGCATTGCAAGGCGGGTTCTCCAAATTCCGTGTACCTGTTGAATAATGTCCGGTTTCTTGTAGCGCTCCTTGGCTTCTACGCTCAATAATGGCCGTCTTCCACGTGTCAAATGAATACGAAAAGTCAGGGTGTTTTTTATTTACACCCCTAGTCATGTGAATGAGCCGCCTATTTAAGGGGACGAGGATTTAGATCCAAACCACACCTTTTCCCCTCCGCGAGTGTTCATCAGAGCATACCCGACAGAGGTCCATTCTATCATGGCCAGCCGCCGCAGCTCCTCCTCTCGCCCTTCCAGCCCTCAGCCTAGAGATTGGAAGAGGTGCGCCATCCCACATAGCGAGCTAGCGATGCTCCAGACCAAGGGATTTCTCCCCCCGGCCTATATGGTCCCGGTTCGAGCCGGACTTGCCACCTATAATGGCGGAGAGCAAGCGGAGAGCGCCCCCAATCCCTCCAAAGGAGAGCGGGTATGCCTTGTCCCTTACTTAATAAGAGGGCTGGGATTTCCGATTCATCCGTTTCTCCGGGGGCTACTGGAGTTCTATGGCCTCCAGCTGCACAACCTCACGCCTGCCTCCATATTGCATATCGCGGGCTTCGTAGCCCTTTGCGAGCTGTTTTTGGGCTGCGAGGCTCATTTCACGCTGTGGAAAAGGCTATTCTGCCTTGTGCCCCGTTCTAAGAAGGGGTCAATATATCAAGTGGGCGGAGCCGAAGTGTGGCGCATCGTCGGGACCGGATATCTATCCGGAATCCAAAAGAAGGCGTCCGAAGACTGGCCTTCGGAATGGTTTTATATAGAGGACGTCCCGCTGCCGGATCCTGTCCGGATCGGCCTCCCTGAGTTTGACAGTGCTCCCCTAAAGAAGCGCCTCAGCTGGCGTCCATGGAGCCCTCAGAGGGAAAGCGACAAGGACGTTCTTTACCTGATGGGCCGGATAAGATTGTTAGCTCATTCCGGACTTACCATGATCGGGGTCATGGCCGCATGCATCATGCGAGGGGTGCAGCCGCTTCAGTATAGAGGCCGCCCCATGTGGGACTTCAACGGGGAGGACGACGCCACCCGCCACGGCCGTAAGGGGCCGGATTCGGCTGCCGCTCTAATAAAGATCTTGTCCACTTTGTACAAGGGAGAAGAGGAGGAATTTCTCCGCATCAACCCTCAGGGTGGATTTTCTATGTACAATCCCCCAAGTTGGGTAAGTGGACACTTTTACTTGCCCATCCGTTTTATATTCCCATTGTTAAATATTCAGTCTAACGACTTCAACGCAGGAACTGCGCCAGGCTGTTAAAGAAATAAACAGCCCTCATCCACAACCCGAGGATCCGGGACGGTTCCTCGACCCGGCCTCTCAAGAGGATCCGGACTTATCTGTGGAGCTGATTGATGGGGTGTTTCATCAATTGAGCAAGGACAATGCCTTGGTGGCCATTACGGCCGATTACCCAGGGCTACTCCCAGCCTCACAGGTAACTGAGACCGAAGTCCCAGCACTTTGAAAAGAGATCTATCCTCGCGTGTTTTCGATTGCCGTATGACAACCGTGTTTTGCAGGGGAGGTCCTTGAGACGGGAGGCCGAGCCTGCGGCGACTAGCCAACGAGGGGCGGCAAGGCCCCGCGGGCTGAAAAGAAGTGCGGTCCGGACTGAGACGCCGGCGCAAAGGTATAGCGCGCCATCTTATTCCCAGGTGTTATTCCTTCAAGGCATACTAACGCTCGTGCTCTCTTCAGGACGAAGAGACCTCGCCGGACTATATCCGGAGAGGTTGCCAATCGCGCCTCCACCAGCCAGGCTCCAAAGCCTGGTCCGGAAGCGGAGGCGAACACGAGGCGCGCACCGGACGCTCCTCCGACAGAGGATGCGGACAGGCTGTCTGCCACCAATTCCGAGGTGGAGAGTGCCATGAACCACAGGCGTCGCCGGACAGTTCTTCGCGACGCTTGTTTCTCCCAAGAGGCATTGGATGCCTTCAATTCGGGAGATGCGTACCTCCGTGCCGCTCAAAATGGTCTAGCCAGAGCCACGGAGCAATATGTAAAAGACATACGGGTAAGAAAATTTTGGTAATTATATATATACCAGTAGCCCCCGAGACTTGAAACAGTTAGAATAACTGATTTAAGGATCATTTGTTATGCAGGTTCTTACAGAAAAGAATACCCTACTGTCCCAGGAGCTGGAAGAGTGCAAAGCCCAACTTGAGGCCGCACTAGCCGCGGCAGGGGAGCCCAAGGAGACCCCCTCTGGTAATATACGCTTCGAAAGATAAGTATTTTGCGAAGTGCGGCATGGGTGCAAATCTGACAAATGAAATTGCAGATGGCGCCGGATTAAATCCGGAAGAGCAACAACTCCGACGCCAGTCGAAGGCTGGTGAGAGCATGCTGACAAAGGTGAGGCGGGAGAAGAATGATCTCCAAGATGCCAACACCAAGCTGGGTGTTGAACTGAAGTATGTTCGTGCCTAGCTGTTGGACTCCGTGAAGGAGAATCAGCGGCTTCGACGCGGCATATATAGTAAGTGCTTAAACGAACTTTGAAAAAAGAGTTCAGCAAGGAAGTCGACTAACAGAGTAATATTTGTAGGTATGCTAACAGGTCGTCCTGCAGAGAAAATGCCCGGTTCTACGGGTGACCTTCTTCCCGAGCTCTCACAACTGCACGAGCGAGTTCGGCAGGTGATGCAAAGCATCGCCCAGGCCTTGTGGCCATCCGTCTCCATGCCCGAAGGCCTTGGAGAGCTTGTAGAGAAGCTGAAAGGAGCGCGGCGGCGCTTCCGATTGTGGAAGATGTCTGCCTGCCGTCAAGGCGCCAGGGAGGCCTGGGCCATGGTGAAGACACGGTACACGAAGGCTGACCCAAACCACATGGCCGAGGTCGGACCCGTGGGGCCCGATGGGAAGGAGATCCCCGTGAGCTTAGTATACGGCCAAGTAGAATTGCCCGCAAAGTATTCTCAACAGGACTGTAAACTAGACAGCCTGTTAGATGGTATTGAAGAGGAATACAATCAGTCAGATTGACTATGTAATTATAATTGACATGTGTAATGCCTTCTAGCCAGATTGTAGATCGTTTGTCATGGCCGACCTTTTCGCTTCAACCTCGGGACCTGACGGTCCGGAGTGTGTCCGAATACCCTCGCGGTTATATAAGAACCGGGGTATGCATGGAGACCAGGCGTAGGGGTCATTAGTGCTTGAACAGACAAGTGCCCAACTAGTTATGTTATATTACATGGTTAGTAAGAAACATCTTCCAGGGAGAATAGTTCCGTTAGGGGTTCCTTTCCCTGGGAGGCATGCCCTAAAGTGCATGTCCATTCTGCGAAAAGAGACGCAGGAAAAACATCTGGGGGCGTATAGATAAATAAGTGAAAAAAGATCATCTTTAGTTCACCGACCGAATATTCCCTTAAGAATGCTAGCTTTCGGCTTCACCCAGTCTGAGGTACACATCCGGCTGACCCGGCAGTAACAATCGCAGAGGTGCTCCCTTTACCACCTAGCCGAACAATCGGGAACGTAGGGGTAAGCACAGGAGCCAGGCAACCCAGCTTGGCCAAAACTTAAGTCATATCGATGCATATAATGGTGAATAAAAGGTACATGCGGAAGTGTGACACATGTGTTGGGCATGAAGCCCATATAAATAAGCTTCTGTTTAAGGAAGCCCCCAGGTTTAATGAGCGCGGATAGCGCATCACTGTATGAGCCTTTAAAGGCTATAAGAGAGAGAGAGAGAGGAGAAGGAGAGAAATGTAAGACACAAAGTAAATAAAAAATGGACAGAGGAAGGAGACGAACACAGAGTCCGGCGCTAGGCGTAGAATCTTCGGAGACGGGCTGCGTTCCATGGGTTCGGCTCGAGTCGGTTATCCGATGCATCTCGCAGGCGGTACGCTCCACCAGTCAGGACTTGGTCAATTATGAAGGGACCTTCCCACTTGGGCTTGAGTTTGTCCTTTTTCTTGTCCGGCAGGCGTAGAACTAATTCGCCAACGTTGTAATTTTTGGCCCGTACTTCTCTGCTTTGGTATCTTCGAGCCTGCTGTTGATAGAATGCGGAACGGGCTTTTGCCACGTCACGCTCTTCCTCCAAGGCGTCCAAACTGTCCTGCCGATCGAGCTCGGCTTCTCTTTCTTCGTACATGCGCACTCGAGGTGAGTCATGAATTATGTCGCAGGGCAAAACTGCCTCTGCGCCGTACACCATGAAGAATGGTGTGTATCCGGTGGTGCGATTCGGCGTGGTCCGCAGCCCCCAGAGTACGGAGTCGAGCTCCTCTACCCAGTGCGTATTAGATTCCTTAAGGGACCGCACTAATCTGGGTTTGATGCCGCTCATGATAAGACCATTTGCACGTTCGACCTGGCCGTTAGTTTGTGGGTGATAGACGGAAGCATAATCGAGCTTGATGCCCATGTTTTTGCACCAGAGTTTTACCTCGTCGGCCGTAAAGTTCGTGCCGTTATCAGTGATGATGCTGTGGGGGACGCCGTAACGGTGTACAACCCCGGATATAAAGTCTATCACCGGTCCGGATTCGGCCGTCTTAACAGGCTTGGCTTCTATCCATTTGGTGAACTTATCCACCATGACCAGTAAGTATTTTTTCTTGTGGGTTCCGCCTTTAAGGGGTCCAACCATGTCAAGCCCCCAGACCGCGAAGGGCCAAGTGATGGGGATAGTTTGGAGGGCGGTGGGTGGCATATGGCTTTGGTTTGCAAAAAGCTGGCAACCGACGCATCGTTGGACTAAGTCCTGGGCGTCTGCCCGGGCCGTCGGCCAATAAAAGCCTGTACGGAAGGCCTTGCTTACAAGGGACCGAGCTGCAGCGTGATGACCACCGAGTCCGGCATGAATTTCAGCCAGGAGGTTCCGCCCTTCCTCTTCGGAGATGCACCTTTGAAGGACTCCGGTAGTGCTTTTCTTATAAAGCTCTCCCTCATGGACTTTATAGGCTTTAGATCGCCGCACTATGCAGCGTGCCTCATTTTGGTCCTCGGGGAGTTCCTGCCTAGTAAGGTAGGCGAGGAATGGTTCTGTCCACGGGGCGATGACGGCCATTATTACGTGGGCTGAAGGTGTTATTTCATTGGCAGAGCCTCCAATTATGTCAGAGTGTTCGGTGTCGGGCAGTGCGGTTGGGTCTGGGCTGTTATTGCCGGGTTCCCCTTCCCATACTACGGATGGCTTGAACAGCCTTTCCAAGAAGATGTTGGGGGGACTACATCGCGTTTTGCGCCGATGCGTGCCAGGACATCTGCCGCCTGATTATTTTCCCGGGCTATATGGTGAAATTCGAGCCCTTCGAACCGAGCTGACATTTTTAGGACGGCGTTGCGATAAGCTGCCATTTTTGGATCCTTGGCATCAAAGTCTCCATTTATTTGGGATATTGCGAGGTTCGAGTCCCCGCGCACCTCTAGGCGTTGAATGCCCATGGATACTGCCATCCGGAGACCATGTAAAAGGGCCTCATATTCGGCTGCATTGTTGGAGTCTGTGTACATTATCTGGAGTACGTATTGAACTGTGTCTCCTATGGGGGACGTCAAAACGACGCCAGCCCCTAGACCGGCCAACATTTTGGAGCCGTCGAAGTGCATGACCCAGTTTGAATATGTGCCGTACTCTTTAGGGAGTTCGGCCTCCGTCCATTCTGCGACGAAGTCGGCCAAAACTTGCGACTTGATAGCTCGTCGTGGCTTGTAAGTTATGTCGAACGGGAGGAGCTCAATGGCCCATTTTGCAATCCGGCCCATCGCGTCGCGGTTGTTTATAATATCGTTAAGTGGCACTTCCGAGGCTACTGTTATTGAACACTCTTGAAAGTAGTGTCGCAGCTTCCGGGATGCCATAAATACCGGGTACGCAATCTTTTGACAATGCGGGTACCGTGACTTGCACGGAGTTAGGACAGTGGACACATAGTAGGCCGACTTTTGAAGGGGGAATTTGTGTCCGTCCGTTTCTCGTTCGACGACGAGCACTGCGCTTACGACCTGATGGGTTGCTGCAATGTATAATAGCATTGGTTCGCCAATGTTTGGGGCGGCCAGGACTAGGTTTGTTGCCAAGATGGCTTTTATTTCGTCGAGTCCGTCCGTGGCTGCATCCATCCACTCGAAGTGTTCGGTGCACCGAAGAAGGCGGTAAAGGGGTAGGGCCTTTTCTCCCAAGCGGGAGATAAAGCGGCTTAGAGCCGCCATGCATCCGGTTAATTTTTGTATTTGTTTGAGGTTCTTCGGGATATCCAATTGTGACAGAGCTCAGATCTTGGCTGGATTTGCTTCAATTCCTCTACCGGATACAATGAAGCCCAAGAGCTTTCCGGCTGGAACGCCGAAAACGCATTTTTCCGGGTTGAGCTTGATGTCGTATGTTCAGAGGTTACCGAATGTTAGCCTCAAGTCGTCTACTAGAGATTCAACATGTCTTGTTTTAACGACCACGTCATCTATGTATGCCTCCACTGTTTTGCCAATCTGGTTTGCCAGACATGTCTGAATCATGCGCTGATATGTTGCGCCGGCGTTTTTGAGCCCCAAGGGCATTGTGTTGAAGCAGAATGGGCCATATGGTGTGATGAATGCCGTTGCGGCTTGGTCTGACTCTGCCATCTTTATTTGATGGTAGCCGGAGTATGCGTCGAGGAAACACAACAAATCATGTCCTGCGGTAGCGTCGATAATTTGATCGATGCGGGGGAGAGGAAGGGATCAGGATTTGTCCTTCTTTGGTACCATCACCAGGTTTGCTAGCCAGTCCGGGTGTTTTATATCTTTGATGAATCTGGCCTCTAGTAGCTTGGCTAGTTCCTCTCCCATGGCCTGTCTCTTGGGTTCGAAAAAACGCCGAAGAGCCTGCTTGACTGGCTTGAATCCTTTTAGGATATTTAAGCTGTGTTCGGCCAGCCTGCGTGGGATTCCTGGCATGTCTGAAGGGTGCCAGGCGAAAATGTCCCAGTTCTCTCATAGGAACTCTCGCAGTGCGGCGTCTACATCAGGGTTTAACTGCGCTTCGATGGAAGCTGTTTTATCGGGGTCCATTGGATGGACCTAGAATTTGACTATTTCGTCTGCTGGTTTAAAGGAGGTGGACTTGGATCTTTTGTCGAGTATCACATCGTCCCTATTCACCGTGGAGCGCAGCGCAGTCAGTTCCTCAGCCGCTAGGGCTTCAGATAGCGCCTCGAGGGCCAGTGCGGCTGTCTTGTTTTCGGCGCGGAGTGCTATGTCCGGATCACTAGCGAGAGTGATGATTCCGTTAGGCCCAGGCATCTTGAGCTTCATGTACCCGTAATGGGGTATTGCTTGGAAGATTGTAAACGCTTCCCGCCCTAGCAGAGCGTGATATCCGCTACTGAACGGGGTCACTTGGAACGTGACCTCTTCGGACCTGTAATTATCCGGCGTGCCGAACACCACATCTAGTGTGATTTTTCCTGTACAGCGCGCTTCCCGACTAGGGATTATTCCTCTAAAGGTTGTGCTGCTTCACTCAACGCGGTTCCAGTCTATTTCCATTTTTTGAAGGGTTTCCTCATAAATGAGGTTCAATCCGCTGCCGCCATCCATGAGTACCTTGGTAAGACGAAAACCGTCCACTATTGGACTGAGGACCAATGCGGCTGGTGCTCGGGCTGTTCGGAATTTAGGTTCATCACTGGCGTTAAAAGTAATAGCCGTGTCACTCCATGGGTTTATTGTTGCTACTTGGTAGACTTCGGCAAGGCTGCAGAGTGTTCTTTTTCGCATATTATTTGATGCGAAAGTCTCGAAGACTGTTGATACCGTACTGGTGTCTCTGGGGTGGCTTTCTGTGGCTTCTGGAATTAGAAGATCTTCGCCAATTTTTGCCACCTGCCGGAGTATCCAACATGCTCTAAGGCTATGAGTTGGTGTACCGCCCTCTGCACTGTGAATTTTACAGGGTCCATTAAGCCATCCTTCCAGCACGGTTCCATGCCCTGTAGAGGGCTTTTGCTTTTTGGTATTGAACCCGGGTGTCTGGCGATGATGCACCCTTTTATTTCGGACTGGGTTTGTATTCAAGGCCGGATTGTCCCAAAATTTTATTTCGGTTTTCCAGGCGCTTTCCATCGCATAGTACTTTCGTACAATGGACGCCAAGTCAGCGAAGCGTGTAATATCACGGCGCCTTATGGCGTTGAGGATTCCCTTGTCCGTGCAATTATTGTAGAAGAATGAAATTGCATCTTCCTCGCGGCAGTCCTTTATCCTGTTCATAATCAGGAGGAATCTGGCCTAGTAATGATGTACTGTTTCTTCGGGCTCTTGCCTAATTTGAGATAGATCGCTTATGTACGGGTGGGTGGGTGGAATCAAATCCGAAACCTCACCCAATCTGAGACCCAGGGGCCAAGGAGTTTACGAACTCGGAAGTTTGGATTCTTGGATGCTGTCCAATGAATCTAGCCCATCGCCTGACTTTAAGTTCAGGTCTTGAGTGATGTCCTCCCCTCCGCGGGTATCCGGCTTGGAGGGATCGGAATCCGGACATAGCTAGTTCTTAAGATAGATGAAGGGTGGCCGCACTGTCCCTCTACCACGGCAACGTGATGGGTGACCTGGGGAGAGTTAATCTCTCTCAGATCGGGTTTAGGCCCAATCTGGTCGTAATCCGTAGTGACTCCCAGGGCGGCGAAGCGATCCAAGAGCTCGTTTAGGGAAGAGAGCTCCACTGGATCTAGCTGCTCGGCGAATTCCGAGCTGACGTGAAGATTGCTTTCGATGACCCGAGAGGTCATCGTCGGCGCAGCAGCCGAACGGGCGGTCATAAGGAAACCACCTAGCCTGAGAGTCTGGCTGACAGCCAAAGCTCCCTTAGACACGGTGCCGTCTTTAAAGACGGGATGAGGCATCCTTCCTGATGGCGACAACACAGAGGAACTCTCAATGAAAGCACCAATGTCGGTGTCAAAACCGGCGGATCTGGGGTAGGGGGTCCTGAACTGTGCGTCTAGGAGGATGGTAGCAGGAGGCAGGGGACACGATGTTTTAACCAGGTTCGGGCCCTCTTGATGGAGGTAAAACCCTACGTCCTGCTTGATTAATATTGATGATATGGGTAGTACAAGAGTAGATCTACGACGAGATCAGAGAGGCTAAACCCTAGAAGCTAGCCTATGGTATGATTGTTGTTCGTCCTACGGACTAAAACCCTCCGGTTTATAGACACCAGAGAGGGCTAGGGTTACACAGAGTCGGTTACAATGGTAGGAAATCTACATATCCGTATCGCCAAGCTTGCCTTCCACGCCAAGGAAAGTCCCTTCCGGACACGGGACGAAGTCTTCAATCTTGTATCTTCATAGTCTAGGAGTCCGGCCGAAGGTATAGTCCGGCTATCCGGACACCCCCTAATCCAGGACTCCCTCACCTATTAACCGGAGGCCCAGCCCAGAATTGCTATTTTTTGCCTATTTCAGTGTTTCGGAGAAACAGAATATCAAACGGAGTCCAAACGGAATAAAACCTTCGGGAACGTGATTTTCTCACCGAACGTGATCTAGGAGACTTGGACCCTACTCCAAGGAGTCAAGGAGGAGGTCACGAGGGTGGGGGGCGCCCCCCCTAGGGCGTGCCCCCTGCCTCATGGGCCCCTCGGTGCTCCACCGACGTACTCCTTCCTCCTATATATACATACGTACCCCCAAACGATCAGAATAGGAGCCAAAAACCTAATTCCACCGCCGCAACTTTCTGCATCCACGAGATCCCATCTTGGGGCCTGTTCCGGAGCTCCGCCGGAGAGGGCCGTCATCATGGAGGGCTTCTACATCATCCTAGCCCCTCCGATGAAGTGTGAGTAGTTTACCTCAGACCTTTGGGTCCATAGTTAGTAGCTAGATGGCTTCTTCTCTCTCTTTTAATCTCAATACAAAGTTCTCCCCCTCTCTTGTGGAGATCTATTCGATGTAATCTTCTTTTTGCGGTGTGTTTGTTGAAATCGATGAATTGTGGGTTTATGATCAAGTCTATCTATGAATAATATTTGAATCTTCTCTGAATTCTTTTATGTATGGTTGGTTATCTTTGCAAGTCTCTTCGAATTATCCGTTTGGTTTGGCCAACTAGATTGGTCGTTCTTGCCATGGGAGAAGTGCTTAGCTTTGGGTTCGATCTTGCGGTGTCCTTTCCCAGTGACAGAAGGGGCAGCAAGGCACGTATTGCATCGTTGCCATCGATGATAACAAGATGGGGTTTATTTCATATTGCATGAATTTATCTCTCTACATCATGTCCTCTTGCTTAAGGCGTTACTCTGTTTTTAACTTAATACTCTAGATGCATGCTGGATAGCGGTCGATGAGTGGAGTAATAGTAGTAGATGCAGAATCATTTCGGTCTACTTGTCACGGATATAATGCCTATATACATGATCATGCCTATATATTCTCATAACTATGCTCAATTCTGTCAATTGCTCAACAGTAATTTGTTCACCCACCGTAGAATACTTATGCTCTTGAGAGAAGCCACTAGCAAAACCTATGGCCCCCGGGTCTATTCTCATCATATTAATCTCCATCACTTTAATCTTGCTTTGCTTTTTTACTTTGCCTTTACTTTACACTTTGCATCTTTATACCAAAAATACCAAAAATATTATATCTATCAGATCTCACTCTCGTAAGTGACCGTGAAGGGATTGACAACCCCTAATCGCATTGGTTGCGAGTAGCTATCATTTTGTGCAGGTACGAGGGACTTGAGCGTGGCCTCCTACTGGATTGATACCTTGGTTCTCAAAAACTGAGGGAAATACTTACGCTACTCTGCTGCATCATCCCTTCCTCTTCGGGGAAAACCAACGCAAGCTCAAGACGTAGCAAGAAGGATTTCTGGTGCCGTACGCAAAAAGTCAACATACCAAGTACCCATCACAATCTCTATCTCTCGCATTACATTATTTGCCATTTTCCTCTCGTTTTCCTCTCCCCCACTTCACCCTTGCCGTTTTATTCGCCCTCTCTCTCTATCCTCCCTCTCTATTTGCCTCTTTTGCCCGTTTGTTCTTGTCTGGTCGTGTGCTAGTTTGCTTGTCGTCATGGCTAGTCTCATATCTTCTCCATTGTCTCCCAAGAGTGAAGTTTTAAATTTTAAACAAAGGGAGAGAGAAAATCTAAAAGATGCTTGGTATAGAATTTGCAATGCTCAAAATAGATCTACCAGGAAGCAATCTACCTTAGTTCTTCTCCGCAATTTTTATGTAGGTGATAATCCTTGGTATAGATATATCATCGATACCATTACCGGAGGGAACTTCTTGGGTAGCCATACTTTTGATTCTTATAATGCTATGTTAGATTTATTTGGCTCACGACCTCTTTTGGTTAATGGAACCATGTTAACTTTGGAGCATGTTATGCAAAGACTTGAAATTATTGAAAATAAAGTTGCTACTATTGAATTAATTGAAAATCTAGATAAAAAGATCCACAACCAAATTACTCAATATGGATCTAAGGTAGGAATGACTTTGAAAAATATTAAGGAAAAGGAACCCATAGTTAATGAGAAGATAAACTTAGATTCTACTAGAATTGATAAGCTTGAGGGTATCATTACAAACTTGGGAACCGCTTTTCTTCTGTAAAGAATACTCCAAGTCCTCCTACTAAAATTGCAAAGCTTATGTATGTTCCTAAAAATATGAGAGAATCATCTAGTAAGGAAACTGCGGATCTTAAATCTATAAGTGTTCATCCCAATCTTTTTGCTATCATTAAGGAACCAATTGCTACAAATGAATTTTTCGATCTTGTGCCTAAAAGTTTGGTAATCACTAGAAAGAAATAAATTCCTAAGGTAAATAGATGCCTCATCGAAGAATTGCCTACTAAAGATGGCAATACCTAGATCTATCCTCGCTTTTATGCCTAGCTAGGGGCGTTAAACGATAGCGCTTGTTGGGAGGCAACCCAATTTTATTTTTATTCCTTGCTTTTTGCTCCTGCTTAGTAATAAATAAATTATCTAGCCTCTATTTTGGTCATGTTTTTTGTGTTTAATTAGTGTTTGTGCCAAGTAGAACCGTTGGGAAGACTTGGGGAAAGTCTTGTTGAATTTGCTGTAAAAAACAGAAACTTTAGCGCTCACAAGAACTGCTGTCATTTTTATTTGAAGAGTGATATTTAGTTAATTCTTTTTTCAGATGATTAATAGATAAATTCCTAACGTCCAGCAATTTATTTTAGAATTTTTGGGGTTCCAGATCTTGCGCTAGCTACAGATTACTACAGACTGTTCTGTTTTTGACAGATTCTGTTTTTCGTGTGTTGTTTGCTTATTTTGATGAATCTATGGTTAGTAAAATAGTTTATAATCCATATAGAAGTTGGAATACAGTAGGTTTAACACCAATATAAATAAATAATGAGTTCATTACAGTACCTTGAAGTGGTCTTTTGTTTTCTTTCGCTAACGGAGCTCACGAGTTTTCTATTTGAGTTTTGTGTTGTGAAGTTTTCAAGTTTTGGGTGAATTCTTTTGATGGATTATGGAACAAGGAGTGGCAAGAGCCTAAGCTTGGGGATGCCCATGGCACCCCCAAGATAATCCAAGGACACCAAAAAGTCAAACCTGGGGGATGCCCCGAAAGGCATCCCCTCTTTCGTCCACTTCCATCGGTAATTTACTTGGAGCTATATTTTTATTCACCAACATGATATGTGTTTTGCTTGGAGCGTCTTTTATTATTTGTGTCTTTGTGTCTTAGTATGCCACAATCATCCTTGCTATACACACCTTTTGAGAGAGCCATACATGAATTAAAATTTGATAGAATACTCTATGTGCTTCACTTATATCATTTGAGCTATGTAATTTTGCTCTATGTGCTTCACTTATATCTTTTGAGCTATGTAATTTTGCTCTATGTGCTTCACTTAGATCTTTTAGAGCACGGTGGTGGATTTGTTTTAAAGAAACTATTGATCTCTCATGCTCCGCTTAAATTATTTTGAGAGTCTCTTAATAGCATGGTAATTTGCTTAATAATAATATGCTTGGTATTCAAGATTTGTGAAACTTTCTTTTGATTGTGTTGAATACTAAGAAAAGATTGAATCATGATAATTGTTTTGAGATATGGAGGTGATAATATTAAAGTCATGCTAGTTGAGTAGTTGTGAATTTAAAGAATCCTTGTGTTAAAGTTTGTGATTCCCGTAGCATGCACGTATGGTGAACCGTTATGTGATGAAGTCGGAGCATGATTTGTTTATTGATTGTCTTCCTTATGCGTGGCGGTCGGGGACGAGCGATGGTCTTTTCCTACCAATCTATCCCCCTAGGAGCATGCGCGTAATACTTTGCTTTGATAACTTCTAGATTTTTGCAATAAGTATATGAGTTCTTTATGACTAATGTTGAGCCCATGGATTATACGCACTCTCACCCTTCCACCTTTGCTAGCCTCTCTAATACCGCGCACCTTTCCCCGGTATCATACACCTACCATATATCTTCCTCAAAACAGCCACCATATCTACCTATTATGGCATTTCCATAGCCATTCCGAGATATATTTCCATGCAACTTTCCACCATCTAGTTCATCATGACACATTCATCATTGTCATATTGCTTAGCATGATCATGTAGTTGACATAGTATTTGTGGCAAAGCCACCGTTCATAATTTTTTCATACTTGTCACTCTTGATTCATTGCATATCCCAGTACACCGCCGGAGGCATCCATATAGAGTCATACTTTGTTTTAGAATTGAGTTGTAAATAAATAAAAGTGTGATGATCATCATTTAATAGAGCATTGTCCCCCAAAAAAGGAGAAAGGCCAAAGAAAAAAAGAAGGCCCCAAAAAAGAGAGAAAATAAATAAAAAGGGGCAATGCTACTATCCTTTTACCACACTTGTGCTTCAAAGTAGCACCATGATCTTCACAGTAGAGAGTCTCTCATGTTATCACTTTCATATACTAGTGGGAATTTTACATTATAGAACTTTGCTTGTATATTCCAATGATGGGCTTCCTCAAATTGCCCTAGGTCTTCATGAGCAAGCAAGTTGGATGCACACCCACTTAGTTTCTTTTTGAGCTTTCATATACTTATAGCTCTAGTGCATCCGTTGCATGGCAATCCCTACTCACTCACATTGATATCTATTGATGGGCATCTCCATAGCCCGTTGATACGCCTAGTTGATGTGAGACTATCTTCTTCTTTTTGTCTTATCCACAACCACCACTCTATTCCACCTATAGTGCTATATCCATGGCTCACGCTCATGTATTACAAGAAGATTGAAAAAGTTTTGAAAAAGTTAGAGTATGAAACAATTGCTTGGCTTGTCATCGGGGTTGTGCATGATTTAAATACTTTGTGTGGTGAAGATAGAGCATAGCCAGACTATATGATTTTGTAGGGATAACTTTCTTTGGCCATGTTATTTTGAGAAGACATAATTGCTTTGTTAGTATGCTTGAAGTATTATTATTTTTATGTCAATATAAACTTTTGTCTTGAATCTTTCGAATCTGAATATTCATATCAGAATTAAGAAGATTTGCATTGAAATTATGCCAAGTAGCACTCCGCATCAAAAATTCTCTTTTTATCATTTACCTACTCGAGGACGAGCAGGAATTAAGCTTGGGGATGCCTGATACGTCTCCAATGTATCTATAATTTTTGATTGCTCCATGCTATATTATCTACTCTTTTGGACTATATTGGGCTTTATTTTCCACTTTTATATTATTTTTGGGACTAACCTATTAACCGGAGACCCAGCCTAGAATTGTTGTTTTTTTTGCCTATTTCAGTGTTTCGGAGAAACAGAATATAAAACAGAGTCCAAACGGAATAAAACCTTCGGGAACGTGATTTTCTCACCGAACGTGATCCAGGAGACTTGGACCCTACTCCAAGGAGTCAAGGAGGAGGTCACGAGGGTGGGGGGCGCCCCCTAGGGCGCGCCCCCTGCCTCGTGGGCCCCTCAGTGCTCCACCGACGTACTCCTTCCTCCTATATATACATACGTACCCCCAAATGATCAGAACAGGAGCCAAAAACCTAATTCCGCCGCCGCAACTTTCTGTATCCACGAGATCCCATCTTGGGGCCTGTTCCGGAGCTCCGCCGGAGAGGGCCGTCATCACGGAGGGCTTCTACATCGTCCTAGCCCCTCCGATGAAGTGTGAGTAGTTTACCTCAGACCTTCGGGTCCATAGTTAGTAGCTAGATGGCTTCTTCTCTCTCTTTGAATCTCAATACAAAGTTCTCCCCCTCTCTTGTGGAGATCTATTCGATGTAATCTTCTTTTTGCGGTGTGTTTGTTGAGACCGATGAATTGTGGGTTTATGATCAAGTCTATCTATGAATAATATTTGAATCTTCTCTGAATTCTTTTATGTATGATTGGTTATCTTTGCAAGTCTCTTCGAATTATCCGTTTGGTTTGGCCAACTAGATTGGTAGTTCGTGCCATGGGAGAAGTGCTTAGCTTTGGGTTCGATCTGCGGTGTCCTTTCCCAGTGACAGAAGGGGCAGCAAGGCACGTATTGCATCGTTGCCATCGAGGATAACAAGATGGGGTTTATTTCATATTGCATGAATTTATCTCTCTACATCATGTCATCTTGCTTAAGGCGTTACTCTGTTTTTAACTTAATACTCTAGATGCATGCTGGATAGCGGTCGATGAGTGGAGTAATAGTAGTAGATGCAGAATCGTTTCGGTCTACTTGTCACGGACGTGATGCCTATATACATGATCATGCCTAGATATTCTCATAACTATGCTCAATTCTGTCAATTGCTCAACAGTAATTTGTTCACCCACCGTAGAATACTTATGCTCTTGAGAGAAGCCACTAGTGAAACCTATTGTCGGTGTCAAAACCGGCGGATCTCGGGTAGGGGGTACCGAACTGTGCGTCTAGGCCGGATGGTAACAGGAGGCAAGGGACACGAAGTTTTACCCAGGTTCGGGCCCTCTTGATGGAGGTAAAACCCTATGTCCTGCTTGATTAATATTGATGATATGGGTAGTACAAGAGTAGATCTACCACGAGATCGGAGAGGCTAAACCCTAGAAGCTAGCCAATGGTATGATTGTTGTTCTGTATGTTGTCCTACGGACTAAAACCCTCCGATTTATATAGACACTGGAGAGGGTTAGGGTTACACAAAGTCGGTTATAATGGTAGGAGATCTGCATATCCGTATCGCCAAGCTTGCCTTCCACGCCAAGGAAAGTCCTTTCCGGACATGGGACGAAGTCTTCAATCTTGTATCTTCATAGTCCAGGAGTCCGGCTGAAGGTATAGTCCGGCCATCCGGACACCCCCTAATCCAGGACTCCCTCAGTAGCCCCTGAACCTTCAATGATGATGAGTCCGGCACGCAGATTGTCTTTGGCATTGCAAGGCGGGTTCCTCCTCCAAGTACTTCATAGAAGATTTTGAACACAAAGATAGTGTCCGGCTCTGCAAAATAAGTTTCCACATATTGCCATAGAGAGAATAATATTTACAAAAATCTAATCTGCTGACGTATTTCGTAGTGTGACACACCACGGCCAAGCCTTTATTCGAATCGTTTTATTGTCCCACCTCAGCGCGTCATGCGAGGCGGTTTCCTTGGCACGTCTTGTTAAAGCAGAGATCGTGTCCCCTTATTCCGGGATTCTCATCAATACGGGCGTGGGTAATCCAACCGCTTCTAGGACTCCTAGACTATAGGCAAGTCCAAACGGCCACGGAGAGGACGCTTGATATTCACCCTCTTTATAAAGGGACAAGGCTTTTATTTTTCCCTCCCGCGCTCAATCGAATCCTTCCCCCACCTCAAGCTCAAACACCCAAAGTTCAGGTCAGGTGCTCCGAACCTTCAATCATGTCCGGATCTAGCCTTCAAGGCCGATGGGTGCCTTCCTCCGTCACGGAAGAAGACATCAAAAAGTTGAGGGAGGCCAGATATCTGACCGTCGAGGTTTTGCATCAGCTGCCTGCCCGAGGGCAGGCCGTCCCCTCCCCCGAACCCAACGAGAACGTCGTGTTCGTCTCCCACTTCCTCCGAGGTCTAGGCCTTGCCCTGGATCCTTTCGTCAGGGGTTTGATGTTTTATTACGGGCTAGATTTCCATGATCTAGCTCTGGACTCCTTTCTTCATATCACGACATTTATTGTTGTGTGTGAGGCCTTCCTCCGGGTTACCCCTCACTTTGGCCTGTGGCTCAAGACCTTTGAAGTAAAGCCGAAGATGATCGAGGGGCAACATGCATCACGTGGAGGTGCCTCAATATGCAAGATGACGGGAGCTCCATGGCCCAAAGGTTCCATTCAGAGGTGTCTGAATTGTGGCAACAGGAGTGGTTCTACATCACGGCTCCTAGAAGTGCCAAGTGGGCGGCCGCCCCAGTTTTCCGCTCGGGCCCTCCACCACAACTGATGTCATGGATCAGCAGAGGTCTGAGCTGGGGTCCAGCCAAGGACGTGCCTATACTGCAAAGTCGCATTCGAGATCTCTTTGATGGAGATTTTAGTTTGGTTGCGGTAATACAACTTATGATGGTTCATCAAGTCTAGCCTTGCAAACGTCGGCCCCTTCGCTTGTGGGAGTTCAATCCCGAGGGACCGCATGTCATTCAAAATTTCCTCGGTCGAACGCACAAGGAGATGTACAAGTCATTCTTTGGACCTCAGGTAGAGTGTCCAAAAATTACCGAGGACGTGGGCCTGAGCAGTAACCGCGCCGCCGAGCAGGTAAGGAATCTTCTGGCTGAACATACTATCTCTCACTTGTTATGAAGTTATTTCTGAGAGTTTGCTTTTTGACCAGGACTGGCTGACAAAGGAGAAGTTGATTCGGTGTTCGGCCCCCCTCCCTGAGGGTTTGGAGAATCCAGTATTAGAAAAGATGCTCCAAGTCGCACCTTGCCCGGAGCCCTTGAAGGAAGATACTGGGGAGGATAATACGGGCGGACGCGGGCCCCCAACGCTGCCCATTCTAACCGAGGGAGCGAGCGTCTCCATGAAGGAAGACGACCGGAGGAGGAAAAGGACTGAAGCTTCCAAACGGGAGAAGAAGTCTCCCACATAGGGTCCTACCTTAGGGGGTGCTTTTGTCGCACAAAGTCCGCGGGGGGATCAATTCTCTAGCGAGTCGTAAGTGGCCCGAAATACTTTAATAGTACATGTATGCCATCTTTTTCTTCTGAGAAAATAACCACCGCATATATTTTTGCAGTTCGGGCCTTAGCCCCTCTCAAATGAGCTCATCTTCGGGGGATCTTCTTGCAGAGATGATGGAGAGCGAAACGCCTCCTCCGGACTCCGCCGCTCCAGAAGCGGGCGACCCCGAAGTGTCGTTGCGGAGGGCCTCTCCGAGTCCGGTGAGGCCGGAAGATAATCCCGTTGACCCCCGAAGCTCCCAGTGTCCGGCTCCCGAAGAGAGCAGACAAAAGAGTCCGGCACCGTCTGGTGTGCGATCGGATGTTCTGAGGGAGTTGGTGGGGCGAGCGGCCATCTCGGATGAACACCGTGTGCTGATGAATACGGTGATGGAGAGAATCTCGTCCACCGAAAGCGGATTGCATGAAGCTTTTATGAGTCTACTGACAGGCTTTGAGGTACGTAAAATAATGTATGATAGTCCTGCACATGCTAGGTGTGCCCTATGTAGATAGTAGCCCCTGAGACTCTGGTTGTCGTCGGAAACGACGACGAACAGAGGATCATATTCCCAGGTAATAACCATACTTCCTCTATGTGCAAGTGATGGAAGCTCCGGTGGCTAGCCGAACTAACGAGTTTGCCAATTTAAAACGGCAGTTGGATGCGGCAGACGCCGACATCGAGCTTGTTAACAAAAGGCTTGACGAGGCACAGGGTAAGTGTCATTATCTGGTAAACGCCACATAGTAAGAGCAGCATGATGCCAGTATCGTTAATACGTTGTGACTGCAGATGGAGCTGCCACTGTTGAAGCCTTGCGGGGGGAACTTGCCCGAGCATGGTAATGCGGCTGCTTTGAAGGCGACCGAAGAGTTGAAAGCCGAGAAGGCCGCGCATGGCGAGAGCCGGGATAAGATGGCCAAGATGGCCATAGAATTAAAAGCCGCCGTTGACCGTTGCCGGGTTCTTGAAAAGGAAAACCTAGCGAAGGCATCGGACCTTGAGAAGGCTGTTGCGACGAGGAAAGACATCCGCTCTGCTATGAGGGCGAAGAAGGAGGAGCTGCGGGAAGCCGGGGATATGGTAGCTGGGAAATCGTTTATGTTGCGGAGGAAGTTCGGAGATCCACGGTATGCCACTCTGGATCGGCTGTGGAGTTCGGAGAATGTGTATATGGATTTGGCGGCGAGCGCTGCCGATGCGGCCAAGTACTTCCAGGGTCAGACGGACCGTCAAGTAGACCAGCTGTTTTGGAGACAATTCCATTCTCCTGAGCGTCCGCTTTCATTGACTAACCAATTAGCTGAATGGGCCGAACTGAATAGGTTGTCCGGACTCGCCATGAGGTCTGTTGTGGATCAGCTATGGCCGGAAAGGCCAAAGCCGAACAACTATTTCAGCTTGGTGCAGCAGTTCCTTGACGTGGTGCCGCGCATTAATGCGATGAAGAGGTCGGCGTGCATAGAGGGCTCACAGATGGCCTTTGCTCGTGTTAAAGCATACTGGGCGGAGATGGATGCTACCACTGTTGCAGCGCGGGATTCGGCCATAGGCCGAAGGGCTGCTGAGCACTAGTTTGAAGAAGTTCTTGAGGGTGCTCGTTTGATAGAGACCCAGTGGTCAAAAAATATTATGTTTGAGTGATATGTAATCTCATTGTAAGCGAAATGCTTTTATAAATTTTTATAAGGCTATTTTTATACTTTTGCCTGAAAGTAATATGATGCCTCCTGGGCGGCCGTTTATGTATACATGTGTATAACCTGAAAGATTGCAGCCGTCGGCTTCGACCCCCACGCATATAATGCGGAGGTTCTCGCAAAAAACACACGTTCACACTTAACCCAACGTCTTGGTCCTATTAAGGAGGTGATAGCGGAGCGAGCGAGGCAACCAGACTATAATGCTTTAACACTTTCACTTAGCCATAGGAGTTTGACAGTGGGGCTACTAGATAGCCCCTGGTGGCTCCGCACTCTCCCGATCCCGGGGTGCGTACATGCCTGGCCGGAAAATGGCCCTTCATTAAGGCGGAGGAATTCTAACATTCCAACAGGTCATCGAGTGGTTGACCAGTCTCATGCTACATCATGACAGTCAGTTTTCGGCTTTCTCTACTGAGGTGCTCGTCCAGATGAACCAGGGCACAATCGTAGTAGTTCTCCTGGTACTACCTTAGCCGGTAAAGCGGAACGTAAGGCACCAAAACACAGGAGCCGGGTAAACCCAACATTTGACCAAAGACAATGATTCGGAGCTGATGCATATAGGGCCAAACTCACGACGCCGAACACTCCCTAAGGTATTCGGTCTTTGTGGTATAAACCGGGCCTAAATAATGGCCTTTGTAAGAAGTCCCTTGTGTCCAGGTATGTGCATTGTTCTGGCGTGGCCACATGCCAAGACGTCAGCATCCTTCTCAACGGTGGATATGTATCAACAAGAGACAGTAAAAAAGGTTTACGCATGGTCTTAATCTAAAAAGAATCCTTGGGGTGGGTCCCCGCTGCACGTCTGCGCCCGTGTCTCCGTTGTGCCGTATCCTGGACGGGTGTAGCACGATGATCGTCTGTAAAAGAGAGGAATTTAGGTGAAAAAGTTGTCGTGCAAAAAGGATAGTTTTTAAAGAAACCATGTATAATTCAAGATGAGAAAAAATTGCCACTTGTCTGCACGCGTTGAGCCCCTTGTATTGACAAATAGGGGTGTGACCATTTATTCGGTATAACTAGCGGCGCCGGACTTGATTAGTTGTGTCTGAGGTCTTGACGACCTATTGGGTGCTTTCGCTGGTCCGGGCGCCATTAGTGTGCGGCTGCCAAGGCAGCCGCACTCTCTTCGGTGCGCAGAGATCACTTGATATTTCCGTTCACTGAAATGATGCCACGTGGACCGGGCATCTTGAGTGTGAGGGAGGCGTAGTGTGGTATTGCATTAAAGCGAACGAAAGCTTCGCGTCCGAGCAGTGCTTGATAGACACTTTGGAATGGAGCGATGTGGAAGGTGAAATGCTCGTGACAGAAGTTATCGGGGGAGCCGAATATAACTTGTAGTAGGAGGGAGCCCGTACAACGAGTCCCTGGGCCTGGCGTTACTCCTTTAAAGGTGGTATTGCTATGGCGAATTTTTGTTGGGTCTAACCCCATCCCGCGAATTGTATCCTGATATATTAGGTTTAGATTGCTGCCACCGTCCATCAAGACTCGTGTGAAGTGATATCCGCCAATTACTGGGTCTAATACCAGGGCAGCCCATCCTGCGCGTCGGATACTTGCTGAGTAATCGCGATGGTCAAAAGTGATCGGCTGAGACGACCAGTGGGAGGACTTCGCGGTGACAGGCACTTGGGTATATTTTCCTGGGAGTGCCGTGTTGTTTTTTCCCTTGATCATGTGTAACACGTTTACTATTTTGACTTCTGGTGGAAATTCTTTTGTTCCCCAGTGTCTTGCTTGGGAGGCTCGTCCTCGTCTTCACTTGGTGTATCCTCCCCCTTGTGTACGGCGTTGAGCTTGCCGGACTGCTTGAAGACCCAACATTCTTTGTGGGTATGATTAGCAGGTTTACCAGGGGTACTATGGATCTAACATACTTGGTCCAGAATTTTGTTGAGGCTGGACAGTTCATCCCTGGTGCCTTTAGAGGGCGGCTTTTGACCTGGCCGAGAGCTTTTGAATCCGGCGTTTACCGCCGTGCCCTTTGTGCTGTCTTCTTTATTCCGGCATTTGTTATTGCTGTTACGCCGTGATTTCCCGTTTCCATCTCTAACTTCAAATGTACTAGGGTCGCTGGTGCTGCATCTGGCTAGCCAGCTGTCCTCACCCACGCAAAAGCGGGTCATGAGGCTTGTTAATGCAGCCATCGTTCTCGGCTTATTTTGGTCGAGGTGTCTGGCGAGCCATTCGTCACGGACGCTATGCTTAAAAGCTGCCAAGGCTTCGGCGTCCGGACAGTCGACAATCTGGTTCTTTTTAGTAAGAAACCTGTTCCAAAGCTTTCGGGCTGACTCTCCGGGCTGTTGAGTTATATGACTCAAATTGTCCGCATCCGGAGGTCGGACATAAGTCCCTTGAAAATTTGCCTGAAAGGCGTCTTCGAGCTCTTCCCAACTTCCAATGGAGCTTTCGGGGAGGCCTTTAAGCCAGTGACAAGCTGGCCCTTTGAGCTTGAGGGGTAAGTACTTGATGGCGTGGAGATCATCTCCTCGAGCCATATGGATATGAAGGATGTAGTCCTCAATCCAGACCCCAGGGTCTGTTGTTCCGTCGTATGTCTCTATGTTTACGGGTTTGAATCCCTCTGGAAATTCATGGTCCAGCACCTCATCGGTGAAACATAGGGGGTGTGCGGCACCCCTGTAGCTGGGTGTACCGCGTTGTTCGGATGTTTGTTGTGTTGCATTGTATGCTGGGGCGCGCTTGCGTGGTCCATAGATGGATCTTGCTGCGCCATCCTTTGGGTGCGAGCCCTCGCAAGGGTCGCGTGTTGTATTGTGAGTGGCATTGTATGCCGCTCTGTGTTGGTAGAGGGGTCGTCTATCTGGCCAGGTGGCTGCTTTGATATTTGGTTGTGGGGGGTCTGAGGCCTCCTCATCGAATTCAGGTAGCAGCTTCCGCTTTGGGTAGCTCTTGGAGGGGCGATTGTCGCCGTACCTCGCTGCTGTGTTGAGTATTTTACTCCATCTGATTTGGAGTGTATCTTGCGTAGCCTTGAGCCTTTGCTTCTGCTTTTTAAGACTCCTCGCGGTGGCAACAAGCCTTTTACAGGCATTCTGCTGCTCCGGGTGCCTGTCCGGCGTTATGTCGTCCGGACCATTATCCTTGATAGAATTTGTTTGTTCGGTTTGATTATCCGGATTGCCGTTGTCCGGCAGTGGTTCGCCCTGCTCCAGCACTGGGTCTGTGTGATCGTTATTTCTGTTGAGGCAGGATTTGGGGTGGCGCTTGCGTCGCCGCTTTGACTGCTTCTCGAGGGAACAAGCCTTCGGTGCGTCCTTTCGCTCCTCGTCGTCATCTTTTGGTGCGTCCACCATGTATACGTCATATGACGGGGTGGCCTTCCAGGGCCCAATAGGCGCTGGTTCTTCATCTTCTCCTGCATCGGCGTCCATACCATTGATGTCTTCGGAGTCGAAGTCGAGCATGTCGGTTAGATCGTCGACAGTGGCTACAAAGTGGGTGGTGGGTGGGCTTTGAATTTCTTCATCGTCTGTATCCCAACCTTGCTGACCGTAGTCCGGCCAGGGCTCTCCTGATAAAGAGAGAGACTTTAGTGTCTTCAGAATATCGCCGAAAGGCGAGTGTTGAAAGATGTACGCGGCAGTAAACTCCATGATCGGCGCCCAATCGGATTCGATCGGCAGGGGCGCGGAGGGTTCGGAGTCCGGAGAGGAGTCCGGCTCCTTGGAGTCATGAGTCTCGCGGAGTGCGGGGCAGGTGTTCGGCTCGATCGCCGTTGGGATTGCAGCCCCCGAGGCGGCGTCCAACCACCCATCCTCGATCGACGCAGTTGGCTCTGAATTAAGGGTCGAAGCCGATGCGGGTGCGGCCTCTAGGGCACTGTTCGGAGGCACATCTAGATCATGCTCGTCGTGACAGTGCAGCGCGCTTGGCAGTGGCTCGAATCCTCGAGGATCAAGTCCCCGCGGATGTCAGCCGTGTAGTTTAAACTTCCAAATCTGACCTGACGGCCAGGGGCATAGCTTTCGATCTGCTCCAGATGGCCAAGTGAATTGGCGCGCAGTGCGAAGCCGCCGAAGACGAAGATCTATCTGGGGAGAAAGGTCTCACCCTGGACTGCTTCGCTATTGATGATCGTAGGAGCCATCAATCCTAACGACGATGACACAGAGGAACTCTCAATGAAAGCACCAGTGTCGGTGTCAAAACTGGCGGATCTCGGGTAGGGGGTCCCAAACTGTGCGTCTAGGCCAAATGGTAACAGGAGGCAAGAGACACGAAGTTTTACCCAGGTTCGGGCCCTCTTGATGGAGGTAAAACCCTACGTCCTGCTTGATTAATATTGATGATATGGGTAGTACAAGAGTAGATCTACCACGAGATCGGAGAGGCTAAACCCTAGAAGCTAGCCTATGGTATGATTGTTGTTCTGTATGTTGTCCTACGGACTAAAACCCTCCGGTTTATATAGACACCAGAGAGGGTTAGGGTTACACAAAGTCGGTTACAATGGTAGGAGATCTGCATATCCGTATCGCCAAGCTTGACTTCCACGCCAAGGAAAGTCCTTTCCGGACACGGGACGAAGTCTTCCATCTTGTATCTTCATAGTCCAGGAGTCCGGCTGAAGGTATAGTCCGGCCATCCGGATAACCCCTAATCTAGGACTCCCTCACCTATGGCCCCCGGGTATATTCTCATCATATTAATCTCCATCACTTTAATCTTGCTTTGCTTTTTTACTTTGCCTTTACTTTACACTTTGCATCTTTAGACCAAAAATACCAAAAATATTATATCTATCAGATCTCACTCTCATAAGTGAACGTGAAGGGATTGACAACCCCTAATCGCGTTGGTTGCGAGTAGCTATCGTTTTGTGCAGGTATGAAAAAATTATGAACGGTGGCTTTGCCACAAATACTGTGTCAACTACATGATCATGCTAATCAATATGACAATGATGAATGTGCTATGATGAACTAGATGGTGGAAAGTTGCGTGGCAATATATCTCGGAATGGCTATGGAAATGCCCTAATAGGTAGTTATGGTGGCTGTTTTGAGGAAGGTATATGGTAGGTGTATGATACCGGCGAAAGGTGCGCGGTATTAGAGAGGCTAGCAAAGGTGGAAGGGTGAGAGTGCGTATGATCCATGGACTCAACATTAGTCATAAAGAACTCATATACTTATTGCAAAAATCTAGAAGTTATCAAAGCAAAGTATTACGCGCATGCTCCTAGGGGGATAGATTGGTAGGAAAAGACCATCGCTCGTCCCCGACCGCCACTCATAAGGAAGACAATCAATAAATAAATCATGCTCCGACTTCATCACATAACGGTTCACCATACGTGCATGCTACGGGAATCACAAACTTTAACACAAGTATTCTTTAAATTCACAACTACTCAACTAGCATGACATTAATATTATCACCTCCATATCTCAAAACAATTATCATGCTTCAATCTTTTCATAGTATTCAACACACTCAAAAGAAAGTTTCACAAATCTTGAATACCAAGCATATTATTATTAAGCAAATTACCATGCTATTAAGAGTCTCAAAATAATTTAAGTGAAGCATGAGAGATCAATAGTTTCTTTAAAACAAATCCACCACTGTGCTCTAAAATATCTAAGTGAAGCACATAGAGCAAAATTATAACGCTCAAAAGATATAAGTGAAGCACTTAGAGCAAAACTACTTAGCTCAAAAGATATAAGTGAAGCACATAGAGTATTCTATCAAATTCTAATTCATGTATGGCTCTCTCAAAAGGTGTGTACAGCAAGGATGATTGTGGCATACTAAGACACAAATACACACATAATACAAGACGCTCCAAGCAAAACACATATCATGTTGGTGAATAAAAATATAGCTCCAAGTAAATTACCGATGGAAGTGGACAAAAGAGGGGATGCCTTCCGGGGCATCCCCAAGCTTTGAATTTTTGGTGTCCTTGTATTATCTTGGGGTGCCATGGGCATACCCAAGCTTAGGCTCTTGCCACTCCTTGTTCCATAATCCATCACAAAAATTCACCCAAAACTTGAAAACTTCACAACACAAAACTTAAAGTAGAAAACTCGTGAGCTCCGTTAGCGAAAGAAAACAAAAGACCACTTCAAGGTACTGTAATTAACTCATTACTTATTTATATTGGTGTTAAACCTACTGTATTCCAACTTCTCTATGGATTATAAACTATTTTACTAACCATAGATTCATCAAAATAAGCAAACAACACACGAAAAACAGAATCTGTCAAAAACAGAACAGTCTGCAGTAATCTGTATCTAGAGCAAGATATGGAACCCCAAAAATTCTAAAATAAATTTCTGGACGTGAGGAATTTATCTATTAATCATCTACAAAAATAATTAACTAAATATCACTCTTCAAATAAATTTCTGGACGTGAGGAATTTCTGGACAGCAGTTCTCGTGAGCGCTAAAGTTTCTATTTTTACAGCAAGTTCAACAAGACTTTCCCCAAGTCCTCCCAACGGTTCTACTTGGCACAAACACTAATTAAACACAAAAAACACAACCAAAACAGAGGCTAAATAATTTATTTATTACTTAGCAGGAGAAAAAAGCAAGGAATAAAAATAAAATTGGGTTGCCTCCCAACAAGCGCTATCGTTTAACGCCCCTAGCTAGGCATAAAAGCGAGGATAGATCTAGGTTTTGCCATAATAGTAAGATAGATTATTAAAACTCATTTCATATTCTCTACGTTCGGCAGCAAGTTTTCTTTGAGGCAAGGAAAAGTAATCAAAAGGACTAAATTTAACGGGACAAAAGTCCCCAAGATCAACCTTGGGAGGTATAGGTTCCTCCTTTGGTCCTTCATAATGCAAACCAATTCATCATTATAAGCATTCTTTTGACAGAACTTTATAAGCCTATATTCAAGAGAATATCCTAGTTCATCATTTCGAATAGCCAAATCATCATTAAGTTCAGAAATTCTATCAACTAAAACATTGGTAGGAACCCTTTTTCTAAGATTTTCATTGAAAGCAACATAATCTAGAGATTGAAAATGCACTATTTCTTCTTGATCAAAGAGGATAGCCTCTATGGGAGGACGGCAAGCATCCACCCTATAATGCGCAAAGATTTCTTTGGCTTCTTTTATTATGAATCTAAACTCATGAGTCAAAAAGATAGTAGCGGCACGCTTAACAGAAGAATGCTCAATATTAGAAAATTCCAGAAAAATCCTTTTTATGGAAGGATGCATGTGCATGAATTGTCTTTCAAGTTCAACTACAAGCATGGCAATAGCGTCCGCAAGACTACTAGTTCTGTGAAGGATAGAACTACCCATAGAAGGTAAAGCACCGGCACAAGTAAAGAAATCTTGAATAACTCCTTTTCCAATAATATTACCACTACCAACACGGAATTTTTTTGTATGAAAGATGGTAGGTTCTTTAGCAGGAGCATCAGAATTTTCCATGATATTGTTATCACCCATATTGGCGATAACTTCCTCAATTTCAGACATAACGACAAGCAAGCAAACTAGCACACGAGCAAACAAAGAGGCAAGCAGAAAGGAGAGGGAGGATAGAGAGAGAGGGCGAATAAAACGGCAAGGGTGAAGTGGGGGAGAGGAAAACACGAGGTAAATGGAAAATAATGTAATGCGAGAGATAGGGATTGTGATGGGTACTTGGTATGTTGACTTTTTGTGTAGACTCGCCAGCAACGGCGCCAGAAATCCTTCTTGCTACGTCTTGAGCTTGTGTTGGTTTTCCCCGAAGAGGAAGGGATGATGCAGCAGAGTAGCGTAAGTATTTCCCTCAGTTTTTGAGAACCAAGGTATCAATCCAGTAGGAGGCCACGCTCAAGTCCCTCGTACCTGCACAAAATGATAGCTACTCACAACCAACGCGATTAGGGGTTGTCAATCCCTTCGCGGTCACTTACGAGAGTGAGATCTGATAGATATAATATTTTTGTTATTTTTGGTATAAAGACGCAAAGTAAAAAGTAAAGGCAAAGTAAAAAAGCAAAGCAAGATTAAAGTGATGGAGATTAATATGATGAGAATAGACCCCAGGGCCATAGGTTTCACTAGTGGCTTCTCTCAAGAGCATAAGTATTCTACGGTGGGTGAACAAATTACTGTTGAGCAATTGACAGAATTGAGCATACTTATGAGAATATCTAGGCATGATAATGTATATAGGCATCACGTCCGTGACAAGTAGACCGAAACGATTCTACATCTACTACTATTACTCCACTCATCAACCTCTATCCAGCATGCATCTAGAGTATTAAGTTAAAAACATAGTAATGCCTTAAGCAAGATGACATGATGTAGAGAGATAAATTCATGCAATATGAAATAAACCCCATCTTGTTATCCTTGATGGCAATGATACAATACGTGCCTTGCTGCCCCTTCTGTCACTGGGAAAGGACACCGCAAAATCGAACCCAAAGCTAAGCACTTCTCCCATGGCAAGAACTACCAATCTAGTTGGCCAAACCAAACGGATAATTCGAAGAGACTTGCAAAGATAACCAATCATACATAAAAGAATTCAAAGAAGATTCAAATATTATTCATAGATAGGATCATAAACCACAATTCATTGGTCTCAACAAACACACCGCAAAAAGAAGATTACATCGAATAGATCTCCACAAGAGAGGGGGAGAACTTTGTATTGAGATTCAAAGAGAGAGAAGAAGCCATCTAGCTACTAACTATGGACCCGAAGGTCCGAGGTAAACTACTCACACTTCATTGGAGAGGCTATGATGATGTAGAAGCCCTTCGTGATGACGGCCCTCTCCAGCGGAGCTCCGGAACAGGCCCCAAGATGGGATCTCGTGGATACAGAAAGTTGCGGTGGTGGAATTAGGTTTTTGGCTCCTTTTCTGATCGTTTGGGGGTACGTATGTATATATAGGAGGAAGAAGTACGTCGGTGGAGCACCGAGGGGCCCACGAGGCAGGGGGCGCGCCCTGGGGGGGGGGCGCCCCCACCCTCGTGACCTCCTCTTTGACTCCTTGGAGTAGGGTCCAAGTCTCCTGGATCACGTTTGGTGAGAAAATCACGTTCCCGAAGGTTTTATTCCGTTTGGACTCAGTTTGTTATTCTGTTTCTCCGAAACACTAAAATAGGCAAAAAACAGCAATTCTGGGCTGGGCATCCGGTTAATAGGTTAGTCCCAAAAATAATATAAAAGTGGAAAATAAAGCCCAATATAGTCCAAAAGAGTAGATAATATAGCATGGAGCAATCAAAAATTATAGATACGTTGGAGACGTATCACATGTCAAAGCCATTTTTTGCCAAGAATGAATTCATTTCTTCTCATTTGGGCAAACAAATGGATATCATTTCTCCTGGCAAACGCTTGAGTGCCAGTTTGGAGGTTCCAGATGTTACTATCACGTTGGGCGACTATAAGTTTCTTTCTTCTCCAATGGTCCTTGGTAACTCGTATATTGATCTTATTCTTGGAATGGACTGGCTTTCTAAGCACAAGGCTCAGCTTGATTGTGCTGCCAGGCAGATTCAATTGACTCATTCGTCTGAGGATGTTATTGTCTTTGCCGCTCGGGATGATACTATTCGTCTGTTTTCTCTCAATGAGAAGGGTGAACTGGATGCCATCTCTCAAATTCCAGTCATTTGCGAATATCAAGACGTCTTTCCAGAAGAGCTTCCAGGAATGCCTCTGCACCGACCAGTTGAATTTGTCATCGATCTTGAGCCTGGCATGGAACCTGTTCGCAAACGTCCTTACAAGCTTGGACCTAAAGAGTTGAAGGAGCTGAAGAAGCAACTCGATGAACAAGAGCGTATGGGTCTCATCCGACCTAGTTCTTCTCCGTGGGTTGTGTAGTTCTTTTTGTGAAGAAGAAGGATGGAACGAACCGACTCTGTGTCGACTACCGTCCATTGAACAAGAAGACCATAAAGAACAAGTACCCACTTCCCAACATCAATGAGCTGTTTGAACAACTCAAAGGTGCTCAAGTATTCTCCAAGCTTGATCTCCCTATGGGCTATCATCAGATTCGCATTCGTGAAGAAGATATCCCCACGACAGCATTCAGAACAAGCTATGGTTCATATGAATACACTGTCATGTCTTTCGGCCTCGTCAACGCTCCTCCGACATTCTCTCGCATGATGAATTTCATCTTCAATGCCTACACAAATGACTTTGTCTTGGTCTACCTCGATGACATTTTGGTCTTTTCCAAGAACAAGGAAGATCATGCCAAGCACTTGCGTTTGTGCTGGATAAGCTCAGAGAACATCAGTTCTATGCCAAGTTTTCTAAGTGTGAGTTTTGGCTTGATGAGGTTCTCTACCTTGGGCATATCATTTCTACCAAGGGCATAGCGGTGAATCCTGAGAAGGTGTCTGCAATTGTGAATTGGGAACCACCTCAGAACGTGAAGCAACTCCGCAACTTCCTTGGTCTCGCAAGCTATTGTCGAAGGTTCGTTAAGAACTTCTCAAAGATCACGAAGCCTCTTTCCAACCTTCTCCAGAAGCACGTTGATGTCTACTACACAACCTTCTTCTTGTAGACGTTGTTGGGCCTCCAAGTGCAGAGGTTTGTAGGACAGTAGCAAATTTCCCTCAAGTGGATGACCTAAGGTTTATCAATCCGTAGGAGGCGTAGGATGAAGATGGTCTCTCTCAAGCAACCCTGCAACCAAATAACAAAGAGTCTCTTGTGTCCCCAACACACCCAATAAATTGGTAAATTGTATAGGTGCACTAGTTCGACGAAGAGATGGTGAAACAAGTGGTATATGGATAGTAGATAAAGGTATTTGAAATCTGAAATAATAAAAACAGCAAGGTAGCAAGTGATAAAAGTGAGCGTAAACAGTATTGCAATGCTAGGAAACAAGGCCTAGGGTTCATACTTTCGCTAGTGTAAGTTCCCTCAACAATACTAACATAATTGGATCACATAACTATGTTGGGGAACGTAGTAATTTCAAAAAATTTCCTACGCACACGCAAGATCATGGTGATGCATAGCAACGAGAGGGGAGAGTATGATCTACGTACCCTTGTAGATCGACAACGGAAGCGTTGACACAACGTAGAGGAAGTAGTCGTACGTCTTCCCGATCCGACCGATCCAAGCACCGTTACTCCGGCACCTCCGAGTTCTTAGCACACGTACAGCTCGATGACGATCCCCGGGCTCCGATCCAGCAAAGCGTCGGGGAGGAGTTCCGTCAGCACGACGGCGTGGTGACGATCTTGATGTTCCACCATCGCAGGGCTTCGCCTAAGCACCGCTACAATATGACCGAGGTGGAATATGGTGGAGGGGGCACCGCACACGCCTAAGGAACGATCACGAAGATCAACTTGTGTGTTCTAGGGTGCCCCCTGCCTCCGTATATAAAGGATCCAAGGGGGGGTGCGGCCGGCCTAGAGGAGGCGCGCAGGAGGAGTCCTACTCCTACCGGGAGTAGGACTCCCCTCCCTTTTCCTTTTCCAAGTAGGAGAGGGGGGGGAGAGAAGAAAAGGGGGGGCGCCGCCCCTCCCTCCTTGTCCAATTCGGACTAGGGGGAGAGGGGGCGCGCGGCCTGCCCTGACAGCCCCTTCCTCTTCTCCACTTCAGGCCCATGAGGCCCATTAACCCCCCGGGGGGTTCCGGTAACCCCCCGGTGCTCCGGTAACCCCCCGGTGCTCCGGTTTTATCCGAAACTTCCCCGGAACGCTTCCGGTGTCCGAATATAGTCATCCAATATATCAATCTTTATGTCTCGACCATTTCTAGACTCCTCGTCATGTCTGTGATCACATCCGGGACTCCGAACAAACTTCGGTACATCAAAATGCATAAAACTCATAACAACTGTCATCGTAACTTTAAGCGTGTGGACCCTACGGTTCGAGAACAATGTAGACATGACCGAGACACGTCTCCGGTCAATAACCAATAGCGGGACCTGGATGCCCATATTGGCTCCTACAATTCTACGAAGATCTTTATCGGCCAGACCGCATAACAACATACGTTGTTCCCTTTGTCATCGGTATGTTACTTGCCCGAGATTCGATCGTCGGTATCCAATACCTAGTTCAATCTCGTTACCGGCAAGTCTCTTTACTCGTTCCGTAATACATCATCTCACAACTAACATATTAGTTGTAATGCTTGCAAGGCTTATGTGATGTGCATTACCGAGAGGGCCCAGAGATACCTCTCCGACAATCGGAGTGACAAATCCTAATCTCGAAATACGCCAACCCAACATCTACCTTTGGAGACACTTGTAGAGCTCCTTTATAATCACCCATTTACGTTGCGACGTTTGGTAGCACACAAAGTGTTCCTCCGGCAAACGGGAGTTGCATAATCTCATAGTCATAGGAACATGTATAAGTCATGAAGAAAGCAATAGCAACATACTAAACGATCGGGTGCTAAGCTAATGGAATGGGTCATGTCAATCAAATCATTCACTTAATGATGTGATCCTGTTAATCAAATAACAACTCTTTGTTCATGGTTAGGAAACATAACCATCTTTGATTAACGAGCTAGTCAAGTAGAGGCATACTAGTGACACTCTGTTTGTCTATGTATTCACACATGTATTATGTTTCCGGTTAATACAATTCTAGCATGAATAATAAACATTTATCATGATATAAGGAAATAAATAATAACTTTATTATTGCCTCTAGGGCATATTTCCTTCAAACTATCTCTCAACATGCAACGAAGAGTCACTCCAAAGTCACTAATAGCGGAGAACGAATGAAGAGATTATGGTAGGGTACGAAACCACCTCAAAGTTATTCTTTCCAATCAATCCGTTGGGCTATTCCTATAGGTGTCACTAACAGCCCTAGAGTTCGTACTAGAATAACACCTTAAGACACAAATCAACCAAAACCATAATGTCACCTAGATACTCCAATGTCACTTCAAGTATCCGTGAGTATGATTATATGATATGCATCACACAATCTCAGATTCATCTATTCAACCAACACATAGAACCTCAAAGAGTGCCCCAAAGTTCCTACCGGAGAATCACGACAAAAACGTGCGCCAACCCCTATGCATAGGTTCATGGGCGGAACCCGCAAGTTGATCACCAAAACATACATCAAGTGAATCACGTGATATCCCATTGTCACCACAGATATCCACGGCAAGACATACATCAAGTGTTCTCAAATCTTTAAAGACTCAATCCGATAAGATTACTTCAAAGGGGAAACTCAATTCATTATAAGAGAGAAGAGGGGGAGGAGAAACATAAGATCCAACTATAATAGCAAAGCTCGTGATACATCAAGATCGTAACATCTCAAGAACACGAGAGAGAGAGAGAGAGATCAAAGACATAGCTACTGGTACATACCCTCAGCCCCGAGGGAGAACTACTCCCTCCTCGTCATGGAGAGCACCGGGATGATGAAGATGGCCACCAGAGAGGGATTGTCCCTCCGACAGGGTGCTGGAAAGGGTCTAGATTGGTTTTTGGTGGCTACGGAGGCTTCTGGCGGCGGAACTCCCGATCTAATCTCCGTTCTGGAAGTTTTAGGTTACGTGGGTATATATGGGTGAAAGGAGTACACCGGTGGACCGAAGGGGGGGGGGGCACGAGGCAGGGGGGCACGCCCCTACCCTCGTGAGCACCTCCTTCATCTTCTGACGTAGGGTCCAAGTCTATCCGGTAGGTTTCCTTCCAAAAATAACTTCTCCAGTTGATTTCGTTCCGTTTCGACTCTGTTTGATATTCCTTTTCTTCAAAACACCGAAATAGGCATAAAACAGCAAATCTGGGCTGGGCCTACGGTTAATAGGTTAGTCCCAAGAATAATATAAAAGTGGATAATAAAGCCCAATATTGCCCAAAATAGTAGATAATATAGCATGGAGCAATCAAAAATTATAGATACGTTGGAGACGTATCAGGCATCCCCAAGCTTAATTCCTGCTCATCCTCGAGTAGGTAAATGATAAAAAAGAATTTTTGATGTGGAGTGCTACTTGGAATAATTTCAATGTAATTCTTCTTAATTGTGGCATGAATATTCAGATCCATAAGATTCAAGACAAAAGTTCATATTGACATAGAAATAATAATACTTCAAGCATACTAACTAAGCAATTATGTCTTCTCAAAATAATATGGCCAAAGAGAGCTATCCCTACAAAATCATATAGTCTGGCTATGCTCCATCTTCACCACACAAAATATTTAAATCATGCACAACCCCGATGACAATCTAAGCAATTGTTTCATACTTTTGATGTTCTCAAACTTTTTCAATCTTCACGCAATACATGAGCGTGAGCCATGGACATAGCACTATAGGTGGAATAGAATGGTGGTTGTGGAGAAGAAAAAAAAGGAGAAGATAGTCTCACATCAACTAGGCGTATCAATGGGCTATGGATATGACCATCGATAGATATCAATGTGAGTGAGTAGGGATTGCATGCAACGGATGCACTAGATCTATAAGTATATGAAAGCTCAAAAAGAAACTAAGTGGGTGTGCATCCAACTTGCTTGCTCATGAAGACCTAGGGCAATTTGAGGAAGCCCATCATTGGAATATACAAGCCAAGTTCTATAATGAAAGATTCCCACTAGTATATGAAAGTGATAACATGAGAGACTCTCTACTATGAAGATCATGGTGCTACTTTGAAGCACAAGTGTGGTAAAAGGATAGTAACATTGTCCCTTCTCTCTTTTTCTCTCATTATTTATTTATTTATTTGGGCCTTCTCCTTTTTTATGGCCTCTTTTTTTATTTTTTTATTTGGGCTTCTTTGGCCTCTTTTATTTATTTTTCGTCCGGAGTCTCATCCCGACTTGTGGGGGAATCATAGTCTCCATCATCCTTTCTTCACTGGGACAATGCTCTAATAATGGTGATCATCACACTTTTATTTTCTTACAACTCAAGAATTAGAACAAGATATGACTCTATATGAATGCCTCCGGCGGTGTACCGAGATGTGCAATGACTCAAGAGTGACATGTATGAAAGAATTATGAACGGTGGCTTTGCCGCAAATACGATGTTAACTACATGATCATGCAAAGTAATATGACAATGATGGAGCGTGTCATAATAAACGGAATGGTGGAAAGTTGCATGGCAATATATCTCGGGATGGCTATGGAAATGCCATGATAGGTAGGTATGGTGGCTGTTTTGAGGAAGGTATATGGTGGGTGTATGATACCGGCGAAAGGTGCGCGATATTAGAGAGGCTAGCAAAGGTGGAAGGGTGAGAGTGCGTATAACCCATGGACTCAACATTAGTCATAAAGAACTCATTTACTTATTGCAAAAATCTAGAAGTTATCAAAGCAAAGTATTACGCGCATGCTCCTAGGGGGATATATTGGTAGGAAAAGACCATCGCTCGTCCCCGACCGCCACTCATAAGGAAGACAATCAATAAATAAATCATGCTCCGACTTCATCACATAACGGTTCACCATACAAGCATGCTACGGGAATCACAAACTTCAACACAAGTATCTCTCAAATTCACAACTACTCAACTAGCATGACTCTAATATCACCATCTCCATATCTCAAAACAATTATTAAGTATCAAACTTCTCATAGTATTCAACACACTCCTAAGAGAATTTTATTATTCTTGAATACCTAGCATATTAGGATTTTAGTAAATTACCATGCTATTAAGACTCGCCAAATAATATAAGTGAAGCATGAGAGTTCATCTATTTCTTCAAAATAAAACTACCACCATGCTCTAAAAGGATATAAGTGAAGCACTAGAGCAACAACAAACTACTCCGAAAGATATAAGTGAAGATCAATGAGTAGTCTAATAATTATGAAACTATGTGAAGACTCTCTAACATTTAATAATTTCAGATCTTGGTATTTTATTCAAACATCAAGTAAAGCAAAAGAAAATGACATCTAAGAATAGCAAACATCATGTGAAGAAGCAAAAACTTAGGATCAACCGATACTAACCGATAATTGTTGAAGAAGAAAGGTGGGATGCCAATCAGGGCATCCCCAAGCTTAGATGCTTGAGAATTCTTGAAATATTATCTTTGGATGCCTTGGGAATCCCCAAGCTTGAGCTTTTGTGTCTCCTTAATTCCTCTCATGTCACGGTCTCCCTAAATCTCAAAAGCTTCATCCACACAAAACTCAACAAGGACTCGTGAGATAAGTTAGTATAAACCATTGCAAAAACCTTATCATACTCTACTGTAGAAAATCACTAAAATTATTATTAAAGATTGCATACTAAATGCCTCTGCATATTTAATAGTCCTATCCTCAAATAGAATCATTAAAGAAGCAAACATATGCAAACAATGCAAACATAACAGCAACCTGGCTAAACAGGATAGTCTGTAAAGAATGCTGCAACATCCATACTTCCCTAGCTCCAAAAATTATGAAAGAAAATTCCCACTGTAGTAAATTTATCAGAGCTCAATATTCAAAAGGTTTCAACATTTTATCACATTCTGACTTTTCTAGGGAATTATTGGAACAGCGGTAAACTTTCTGTTTTCAAACAGCAACATGAAGACTTGTAACATAGGCATAGTAAAGACTATCAATGCCACTTTTATTGAAATAAAAGATGCAAAACATTATTCTAAATAACAGCAAGCAAATTCTAACAAAATAAATTGATGCTCCAAGCAAAACACATATCATGTGGCGAATAAAAATATAGCTCCAAGTAAAGTTACCGATGAACGAGGACGAAAGAGGGGATGCCTAACGGGGCATCCCCAAGCTTAGGCTCTTGGTTGTCCTTGAATATTACCATGGGGTGACTTGGGCATCCCCAAGCTTAGGCTCTTGCCACTCCTTATTCCATATTCCATCGAATCCTTACCCAAAACTTGAAAACTTCACAACACAAAACTTAACAGAAAACTCGTAAGCTCCGTTAGTATAAGAAAGCAAATCACCATCATAAGGTACTGTAATGAACTCATTATTTATTTATATTGGTGTTAAACCTACTGTACTCTAACTTATCTATGGTTTATAAACTATTTTACTAGCCATAGATTCATCAAAATAAGTAAACAACACACGAAAATCAGAACCTGTCAAAAACAGAACAGTCTGTAGTAATCTGGATCAAACGTATACTTCTAGAACTCATAAAATTCTCAAATAAATTGCTGGACCTGAGTAATTTATCTATTCATCTGCAAAAAGAATTAACTAAATATCACTCTCCAAAAAATGGCAGCAATTCTCGTGAGCGCTAAAGTTTCTGTTTTTTACAGCATGATCAACAAGACTTTCCCAAAGTCTTCCCAAAGGTTCCACTTGGTACAAACACTAATTAAAAGCATAAAACCACATCTAAACAGAGGCTCTATGAATTATTTATTACTAAATAGGAGTAAAAATCAAGGAACAAAAATAATATTGGGTTGCCTCCCAACAAGCGCTATCGTATAACGCCCCTAGCTAGGCATGATGATTTCAATGTTGCTCACATAAATGATAAGAATTGTAACATAAAGAGAGCATCATGAAGAATATGACTAGCACATTTAAGCCTAACCCACTTCCTATGCATTGGGATTTTGTGAGCAAACAACTTGTGGGAACAATAATCAACTAGCATAGGAGGGCAAAACAAGCATAACTTCAAAACTTTAAGCACATAGGGAGGAAACTTGTTATTATTGCAATTCCTACAAGCATATGTTCATCCCTCATAATAATTTTCAGTAACATCATGAATGAATTCAACAATATAACCAGCACCTAAAGCATTCTTTTCATGATCTACAAGCATAGAAAATTTACTACTCTCCACATAAGCAAAATTCTTCTTATTAGTAATAGTGGGAGCAAACTCAACAAAATAACTATCATGTGATTGAAAATTAAGATCAAGATGACAAGTTTCATGGTTATCATTATTCTTTAAAGCATACATGTCATAACAATAATCATCATAGATAGGAGGCATGCTTTCATCATAATAAATTTGCTCATCAAAACTTGGGGGACAAAAAATATCATCTTCATCAAACATAGCTTCCCCAAGCTTGTGGCTTTGCATATCATTAGCATCATGGATATTCAAGGAATTCACACTAACAACATTGCAATCATGCTCATCATTCAAATATTTACTGCCAAACATTTTATATATTTCTTCTTCTAGCACTTGAGCACAATTATCCTTTCCATCATACTCATGAAAGATATTAAAAAGGTGAAGCATATGAGACAAACTCAATTCCATTTTTTTATAGTTTTCTTTTATAAACTAAACTAGTGATAAAACAAGAAACTAAAAGACTCGATTGCAAGATCTAAAGATATACCTTCAAGCACTCACCTCCCCAACAACGGCGCCAGAAAATAGCTTGATGTCTACTACACAACCTTCTTCTTGTAGACGTTGTTGGGCCTCCAAGTGCAGAGGTTTGTAGGACAGTAGCAAATTTCCCTCAAGTGGATGACCTAAGGTTTATCAATCCGTAGGAGGCGTAGGATGAAGATGGTCTCTCTCAAGCAACCCTGCAACCAAATAACAAAGAGTCTCTTGTGTCCCCAACACACCCAATACAATGGTAAATTGTATAGGTGCACTAGTTCAGCGAAGAGATGGTGATACAAGTGGTATATGGATAGTAGATAAAGGTATTTGAAATCTGAAATAATAAAAACAGCAAGGTAGCAAGTGATAAAAGTGAGCGTAAACGGTATTGCAATGCTAGGAAACAAGGCCTAGGGTTCATACTTTCGCTAGTGTAAGTTCCCTCAACAATACTAACATAATTGGATCACATAACTATCCCTCAACATGCAACAAAGAGTCACTCCAAAGTGACTAATAGCGGAGAACGAACGAAGAGATTATGGTAGGGTACGAAACCACCTCAAAGTTATTCTTTCCAATCAATCCGTTGGGCTATTCCTATAGGTGTCACAAACAGCACTAGAGTTTGTACTAGAATAACACCTTAAGACACAAATCAACCAAAACCCTAATGTCACCTAGATACTCCAATGTCACCTCAAGTATCCGTGGGTATGATCATACGATATGCATCACACAATCTCAGATTCATCTATTCAACCAACACATAGAACCTCAAAGAGTGCCCCAAAGTTCCTACCGGAGAATCACGACGAAAACGTGTGCCAACCCCTATGCATAGGTTCATGGCGGAACCCGCAAGTTGATCACCAAACATACATCAAGTGAATCACGTGATATCCCATTGTCACCACAGATATCCACGGCAAGACATACATCAAGTGTTCTCAAATCTTTAAAGACTCAATCCGATAAGATTACTTCAAAGGGGAAACTCAATTCATTACAAGAGAGAAGAGGGGGAGGAGAAACATAAGATCCAACTATAATAGCAAAGCTCGTGATACATCAAGATCGTAACATCTCAAGAACACGAGAGAGAGAGATCAAACACATAGCTACTGGTACATACCCTCAGCCCCGAGGGAGAACTACTCCCTCCTCGTCATGGAGAGCACCGGGATGATGAAGATGGCCACCGGAGAGGGATTCCCCCTTCGGCAGGGTGCCAGAAAGGGTCTAGGTTGGTTTTTGGTGGCTACGGAGGCTTCTGGCGGCGGAACACCCGATCTAATCTCCGTTCTAGAAGTTTTAGGTTACGTGGGTATATATGGGTGAAAGGAGTACGTCGGTGGACCGAAGGGGGGCCACGAGGCAGGGGGGCGCTCTCCAGGGGGGTGGGCGCACCCCTACCCTCGTGAGCACCTCCTTCATCTTCTGACATAGGGTCTAAGTCTATCCGGTAGGTTTCCTTCCAAAAATAACTTCTCCAGTTGATTTCGTTCCGTTTGGACTCCGTTTGATATTCCTTTTCTTCGAAACACTAAAATAGGCATAAAACAACAAATCTGGGCTGGGCCTCCGGTTAATAGGTTAGTCCCAAAAATAATATAAAAGTGGATAATAAAGCCCAATATTGCCCAAAACAGTAGATAATATAGCATGGAGCAATCAAAAATTATAGATACGTTGGAGACGTATCACACGTCAAGTATGTTTGGTCTCCTGAATGTGACATCGCTTTCAACACCCTGAAAGAGAAGTTAGTCACTGCTCTAGTTCTGACTCCTCCTGATGAATCCAAAACGTTCGAGGTCTTTTGTGATGCTTCCCTTCAAGGTCTTGGTGCAGTGTTGATCCAAGATAAGAAAGTTGTGGCTTATACCTCTCGCCAATTGAAGCCCAACGAGAAGAACTACCCCACTCATGACCTCGAGTTGGTGGCAGTTGTTCATGCTCTGTTAACTTGGAGATATCTCGTATTGGGAAGAAAAGTGGACATCTTCACTGATCATAAGAGTCTCAAGTACATCTTCACTCAGCCTAATCTCAACCTTAAATAGACTCGTTGGGTCGAAATGATTCAAGAGTATAATCCGAGTATCGAATATACTCCAGGCAAGGCCAATGTAATTGCTGAAGCATTGAGCAGGAAGGCTTACTGCAACAGTTTGATTCTCAAGCCTTACCAACCCGAGCTTTGTGAAGCTTTCCGCAAACTCAACCTTCAAGTTGTTCCTCAAGGTTTCCTCGCCAACCTCCAAGTATCTCCTACTTTCGAAGATCAGATTCGTGAGGCTCAACTTCTTGATGCTATGGTGAAGAAGGTGAAGATTGGGATTGCCAAGAGTCAACCCAAGTACAAGTGCTATCGCCTTGATGATAAGGATACTCTATTCTTCGAGGATCGCATTGTTGTGCCTAAAGGTGACCTTCGTAAAGTCATTATGAACGAGGCTCACAATTCACTCCTCTCTATCCATCCTGGAAGTACAAAGATGTACCATGACCTCAAGCAGTCGTATTGGTGGACTCGAATGAAGCGCGAGATTGCATAGTTCGTGAATGAATGTGATGTCTGCAGAAGAGTGAAAGCAGAACACCAACGACCAGCTGGTCTCCTCCAACCTCTTGCCATTCCAGAATGGAAGTTTGACCATATTGAGATGGACTTCGTGACTGGACTTCCAAAGTCCAAGCGTGGCAATGATGCTATCTTCGTTGTCATCGACAAACTCACTAAAGTGGCTCATTTCCTTCCTATCAAAGAATCTATCACAACAGCTCAATTGGCAGAGCTTTATACCTCCCGGATTGTCTCTCTGCACGGCATTCTGCAGTTGATATCTTCAGATCGTGGCAGCATCTTTACCTCGAAGTTTTGGGATTCTTTTCAGAAGGCCATGGGCACCAACATCCATTTCAGCACAACTTTTCATCCTCAAACTAGTGGCCAAGTCGAGCGTGTCAATCAGATCCTTGAAGATATGCTCAGGGCTTGCGTCATCTCCTTCGGTATGAAGTGGGAAGATTGTCTTCCATATGCCGTGTTTTCCTACAACTACAGCTTTCAAGCGAGTTCGGGCAAGGCCCCATTTGAAATTCTCTATGGCAAGAAGTGCCTTACTCCTCTTAACTGGTCAGAGACTGGTGAACGTCAACTTCTTGGCAATGACTTGATCACAGAGGCAGAGGAAATGTGCAAAGTCATTCGTGATAACCTCAAAGCCGCGCAATCACGCCAGAAGAGTTACTATGATAGCAAACATCATGATTTGGCTTTCGAGATCGGAGACCATGTCTACCTCCGCGTCTCTCTAATGAAAGGTACTCATCGCTTCGGTATCAAAGGGAAGCTTGCCCCTAGATACGTGGGTCCTTTCAAGACCGTCAGCAAGAGAGGCGATCTCGCCTATCAACTTGAGCTTCCCTCCAACTTTGCAAACGGGCACGACGTGTTTCATGTCTCTCAGCTCCGCAAGTGCTTCAAGACCCTTGACCGCACCGTCAACTTTGAAGACATTGATCTCCAGGAAGACTTGTCTTATCGTGAACACCCCGTTGCTATCCTTGAAGACACTGAGCGCAAGGCTCGCAACAAGTCTATCAAATTCCTCAAAGTCAAGTGGTCACATCATTTCGACCATGAAGCCACCTGGGAACGCGAGGACCACCTCAGTTCTGAGTACCCGCAGTTTTTCCAGTCCTAGATCTTGGGATGAGATCCTTTCGTAGTGGTGGAGTGTTGTAACACCCTGGATGTAATTTACCTTATTTGTACTCCAACTCTTGCCGTTTTCGGCACTAAGTTATTTTATTTCATTGTTGTCGGGTTTTTGTCTCCGTGTGTTTTGTCTTTGTCATGCATCTCATATCATGTCATCATGTGCATTGCATTCACTTACGTGTTCGTCTCATGCATCTGAGCATTTTCCCCGTTGTCCGTTTTGCATTCCGGCGCTCCTATATCCTCCGGTGGTCCTTTCTACCTTTTTTCGTGTGTGGGGGTTAAACGTTTTAGGATTGGGCCGATACTTGTCATGCGGCCTTGGTTTACTACCGGTAGACCGTCTGTCAAGTTTCGTGCCATTTGGACTTCGTTTGATACTCCAACGGTTAACCGAGGGACCGAAAAGGCCTCGTGTGTGTTGCAGCCCAACACCCTTCCAAAGTGGCCCAAAACCCACCTAAACCTATTCCATCATCTAGAGTGTTTGATCACGATCGCGTGGCCACAAACCGCACCTCATTTGGAGACTCCTAGCTCCTCCTACCTCTATAAATAGACCTCTCCATGAGATTTCCGGGTCTTCTTCCCCCGAAACCCTAGAATTCCACCTCGCGCGCCGCCGGACAATGTCCGTCCCGGGCCGGACAACCGCCGCCGCCACCCACAACCACTGAGGAGCCGCCACCTGTCAGCCGGCGACTCCCTCTGCCCGAGGCCCACGAGGCCCGCCGCGGGCCCTCCCGGCCCAGAGCAGCGCCGCCTCCTCCCGCGGTCGCCGCCCCCGCGCCCGACGCCGCCCGTGCCGCTTCTCCTTGCCGGCCCCGCCCGGCCCGCTCGTCGCCGGCGACGACCACCGCCCGCCGCCTCGACTCACCTCGCCGCGGCAAGCCCTCGCCGCCCCGAGTCGCCTCCTCCCCCTCGCCGAGTCCGGCGAGCTCCGGCAAGTTCGGACGACCCCCTCCGGCGAGCCCCCTCCAAGTCCGGCGACGACCTCGACGTCTCCGGCCACCGTGGCTCCATTTCCGGCAACCTCGACCTCGAACTGCTACAGTGCCCGGATCCCGATCTAGATCTAGATCCGTTTTTGGTTGACCCTAACCCTAGATCTCAGATATTTCATGCAATCTTTGACATGTCATAACTCTGCATCCGTAGCTCCGATTCGTGCGTGTAGCATATCAAAATGTTCGTCTCAACGAGTACATCATTTCATCTCATTGCATCATTTTCATTTGAGCTCATCTTGATGCCCGAAATGCTGTTGGAAGAGGGCTATGTGAGGAATATTTCAGATATGTTTCAGCAAATGCACTTTTGTCATTTTTGCCATAATTAATGTGTGCATGCTATGATCCTGAGCTGTACATGTGTTTTGTTATATGCCATGCCATCTTTACAGGGGTGTATGCCATGTATTTTTGTGATCTTTGTGGTGACTAGCACAAGCATGCAAAGTAGCTTACTCAATGTTGCTGGTTTCAGGGACTTAGAATTTCACTAAGTCCTTGTTCTGTTTTTGTTTTTATGCCATATGTTCATGTTGTTTCCTAGTGATCCGTGCCTCTTTTGAGGATGATCAGTAAGGATGTTTTGTTATTATTTTTGTGCTCTATCCATCCATGTCTTTGTTTGCAATTATGGAGCACCCTAGCTTGAGTCAATCGAGCTCTACTTTTGCTATAAAATGTTCCTGGCAGATTGTTGACATGTTTAGCGATTTTGCCGAGGATGTTGCTATTGATCCGTGCATGCTATGTTGTTGTTATTGCCATGTCTAGCTTATATGCCATGTCTTCTTGATGAGTGTATGCTTAGTTTGTCATGCAATGCCTCGTAGTGAGTGCATCGAGCTCGTAAACATGCCTACTTGTTAATCTATTTGCATGCTTCAGTTTTTTTTCACTAAGTCTGAATCTGTTTATGTTTTTGCTATGTTCGCATGCTTGCAATTGTAATTTCCGATCCCTTTTGGCTCATGGTCACTAAGGGACTTTTGTTATATGCTTAGAGTAGCTTCATGCCATGCCTTGCTTTGCCATGATATGTTCCTGTAGCATATAGTTATCATGCTCTAAAGATTGCTTCCTGATGATAAATTCCTGACATGCTGTTAATTTCACTAAGTCTGAAACCTGTTATCATTTGCACTTTTGCCATGCTTGTTTGAACCTGTTAATGAGTGAATTAGCCGTAGCTCAGTGTTCATATTTTGTCAAGCATCATTAGTGGATCCCTGCCATGTATTTTGTTGTTATGTTTGAGTGTTGTAGCATATTTATCTTGATGCATTTAGATGGCTACTTGCTGATTATCGCAGACCGGTGCCATATTTGTTTTGCTTGCCATTTCCAAACCGTGCATCCGATTCCGGTTATCTTTATATCGATTTCAACCGAAATCAAATCCCCTTTCTAGTGGCACTCTTGGTTTTCCAAGTTGAGGCCAGGTGTGGGAGTCCTGGATTAGGGGGTCTCCGGACAGCCGGACTTTCTCCATTGGCCGGACTGTTAGACTATGAAGATGCAAGATTGAAGACTTTGTCTCGTGTCCGGATGGGACTCTACTTGGCGTGGAAGGCAAGCTAGGCAATACGGATATGTATATCTCCTCCTTTGTAACCGACCTTGTGTAACCCTAACCTCTCCGGTGTCTATATAAACCAGAGGGTTTTAGTCCGTAGGACACAACAATTACAACATACAATCATACCATAAGCTAGTTTTTAGGGTTTAGCCTCTCTGATCTCGTGGTAGATCTACTCTTGTACTACCCATATCATCAATATTAATCAAGCAGGACGTAGGGTTTTACCTGAAGGAAATATGCCCTAGAGGAAATAATAAAGTTATTATTTATTTCCTTATATCATGATAAATGTTTATTATCCATGCTAGAATTGTATTAACCGGAAACATAATACATGTGTGAATACATAGACAAACAGAGTGTCACTAGTATGCCTCTACTTGACTAGCTCGTTAATCAAAGATGGTTATGTTTCCTAACCATGGACAAAAGAGGTGTTATTTGATTAACGAGATCACATCATTAGTTGAATGATCTGATTGACATGACCCATTCCATTAGCTTAGCACCCGATCGTTTAGTATGTTGCTATTGCTTTCTTCATGACTTATACATGTTCCTATGACTATGAGATTATGCAACTCCCGTTTGCTGGAGGAACACTTTGTGTGCTACCAAACGTCACAACGTAAATGGGTGATTATAAAGGTGCTCTACAGGTGTCTCCAAAGGTAAATGTTGGGTTGGCGTATTTCGAGATTAGGATTTGTCACTCCGATTGTCGGAGAGGTATCTCTGGGCCCTCTCGGTAATGCACATCACATAAGCCTTGCAAGCATTGCAACTAATGAGTTAGTTGCGAGATGATGTATTACGGAACGAGTAAAGAGACTTGCCGGTAACGAGATTGAACTAGGTATTGAGATACCGACGATCGAATCTCGGGCAAGTAACATACCGATGACAAAGGGAACAACGTATGTTGTTATGCGGTCTGACCGATAAAGATCTTCGTAGAATATGTAGGAGCCAATATGGGCATCCAGGTCCCGCTATTGATTATTGACCGGAGACGTGTCTCGGTCATGTCTACATTATTCTCGAACCGTAGGGTCCGCACGCTTAAGGTTTCGATGACAGTTATATTATGAGTTTATGAGTTTTGATGTACCAAGGGAGTTCGGAGTCCCGGATGAGATCGGGGACATGACGAGGAGTCTCGAAATGGTCGAGACGTAAAGATCAATATATTGGACGACTATATTCGGACATCGGAAAGGTTCCGAGTGATTCGGGTATTTTTCGGAGTACCGGGTAGTTACGGGAGAAGCAATGGGCCTTGATGGGCTTTAGTGGGAAGAGGAGAAAGGGCCAAGGGGCTGCTGTGCCCCCCTCCCCTATGGTCCGAATTGGACTAGGGAAAAGGGGGCCGGCCACCTTTCCTTCTCCTCCAATTCGTTCTCCCTTCCTCCCCTTTTGGTGGACTCCTACTAGGACTTGGAGTCCTAGTCGGACTCCACACCTGGCGCGCCTCTCCTATGGCCGGCCTCCTCCCCCTTGCTCCTTTATATACAGGGGCAGGGGGGCACCTCTAGACACACAAGTTGATCTTCGTGATCGTTCCTTAGCCGTGTGCGGTGCCCCCCTCCACCATATTCCACCTCGGTCATATTGTAGCGGTGCATAGGTGTAGCCCTGTGACGGTAGAACATCAAGATCATCACCACACCGTCGTGCTGACGGAACTCTTCCCCGACGCTTTGCTGGATCGGAGCCCGGGGATCGTCATCGAGCTGTACGTGTGCTAAGAACTCGGAGGTGCCGGAGTAACGGTGCTAGGATCGGTCGGATCGGGAAGACGTACGACTACTTCCTCTACGTTGTGTCAACGCTTCCGTTGTCGATCTACAAGGGTACGTAGATCATACTCTCCCCTCTCGTTGCTATGCATCACCAAGATCTTGCGTGTGCGTAGGAATTTTTTGGAAATTGCTACGTTCCCCAATAGTGGTATCAGAGCCTAGGTTTTATGTGTTGATGTTATTTGCACGAGTAGAACACAAGTGAGTTGTGGGCGATATAAGTCATACTGCTTACCAGCATGTCATACTTTGGTTCGGCAATATTGTTGGACGAAGCGGCCCGGACCAACATTACGCGTACGCTTACGCGAGACCGGTTCTCCCAACGTGCTTTGCACAGAGGTGGCTTGCGGGTGACAGTTTCTCCAACTTTAGTTGAACCGAGTGTGGCTACGCCCGGTCCTTGCGAAGGTTAAAACAGCACCAACTTGACAAACTATCGTTGTGGTTTTGATGCGTAGGTAAGATTGGTTCTTGCTTAAGCCCGTAGCAGCCACGTAAAACTTGCAACAACAAAGTAGAGGACGTCTAACTTGTTTTTGCAGGGCATGTTGTGATGTAATATGGTCAAGACATGATGCTACATTTTATTGTATGAGATGGTCATGTTTTGTAACCGAGTTATCGGCAACTGGCAGGAGCCATATGGTTGTCGCTTTATTGTATGCAATGCAATCGCGATGTAATGCTTTACTTTATCACTAAGCGGTAGCGATAGACGTGGAAGCATAAGATTGGCGAGACGACAATGATGCTACGATGGAGATCAAGGTGTCGCGCCGGTGATGATGGTGATCATGACGGTGCTTCGAAGATGGAGATCACAAGCACAAGATGATGATGGCCATATCATACCACTTATATTGATTGCATGAGATGTTTATCCTTTTATGCATCTTATCTCGCTTTGATTGACGGTAGCATTATAAGATGATCTCTCACTAATTATCAAGAAGTGTTCTCCCTGAGTATGCACCGTTGCGAAAGTTCTTTGTGCTGAGACACCACGTGATGATCGGGTGTGATAGGTTCTACGTTCAAATACAACGGGTGCAAAACTGTTGCACACGCGGAATACTCAGGTTATACTTGACGAGCCAAGCATATACAGATATGGCCTCGGAACACGGAGACCGAAAGGTCGAGCGTGAATCATATAGTAGATATGATCAACATAGTGATGTTCACCAATGAAACTACTCCATCTCACGTGATGATCGGACATGGTTTAGTTGATTTGGATCACGTGATCACTTAGAGGATTAGAGGGATGTCTATCTAAGTGGGAGTTCTTAAGTAATATGATTAATTGAACTTAAATTTATCATGAACTTAGTCCTGGTAGTATTTTGCAAATTATGTTGTAGATCAATAGCTCGCGTTATTGCTTCCTTGTGTTTATTTTGATATGTTCATAGAGAAAATTGTGTTGAAAGATGTTAGTAGCAATGATGCGGATTGGATCCGTGATCTGAGGTTTATCCTCATTGCTGCACAGAAGAATTATGTCCTTGATGCACCGCTAGGTGACAGACCTATTGCAGGAGCAGATGCTGATGTTATGAACGTTTGGCTAGCTAAATATGATGACTACTTAATAGTTTAGTGCACCATGCTTAACGGCTTAGAATCGGGACTTCAAAGATGTTTTGAACGTCATGGACCATATGAGATGTTCCAGAAGTTGAAGTTAATATTTCAAGCAAATAGTCGAGTTGAGAAATATGAAGTCTCCAACAAGTTCTATAGATAAAAGATGGAGGAGAATCACTCAACTAGTGAGCATGTGCTCAGATTGTCTGGGTACTACAATCGCTTGAATCAAGTGGGAGTTAATCTTCCAGATAAGATAGTGATTGACAGAATTCTCTAGTCACCACCACCAAGTTAGTAGAACTTCGTGATGAACTATAATATGCAAGGGATAACAGAAACAACTCCCAAGCTCTTCGTGATGCTGAAATCAACGAAGGTAGAAATCAAGAAAAACATCAAGTGTTGATGGTTGACAAAACCACTAGTTTCAAGAAAAGGGCAAAGGGAAGAAGGGGAACTTCAAGAAGAACGGCAAGCAAGTTGCTGCTCAAGTGAAGAAGCCCAAGTCTGGTCCTAAGCCTGAGACTAAGTGCTTCTACTGCAAAGGGACTGGTCACTGGAAGCGGAACTACCCGAAGTGATTGACGGATAAGAAGGATGGCAAAGTGAACATAAGTATATTTGATATACATGTTATTGATGTGCACTTTACTAGTGTTTATAGCAACCCCTCGGTATTTGATACTAGTTCAGTTGCTAAGATTAGTAACTCAAAACGGGAGTTGCAGAATAAACAGAGACTAGTTAAGGGTGAAGTGACGATGTGTGTTGGAAGTGGTTCCAAGATTGATATGATAATCATCACACACTCCCTATACTTTCGGGATTAGTGTTGAACCTGAATAAGTGTTATTTGGTGTTTGCGTTGAGCATGAATATGATTTGATCATGTTTATTGTAATACGGTTATTCATTTAAGTAAGAGAATAAATTGTTGTTCTGTTTACATGAATAAAACCTTATATGGTTACACACCCAATGAAAATAGTTCGTTGGATCTCGATCGTAGTGATACACATAATCATAATATTGAAACCAAAAGATGCAAAGTTAATAATGATAGTGCAACTTATTTTTGGCACTGCCGTTTAGGTCATATTGGTGTAAAGCACATGAAGAAACTCCATGCTGATGGGCTTTTGGAATCACTTGATTATGAATCAGTTGATGCTTGCGAACCATGCCTCATGGGCAAGATGACTAAGACTCTGTTCTTCGGAACAATGGAGCGAGCAACAGATTTGTTGGAAATCATACATACTGATGTATGTGGTCCGATGAATATTGAGGCTCGCGACAGGTATCATTATTTTCTGATCTTCACAGATGATTTGAGCAGATATGAGTATATCTACTTGATGAAACATAAGTCTGAAACATTTGAAAAGTTCAAAGAATTTCAGAGTGAAGTGAAAAATCATCGTAACAAGAAAAATAAAGTTTCTACGATCTGATTGTAGAGAAGAGTATTTGAGTTACGAGTTTGGCCTTCAGTTAAAAACAATGTGAAGTAGTTTCACTACTCACGCCACCTGGAACACCACAATGTAATGGTGTGTCCGAACGTCATAACCGTACTTTATTAGATATGGTGCGATCTATGATGTCTCTTACCGATCTACCACTATCGTTTTGGGGTTATGCATTAGAGACAGCTGCATTCACGTTAAATAGGGCACCATCTAAGTCCGTTGAGACGACACAATCTGAACTGTGGTTTGGCAAGAAACCAAAGTTGTCGTTTCTTAAAGTTTGGGGTTGTGATGCTTATATGAAAAAGTTTCATTCTAATAAGCTCAAACCCAAATCGGAGAAATATGTCTTCATAGGATACCCAAAGGAGACTGTTGGGTACACCTTCTATCACAAATCCGAAGGCAAGACTTTTGTTGCTAAATTCGGAGTTTTTCTAGAGAAGGAGTTTCTCTCGAAAGAAGTGAGTGGGAGGAAAGTAGAAAACTTGATAAGGTAATTGTACCTTCTCCCTTATTGGAAAGTAATTCATCACAGAAATCTGTTCTTGTGACTACTACACCAATTAGTGAGGAAGCTAATGATGATGATCATGTAACTTCAGATCAAGTTACTACTGAATCTCGTAGGTCAACCAGAGTAAGATCCGCACCAGAGTGGTACGGTAATCCTGTTCTAGAAGTCATGTTACTAGACCATGACGAACTTGCGAACTATGAGGAAGTGATGATGAGCCCAGATTCTGCGAAATGGTTTGAGGCCATGAGATCTGAGATATGATCCATGTATGAGAACAAAGTATGGACTTTGATGGATTTGCCCGATGATCGGCAAGCCATAGAAAATAAATGGATCTTCAAGAAGAAGACGGATGCTGATAGTAGTGTTACTATCTACAAAGCTAGAATTGTCGCAAAAGGTTTTCGACAAGTTCAAGGTGTTGACTACGATGAGAGTTTCTCACTCGTATCTATGCTTGAGTCTGTCCGAATCATGTTAGTAATTGCCGCATTTTATGAAATCTGGCAAATGGATAAACAAAACTGCATTCCTTAATGGATTTATTAAAGAAGAGTTGTATATGATGCAACCAGAAGGTTTTGTCAATCCGAAAGGTGCTAACAAAATGTGCAAACTCCAGCGATCCATCTGTGGACTGGTGCAAGCATCTCGGAGTTGGAATATACGCTTTGATGAGTTGATCAAAGCATATAGTTTTATACAGACTTGCGGTGAAGCCTGTATTTACAAGAAAGTGAGTGGGAGCACTACAGCATTTCTGATAAGTATATGTGAATGACATATTGTTGATCGGAAATAATGTAGAATTATTCTGTAAAGCATAAAGGAGTGTTTGAAAGGAGTTTTTCAAAGAAAGACTTCGGTGAAGCTGCTTACATATTGAGTATCAAGATCTATAGAGATAGATCAAGACGCTTGATAAGTTTTTCAATGAGTACATACCTTGACAAGATTTTGAAGTAGTTCAAAAATGGAGCAGTCAAAGAAAGAGTTCTCGCCTGTATTACAAGGTGTGAAGTTGAGTAAGACTCAAAGCCCGACCACGGCAGAAGATAGAAAGAGAATGAAAGTCATTCCCTATGCCTCAGTCATAGGTTCTATAAAGTATGCCATGCCGTGTACCAGATCTATTGTATACCCTACACTGATTGACATGGGAGTACAATAGTGATCTAGGAGTAGATCACTGGACAGCGGTCAAAATTATCCTTAGTAGAATAAGGAAATATTTCTCGATTATGGAGGTGACAAAAGGTTCGTCGTAAAAAGTTACGTCGATGCAAGTTTTGACACGGATCTGGATGACTCTAAGTCTCGATCTAGATACATATTCAAAGTGGGAGCAATTAGCTAGAGTAGCTCCGTGCAGAGCATTGTAGACATAGAAAATTGCAAAATACATAACGGATCTGAATATGAAAGACCGTTGACTAAGATTCTCTCACAAGCAAAACATGATCGCACCTTAGTACTCTTTGTTTGTTAATCACATAGCGATGTGAACTAGATTACCGAATCTAGTAAACCCTTTGGGTGTTGGTCACATGACGATGTGAACTATGGGTGTTAACCACATGATGATGTGAACTATCGATGTTAATCAGATGGTGATGTGATCTAGATTATTGACTCTAGTGCAAGTGGGAGACTGAAGGAAATATGCCCTAGAGGCAATAATAAAGTTATTATTTATTTCCTTATATCATGATAAATGTTTATTATTCATGCTAGAATTGTATTAACTGGAAACATAATACATGTGTGAATACATAGACAAACAGAGTGTCACTAGTATGCCTCTACTTAACTAGCTCGTTAATCAAAGATGGTTATGTTTCCTAACCATGGACAAAAGAGTTGTTATTTGATTAACGAGATCACATCATTAGTTGAATGATCTGATTGACATGACCCATTCCATTAGCTTAGCACCCGATCATTTAGTATGTTGCTATTGCTTTCTTCATGACTTATACATGTTCCTATGACTATGAGATTATGCAACTCCCGTTTGCCGGAGGAACACTTTGTGTGCTACCAAACGTCACAACGTAAATGGGTGATTATAAAGGTGCTCTACAGGTGTCTCCAAAGGTAAATGTTGGGTTGGCGTATTTCGAGATTAGGATTTGTCACTCCGATTGTCGGAGAGGTATCTCTGGGCCCTCTCGGTAATGCACATCACATAAGCCTTGCAAGCATTGCAACTAATGAGTTAGTTGCGAGATGATGTATTACGGAACGAGTAAAGAGACTTGCCGGTAACGAGATTGAACTAGGTATTGAGATACCGACGATCGAATCTCGGGCAAGTAACATACCGATGACAAAGGGAACAACGTATGTTGTTATGCGGTCTGACCGATAAAGATCTTCGTAGAATATGTAGGAGCCAATATGGGCATCCAGGTCCCGCTATTGGTTATTGACCGGAGACGTGTCTCGGTCATGTCTACATTATTCTCGAACCGTAGGGTCCGCACGCTTAAGGTTTCGATGACAGTTATATTATGAGTTTATGAGTTTTGATGTACCGAAGGAGTTCGGAGTCCCGGATGAGATCGGGGACATGATGAGGAGTCTCGAAAGGGTCGAGATGTAAAGATCGATATATTGGACGACTATATTTGGATATCAGAAAGGTTCCGAGTGATTCGGGTATTTTTCCGAGTACCGGGTAGTTACGGGAGAAGCAATGGGCCTTGATGGGCTTTAGTGGGAAGAGGAGAAAGGGACAAGGGGCTGCTGCACCCCCCCTCCCCTCTGGTCCGAATTGGACTAGGGAAAAGGGGGCCGGCCATCTTTCCTTCTCCTCCAATTCCTTCTCCCTTCCTCCCCTCTTGGTGGACTCCTACTAGGACTTGGAGTCCTAGTAGGACTCCACACCTGGCTCGCCTCTCCTATGGCCGGCCTCCTCCCCCTTGCTCCTTTATATACAGGGGTAGGGGGGCACCTCTAGACACACAAGTTGAGCTTCGTGATTGTTCCTTAGCCGTGTGCGGTGCCCCCCTCCACCATATTCCACCTCGGTCATATTGTAGAGGTGCTTAGGCGAAGCCCTGCGACGGTAGAACATCAAGATCATCACCACGCCGTCGTGCTGACGGAACTCTTCCCCGACGCTTTGCTGGATCGGAGCCCGGGGATCGTCATCGAGCTGTATGTGTGCTAAGAACTCGGAGGTGCCGGAGTAACAGTGCTTGGATCGGTCGAATCGGGAAGACGTACGACTACTTCCTCTACGTTGTGTCAACGCTTCCGTTGTCGATCTACAAGGGTACGTAGATCATACTCTCCCCTCTCGTTGCTATGCATCACCATGATCTTGCGTGTGCATAGGAAATTTTTTGAAATTACTATGTTCCCCAACATTACCTCCATCAAGAGGGCCCGTACCTGGGTAAAAACATTGTGTCCCCTGCCTCCTGTTACCATCCGGCCTAGACGCACAGTTCGGGACCCCCTACCCGAGATCCGCCGGTTTTGACACCGACATTGGTGCTTTCATTGAGAGTTCCTCTGTGTCATCGCTGTTAGGCTTGATGGCTCCTACTAACATCGATAGCGATGCAGTCCAGGGTGAGACTTTTCTCCCCGGACAGATCTTCGTGTTCGGCGGCTTTGCACTGCGGGCCAATTCGCTTGGCCATCTGGAGCAGATCGAAAGTTACGCCCCTGGCCACCAGGTCAGGTTTGGAAGTTTAAACTACACGGCCGATGTCCGCGGATACTTGATCTTTGACGGATTCGAGCCTCTGCCTTGTGCGTCACATGGTCACGATGAGTACGATTTAACTCTACCATCGGACAGTGTTCAGGAGATCGCACCAGCAGCCGCTCCGACCCTCAATTTAGAGCCAGTGGCGCCGTCCATGGATGGGTGGATGGACCCCACCATGGAGGCCTTACCCTCAGCGGCGATCGAGCCAAACATCGACCTTACCTTGCACGGGAGCCGTGTTGTTAAGCTGCCGGATCCTTCTCCGGCCACGGACTCCGAACCGCCTGCGCCCGTTCCCGTCGAATTCGATTGGGCGCCGATCATGGAGTTTACCTCTGTGGATATTTTTCAGCACTCGCCCTTCGGCGACATACTGAACTCATTAAGGTCTCTCTCCTTGTCAGGAGAATCCTGGCCAAACTATGTTCGGCAGGACTGGGATGCGGACGACGAAGAAATTCGCGGCCCACCCACCACCCACTTAGTAGAAACTATCGATGACTTAACCGACATGCTTGACTTTGACTCCGAAGACATCGACGATATGGACGACGATGCGGGAGACGAAGAGGAACCACTGCCCACAGGGCACTGGACAGCCACCTCATCATACGATATATACATGGTGGATACACCCAAAGAAGGCAATGGCAACGAGATAGCGAAGGATGACCCCTCCAAGAAGCAACCCAAGCGCCAACGTCAGTGGCGCCGCTCTAAGTCCCGCCAAAGCAAAAGTGGTGATACCGGCACAGGAGGTAATAACACTCCGGATAGTGCCGAAGACAACAACAACCCTCTCCAGCAAGATTTAGAGCAGGAGGATGGAGGAGCTAGCCCTTCTGAGAGAGCGGCAGACGGAGAGGCAGAGGATGATAATTACATACCCCCCTCCGAATACGAGGCAAGCCTTGGCGATGATGAATTCGCCGTACCAGAGGATCCTATCGAACAAGAGCGCTTCAAGCGCCGGCTTATGGCCACGGCAAATAGCCTGAAGAAAAAGCAGCAATAGCTTCAAGCTGATCAAGATCTGCTAGCTGACAGATGGACTGAAGTCCTCGCGGCCGAGGAATACAAACTCGAGCGCCCCTCCAAGAGTTACCCAAGATGCAGGTTGCTACCCCGACTGGAGGAAGAAGCATATGACGCGGCTGATCGGCCACCTCGTGGCCGCGATAGAGAGGCATTCTAGCCAAAAGCTCAGCCCGCACTCTGACGCCATTCAAATAAAAAGGCATGGGGAGATACGCCAGACCCGCGAGACATATTGGAGGACAAAGCAAAGCATACAAGATCGATCTACGGATCACGAGGGCGCACCACTATGCGAGACGATAAACGTCACGCCGGATACAGTAAAAGTAAATCCGGTCGGGCCGAACACAGCGGGCAAGACCCATTCGAGCTGCGTCGTGACATAGCCCAATACAGAGGCGCCGCACACCCTTTATGCTTCACAGACGAAGTAATGGATCATCAAATCCTAGAAGGTTTCAAACCTGTAAATATTGAATCATACGACGGCACTACAGATCCTGCGGTATGGATCGAGGATTTCCTCCTCCACATCCACATGGCCCGCGGTGATGACTTACACGCCATCAAATACCTCCCACTAAAACTCAAAGGACCAGCGCGACATTGGCTTAACAGCTTGACAGCAGATTCCGTTAGCTGTTGGGAAGATCTAGAAGCCGCATTCCTCGACAACTTTCAGGGCACTTACGTGCGACCACCAGATGCCGATGACTTGAGCCACATAATTCAGCAGCCAGAAGAGTCGGCCAGACAATTCTGGAATCGGTTCCTTACAAAGAAAAATCAAATCATCGACTGTCCGGATGCAAAGGCCTTAGCGGCTTTCAAACACAACATCCGTGACGAGTGGCTAGCCCGGCACCTTGGTCAGGAAAAGCCGAAATCTATGGCAGCCCTCATGATGCTCATGACCCGCTTTTGTGCCGGAGAAGACAGCTGGCTGGCTCGCAGCAATAACATATCAAAGAACCATGATACCTCGGATACCAAGGACGGCAATAGCAGGTCACGTAGCAATAAACATAAGCGCCGCATTAACAGCGATAATACCGAGGATACGACAGTCAATGTCGGATTCAAAGGCTCTAAACCCGGTCAGCGGAAAAAGCCATTCAAACAAAGTACGCCGGATCCGTCCAGCTTGGACCGTATACTCGATCGCTCATGTCAAATACACGGCACCCCAGACAAGCCAGCCAATCACACCAACAAGGATTGTTGGGTATTCAAGCAGGCCGACAAGTTAATTGCCGAAAACAAGGACACTGGCCGCATAGCGATGACGAGGAGGAGCCCTGGCAGCCACACACCAGAGGACAGAAGAGATTTCCCCCACAAGTGCATACGGTGAACATGATATACGCAACCCACATTCCCAAGAGGGAGCGGAAGCGTGCGCTCAGGGATGTATATGCGTTGGAGCCAGTCGCCCCAAAGTTCAACCCATGGTCCTCCTGTCCGATCACCTTCGATCGCAGGGACCACCCCACTAGTATCCGTCATGGCGGATTCGCCGCACTGGTCCTAGACCCAATCATTGACGGATTTCACCTCACTCGAGTCCTTGTGGATGGCGGCAGCAACCTAAACCTGCTTTATCAGGACACAGTGTGCAAAATGGGTATAGACCCCTCAAGGACCAAACCCACAAAAACGACCTTTAAAGGCGTCATTCCAGGCGTAGAGGCCCATTGCACTGGCTCGATTACACTGGAAGTGGTCTTCGGATCCCCGGATAACTTCCGAAGCGAAGAGTTAATCTTCGATATAGTCCCGTTCCGCAGTGGTTATCATGCACTACTCGGGCGAACCGCATTTGCTAGATTCAATGCAGTACCACATTATGCATACCTCAAGCTCAAGATGCCAGGACCTCGCGGGGTTATCACAGTCAATGGAAACATAGAGCGCTCTCTCCAAACAGAGGAGCACACTGAGGCCCTCGCAGCAGAAGCGCAAAGTAGCCTCTCAAGGCAATCAACCAGTTCGGCATTTCAAGACCCGGACACCTTCAAGCGCGCTTGGAGCAATCGGCAAATAAACCACCTGGCGCGATCTGAGCTCGCGTAGCAATGCGGCCCCCACCCCAGTCCTAGTCAAACGACGAAACTCGTGCCACGCGTACATAATTACGCATTAAAAATACCATGGGCACAGGTGGGGAGGGCGGCACAACTGCAGCACGCCCCAAGACGCGGCTTAAACCGCACTAGGGGCTTCACGTTTGGTTATTTTTCTCTCTTTTCAGGACCTTAATCTCTGGAAACACTGTCCGGCAGCACTATTGCCGAACACATGATGCAGCAACCAAGGAGGCGGAAAGCTACGTCACACCATGAAATTCCTAGGTGGATTACAATAACGAGCAAAATATTTGATTTAATATTATTCCTCAGCTTGCCCTTGGAAGGGACATAGTCCTACCCTTTGCTTATCGCACCATCTGTATCATTCTGCTTTCACGCAATTTTTTGAATACACAATGCATAACATTACGACTATTATTGCATTCTTGTTTTATATATATATATATATATATATATATATGTTCATCAATGACGCCTTGTGTCGGTGTCAAAACCGGCGGAGCTCGGGCAGGGGGTCCCGAACTGTGCGTCTTAGGCTGGATAGTAACAGGAGGCAGGGGACACGATGTTTTACCCAGGTTCGGGCCCTCTTGATGGAGGTAAAACCCTACGTCCTGCTTGATTGATATTGATGATATGGGTAGTACAAGAGTAGATCTACCACGAGATCAAAGAGGCTAAACCCTAGAAGCTAGCCTTCGGTATGATTGTTGTATATCCTCTATCGACTAGCCTGGCCTCGGTTTATATAATGCACCAGAGGCCTATTGGGTTTCGTAGTAATTTCAAAAAATTTCCTACGCATACGCAAGATCATGGTGATGCATAGCAACGAGAGGGGAGAGTATTGTCTACGTACCCTCATAGACCGCAACGGAAGCGTTGACGCAACGTAGAGGAAGTAGTCGTACGTCTTCCCGATCCGACCGATCCAAGCACCGTTACTCCGGCACCTCCGAGTTCTTGGCACACGTACAGCTCGATGACGATCCCCGGGCTCCGATCCAGCAAAGCTTCGGGGAGGAGTTCTGTCAGCACGACGGCGTGGTGACGATCTTGATGTTCTGCCGTCGCAGGGCTTCGCCTAAGCACCACTACAATATGACCGAGGTGGAATATGGTGGAGGGGGGCACCGCACACGGCTAAGGAACAATCACGAAGATCAACTTGTGTGTCTAGGGGTGCCCCCTGCCCCCGTATATAAAGGATCCAAGGGGGGGTGCGGCCGGCCCTATGGTGGCGCGCAGGAGGAGTCCTACTCCTACCGGGAGTAGCACTCCCCTCCCGTTTCCTTGTCCAACTAGGAGAGGTGGAGGGAGAATAGGAAAGGGGGGGCGCCGCCCCTCCCTCCTTGTCCAATTCGGACTAGGGGGAGAGGGGGCGCGTGGCCTGCCCTGGCAGCCCCTTCCTCTTCTCCACATTAGGCCCATGAGGCCCATTAACCCCCCGGGGGGTTCCGGTAACCCCCCGGTGCTCCGGTTTTATCCGATACTTCTCTGGAATCCTTCCGGTGTCCGAATATAGTCATCCAATATATCAATCTTTATGTCTCGACCATTTCGAGACTCCTCGTCATGTCCGTGATCATATCCGGGACTCCGAACTAACTTCGGTACAGCAAAATGCATAAACTCATAATATAACTGTCATCGAAACCTTAAGCGTGCGGACCCTACGGTTCGAGAACAATGTCGTAGACATGACCGAGACACGTCTCCGGTCAATAACCAATAGCGGGACCTGGATGCCCATATTGGCTCCTACATATTCTACGAAGATCTTTATCGGTCAGACCGCATAACAGTATATGTTGTTCCCTTTGTCATCGGTATGTTACTTGCCTGAGATTCGATCGTCGGTATCCAATACCTAGTTCAATCTCGTTACTGGCAAGTCTCTTTACTCGTTCCGTAATACATCATCTCACAACTAACATATTAGTTGCAATGCTTGCAAGGCTTATGTGATGTGCATTACCGAGAGGGCCCAGAGATACCTCTCCGACAATCGGAGTGACAAATCCTAATCTCGAAATACGCCAACCCAACATCTACCTTTGGAGACACCTGTAGAGCACCTTTATAATCACTCATTTACGTTGTGACGTTTGGTAGCACACAAAGTGTTCCTCTGGCAAACGGGAGTTGCATAATCTCATAGTCATAGGAACATGTATAAGTCATGAAGAAAGCAATAGCAATATACTAAACGATCGGGTGCTAAGCTAATGGAATGGGTCATGTCAATCAGATCATTCACCTAATGATGTGATCCCATTAATCAAATAACAACTCTTTGTTCATGGTTAGGAAACATAACCATCTTTGATTAACGAGCTAGTCAAGTAGAGGCATACTAGTGACTCTCTGTTTGTCTACGTATTCACACATGTATTATGTTTCCGGTTAATACAATTCTAGCATGAATAATATGTTGGAAATATGCCCTAGAGGCAATAATAAAAGTATTATTATATTTCATTCTTCATGATAATAGTCTTGCATTCATGCTATAACTGTATTATCCGGAAATCGTAATACACGTGTGAATACTTAGACCACACAATGTCCCTGGTAAGCCTCTAGTTGACCAGCTCGTTGTGATCAACAGATAGTCATGGTTTCCTGACTATGGACATTGGATGTCATTGATAACGGGATCACATCATTAGGAGAATGATGTGATGGACTAGACCCAATCATAAGCATAGCATAAAAGATCGTGTAGTTCGTTTTGCTAGAGCTTTGCAAGTGTCAAGTATCTCTTCCTTTGACCATGAGATCGTGTAACTCCCGGATACCGTAAGAGTGCCTTGGGTATACCAAACGTCACAACGTAACTGGGTGACTATAAAGGTACATTATAGGTATCTTCGAAAGTAGCTGTTGGGTTGACAGGGATCGAGACTGGGATTTGTCACTCCGTATGACGGAGAGGTATCTCTGGGCCCACTCGGTAATGCATCATCATAATGAGCTCAATGTGACCAAGGTGTTGGACACAGGATCATGCATTACGGTACGAGTAAAGTGACTTGCCGGTAACGAGACTGAACAAGGTATTGGGATACCGACGATCGAGTCTCGGGCAAGTAACGTACCGATTGACAAAGGGAATTGCATACAGGGTTTGATCGAATCCTCGACATAGTGGTTCATCCGATGACAACATCGAGGAGCATGTGGGAGCCATCATGGGTATCCAAATCCCGCTGATGGTTATTGACTGAGAGCGTCTCGGTCATGTCTGCATGTCTCCCGAACCCGTAGGGTCTACACACTTAAGGTTCAGTTACGCTAGGGTTATAGGGATATGTATATGCAGTAACCCGAATGTTGTTCGGAGTCCCGGATGAGATCCCGGACGTCACGAGTAGTTCCGGAATGGTCCGGAGGTAAAGATTTATATATGGGAAGTCCTGTTTCGGGCATCGGGACAAGTTTCGGGGTTATCGGTATTGTACCGGGACCACCGGAAGGGTCCCGGGGGTCCACCGGGTGGGTCCACCTGTCGCGGGGGGCCACATGGGCTGTGGGGGGTGCGCCTTGGCCTAATGTGCCAAGGGCACCAGCCCCACATAGGCCCATGCGCCTAGGGTTCAAGGGGGGCAAGAGTCCTAGGAGGGTAAGGCACCTCCTAGGTGCCTTGGGGGGGAGGGAAACCCCCCTTGGCCGCCGCACCCCCTAGGAGATTGGATCTCCTAGGGCCGGCCACCCCCCCTTGGCACCCCTATATATAGTGGGGGAGAGGAGGGACTTCATACCTGAACGTCTCGGCCTTTGGTTGCCTCCTTCTCCCTCCCCAACACCTCCTCCATCTCCATAGTGCTTAGCGAAGCTCTGCCGGAGTACTGCAGCTCCACCAACACCACGCCGTCGTGCTGCTGCTGGTGCCATCTCCCTCAACCTCTCCTCCCTCCCTTGCTGGATCAAGAAGAGGAGACGTGGCTGTTCCGTACGTGTGTTGAACGCGGAGGTGCCGTCCGTTCGGCGCAGGTCATCGGTGATTTGGATCACGTCGAGTACGACTACATCATCACCTTGCAAGCTTCCGCACGCGATCTACAAGTGGTATGTAGATGCAAACTCTCTCCCTAGACTCGTTGCTTAGATGAACTCATAGATGGATCTTGGTGAAACCGTAGGAAAAATTTTAATTTTCTGCAACGTTCCCCAACATAATAAACATTTATCATGAAATAAGGAAATAAATAATAACTTTATTATTGCCTCTAGGGCATATTTCCTTCAAGGCCTAGGATAACAAGAGTCCTAGCCGAATACGTCGGTGGGGAGAAGTCCTTGTCTTGATCGCCAAGTCTTGTGGAATCTTCCTTGTATGCGGCAGCTGTCCGAACTGGCCCATGATTATACGGCCATGGGGGTCCTCGGCCCAATCTAACAGATCGGGAGATGACGTGGTGAGTACCTCCTGGTCTAGCACACCGTCAGTAGCCCCTTGAACCGGTCTTCAAGTTAGGGACGCTCCTCGATTCTTCCGAACTGTTCTTCATCTTCGGTTGTCGGTCTTGAAAACTGGTTCAACAAATCTTCTTATCTTCGATCTTGAGAATCGCTGAAATGCATTTGACAAGTTTATACGTCGGGTATCCGAGGAGCCCCTTTAAGTTTCCGGCCTTCATCAATGCCTTGTTATTTTTATGCCACACATCGGGTTTGAAGTTGTTCCCGGGAGGCAGTGTCCTCTTGCGTCCGAGCTCCAACGTCGGACTGCATTTGAGGTATCTTTTGCAGCCGAACACCAATGCCGGACTGCTTCCGAGCTCCAACGCCGGACTGTGTCCAAGCTCCAATGTCGGACTATATCCAAGATTTCATAGATCATCTTGGTCCAAAAAATTTGAAGGAGTTTAGCCGAGCTTAATGCCGGAAATGCCCTCTATGGAGCCAGCCACTAGCGCCCGAGCTTTATGCCGGACTGCTTCCGAGGTGGTGCACCACCCCGACTATGGGCCGATTTTTTGTCAATATATTTTATTGGTGCAATTTATTCTCTGTCGAGATATACAACCAGTAGCCCTCAAAGTGTGTATCGGTCTAAAACCCAAGATGCACCTGAAGGATGACGTAAGACCGCTGATCCCAGTAGCCGCTGAGACTCAGGTTGATTTGCAAAATCGGCCTGAGGATCAAGTCCTAGCTCGGCAGAATACTTCGGGACACAAAAAGCGGCGTGCTGAGTCCTCGAGACTCAGGTTGGGTGCGGCCGACCAACCCGAGGATCAAAATCTCCTCGGAAACTATATTGCACATAAAATTTTCAGCATTGGACAGGCAATGCAGTAGCCCCCGAGACACTGGTCGGGTGGCAACACCAGATCAGGGGATCGATGTGCCCCTTTAATATTTGTAAATAATAAGCCCGAAGCCCAATAGCCCCCGAGCCTTAATGCGGGCATGGGTGGCCGAATTAAGGATCGATATCCATAGTAAAATCACAAATTATGTGTAATGACTCTATGTATCCAAGTACTTTACGTCATTAATGCTCGGATCCGCATTGTACAAAACTTTGTTGACCGACCATCGGCTTCCACCTCCTCAGCCAGTAGCCGAGGAGTGTTTGTCCTACTTTATAAAGCCTTTATGAGGGCAAAGATTTACGACAAACAAGGCAATCTGGCCATACGGTTTTATAAACAAAGGTACGCAGAGAGATATGTTATATTACTGTTTAACATAGGAAATGTCTTCCAAAGAAAATAGTCCCGCTATCGGTTCCTTTCTTTGGGTTGTCATGCTAAGCATGATCATGAAACCTTAGCTCTAATGTAAGAGCAAAATATCGAGGATTTAGTTTGGGAGGCCAGTTAATAGCCCCCGGTAGTGTTCGGCGACAGTCGAGGTCAAGCCGTAAACACTTCGGCCATTGTTATGAGTGGCCCATCATTTAACACAGTCATCGGATCGCTGGCTAGTTTACGCTTATTGTGACAGTCAGTTTTCAGCTTTCTCCACTGAGGTGCTTAACCGTGTGAGCTGGAAGCACAATCGCAGTGGTTCTCCCTTTGCACGCCTAGCCGAACAAAGCGGAACATAGGAAGCAAGTGCAGGAGCCGGGCAACCCAATTATTGACCGAAGACACAATTCGAAACCGATGCATATATAGCAATATCCGAGAATATTTTTGCCGAATCTATAATGGTGTCCGGCATTGCACTGCGAGACTTGTGCTGAAAACACACAAATAGTTTAAAAGTGCCATAAGCTTGGAAAACCAAAAAACGTCAGTAAAAACTTGACGTTCGAACAAGATCAAGTGTTCGGTGCCAATCTGAAAATTGGTCTTAGAAAAAAAGAGTGCTTCTGTTGTGCTTTAACATTACACATCCGATCTCAAGACTTCAAGCGGGTCAGCCTATGGCTGCAACCTCCTATCCCGAAGGCGGAGTGCTTCTCGTTAGGCCAGTTTAGCGAACTAAACTCGAGCGGTCACTAGAGAGAAAATGGGTTATCTAGCTATTGACCACACACTCACATCGAAAATGGAGCGATAGAAAAAGACTTTGCAACGACCAAGAAGAAAACACATTTACTATAAAATAGCTCATATAAATTTTAAGAGCCCCCAAGTGACTTGGGTAAAAGATTTTATGTATAATGATTGTACGTACCGAAGTACTTATATCATATCTTTGTTCAACCAAACTTTAAACGCGTCTTAACCGACCGTCGGCTTCTCCCTCTTTGGTCAAGGACCGAAAAGAGTTATGTACTCTACCTGTCGAGAATATCGACAGTGTTTCCGATAACCAGGCAACCGGGCCATAAGGCTGTAACAGACAAAGCGCGCTCAGGGAACTTATGCTATATTACAGATGAAGTGTAAGAAGCATCTTCGAAGAAAAAATAGTACCCCCACCGATACCTTTCTTCGGTGCTCATTATTACTATGAGACTTGTGCAATAGATTTTTTTGTACTCATGAGTTCCGTTGTGTGCCTACCATGATTGAAACAATAAGAGCGCTAGCTTTCGGCTTCACCCAGTCTGAGGTCAGAGCTCGGAGGACCCGGTCGTGACAATCGCAGAGGTGCTCCCTTTACTCCCTAGCCGAACAATCGGGAACGTAGGGGTAAGCACAGGAGCCAGGCAACCCAGCTTGCAAATCGCTTAAGTCAATATGGTGCATATTGTGGCGTAATACACAGACAAGGAATGAAGCCGTACAAGTATAATCATATGCAAGAGGAAAAGCTTCATAAAGGAAGCCCCCAAATAAACAGGGTATTTGAATATGTGTGTCACAAACAAAGTTTGGACAAGGAAATTTTTTACAAGCAACTTTTTTCCAAAAAAGTATAATGCTTGGTCGAACCGAACACAAGTTAAAAATTAAAATTTTGAGCATGAAAGTGGCTTAGCTGGTTAATGTGTTCGGCATTGATGACGCGGTCCGAGCTTGATGCGGGACAAGGTTCCATCCCCCAAGTCGGTCCCGAGGTGGCGGACGGAGAGCTCGACACGCCGAAGTGGTGACATAGCACGGTCAATGCAGACCGGCAGAGTGACGACGAAGTCCCCGGATCATTTTCCTGTGCACAAAAAATAGTGCAAACCGGAGATAATAGTAATAATAATAATTAAAAAAATTGTTGCATAATAAATAATTTATGCAAAGTGAGTAATAAAATAAATATGGCCTGGCGCCAAAGTTAATGTTGATGCAGGGCGTCGGCGTGACGCACTAAAGGCGTGGCAAAGCCTGAATTCACAGGTCGGCCCGAGTTCCAGATGCGGCGTTCGCCGGACTATGTACGAAAACTGACCGAACCACCACGCCACCGTCGTTAATGTGGCCATCATTTGATAGACCTGTGTATAGATGATGGACAAACCAGAGTAATAATTCCTTGGGAAAAATAAACCCAAACAAGAAAAAAATATTAGGATTAATATCACCTGGTTTATTTGTTGTAGCAATCCGAAGTAAGGTGATTCCCCAAATTGGGAATCGATCCGCACACCCATTGCTTGATGGGCGATAAAACGACGGCATGGCAATGCTGGCAAAGGTTGGCTTGCCGAGGTAAAGTCCTCGGTCCAGCTAATCATAACAAAGCTGGTCGGCTGGTGACGCCAAAGTCACCGGAGTAGGTTGATGAAGAGATGATGAAGCCCCCAGTCCAGCCGAGACGTCGAATCCTCGATGTCAGCCGATGAGTTGAAGTAGGTTGGCGTGACGGACACCAGCTTGAAGAAGCAACAGCGCGGCCCTGCCGATGCAGGTCGTGACGTGGTCGATGCAGGTTGAAGAAGTGACCGTGCGGCGATGCCGGTATGCCCGCTTCGTGTAATTCGTGGGGCGGCGATGTTGGTGATGATTTATCCTTCGCGATGCCGGACTCTTGTTCGGCTTGTCGAGATGATGATCTGAAGAAGTTGAGCTCGGCTCAATAAAGTGACGACGTGTCTAGCGCAGGTTGGCAGCCTTGGAGCAATATCGCCGGACTGGTTTGACACCAGCATGATGATGAAGGCGACCTCAGGGGAGGCTTAAAAATTTACGGGCGCGTGTTTAAAAACAACGCACAATACCCTAGAAGAGAATTCCTCTAAAAAGGTTGTCCAATATCACGTTCATAAAAAACATGAATTCAGGTCGGATCTATATTCGCGCAGAAAATGTATCCGAAAATTGGTCCACTCATCGGAAGGTTCCCGGAGTTTGAACTGTCGGATCGAGCTGAAATTTGGAGGGGTGGTATATATGGGAATTCCGCAGTAGATGAACGGTTGGATCTTCCAAAGGACGTCCGAGCTAGAAACTGGACACTACACCTTAAACTCATCCAGATTCCCATCCCAATTTGACAGGGCTCTGGTATATCGTAGATTGTCGGAAATTCCTCCATCGGAACTCGACGAAATTTTGCATGGCTGTTGTAGACATAATTCCGAACTATTCCACCGAAGCAATCGTTAAACCGACGCTCGAGGAGGCGGTGACGGCGAATACAAGTTCGCTGTCCATAAAAACAACACGGCCGCCCGAGGGCAATGTTGACGTTGAGCCCTCGAGCTCCATGGATGATTCCTCCCTAATCTTGATAGAGATCAGAGTTGATGTTTGATGAAGGCCCTCGTCCGAACATGGTGATCCGAACACGGGGCACAGTTCTTGGTCGAACCAAGGTGACCAGTCGAGCTGGTGACGAAGATGCGGAAGTCGCAGTTGATCTGCAGGCGAGCCATCGACCTTTTTGCCGATCACACAGCGGAACTCTCAATGAAAGCACCAACGTCGGTTTCAAAACCGGCGGATCTCAAGTAGGGGGTCCCGAACTATACGCCTTAGGCCGGATGGTAACAGGAGGCAGGGGACACGATGTTTTACCCAGGTTCGGGCCCTTTTGATGGAGGTAAAACCCTACATCCTGCTTGATTGATATTGATGATATGGGTAGTACAAGAGTAGATCTACCACGAGATCAAAGAGGCTAAACCCTAGAAGCTAGCCTACGGTATGATTGTTGTATATCCTCTATCGACTAGCCTGGCCTCAGTTTATATAATGCACCAGAGGCCTAGGATAACAAGAGTCCTAGCCGAATACGCCGGTGGGAGAAGTCCTTGTCTTGATCGCCAAGTCTTGTGGAATCTTCCTTGTATGCGGCAGCTGTCCGAACTGGCCCATGAGTATACGGCCATGGGGGTCCTCGGCCCAATCTAACAGATCGGGAGATGATGTGGTGAGTACCCCCTAGTCTAGCACACCGTCACCTTGCAACCATACACTTTGGTACGGCCAGTACACCAGGGGCTTACGTACCCCACAATATGGTGTGAAAAGTCCGAACACTTACACAAGTGCGGCACCCCGAACTTATAGCATTATATGCATCAGCTCCGAATCATGTGTTTGGTCAAATGTTGGGTTTGCCCGGCTCCTATGTTTTGGTACCTTACGTTCCGCTCTATCGGCTAAGGTAGCGCTAGGAGAACTACTGCGATTGTGCCCCGGTTCTGCCGGGCTTAGCACCTCAGTAGAGAAAGCTGAAACTGACTGTCATGATAAGGCGAGAGACTGGTCGCTGTTCGGCGAGGTTTTTGAGTCCCTAAAGACTTATGCCGCTTAGGGCAAGGGGCCGGCCCTGTCTGGCTTAAAGGCGTGTATGACGCCCCGAATTCGGCCTTCCGAATACCAGGGGCTTCGCCGAAATTTAAAATTATAGAATTCTATGGCTAAGTGAGAGTGATAAAGCATTATTAGTCTGGTTGCCTTGTTCGTTGTGCTGAGCACCTCCCTCGAAGGACCCAAACATGGGAACAAGAGTGCTCAGGTTTATCCCGAACACCCCAGCACTCGTGGCATGGGAGCAGAACTAGCCATCTCTCAGATTGGATAAACGGCCAAACAGAAGGAAATATTTTAAATTCACACAAGCGTTGCATAGCGCATAGGAAATAAGTTTTCATAAATACAGGATAAAACGAGCAAGTCTCACTCAAATATTACATCTTTTGAACACTCATCCGCTATGAGACGGGCCCCTGGCAGAACACCCTCGTAGTACATCTCGGGGTGGCGGTGCTCCTTGATACGTCTGCAACGTATCTATAATTTTTGATTGCTCCATGCTATATTACCTACTATTTTGGGCAATATTGGGCTTTCCACTTTTATATTACTTTTGGGACTAACCTATTAACCAGAGGCCCAGCCCAGATTTGCTGTTTTATGCCTATTTCAGTGTTTTGAAGAGAAGGAATATCAGACGGAGTCAAAACGGAACGAAATCAACTGGAGAAGGTATTTTTGGAAGGAAACACGCCTGATGGACTTGGACCCTATGTCAAGGAAGGAACGAGGTGCTCACGAGGGTGGGGGCGCCCCCTAGGGCATGCCCCCTGTCTCGTGGGACCCTCGTGGCTCCCCTGGCGTACTTCCTGCACCCATATATACTTACGTGACCTAAAACTTCTAGAGCACAACATAGATCGGGAGTTCCGCCGCCAGAAGCCTCCGTAGCCACCAAAAACCAATCTAGACCCGTTCCGGCACCTTGCCGGAGGGGGCAATCCCTCTCTGGTGGCCATCTTCATCATCCCGGTTCTCTCCATGACGAGGAGGGAGTAGTTCTCCCTCGGGGCTGAGGGTATGTACCAGTAGCTATGTGTTTGATCTCTCTTTCTCTCGTGTTCTTGAGATCATACGATCTTGATGTATCGCGAGCTTTGCTATTATAGTTGGATCTTATGTTTCTCCTCCCCCTCTTCTCTCTTGTAATGAATTGAGTTTCCCCTTTGAAGTAATCTTATCGGATTGAGTCTTTAAAGATTTGAGAACACTTGATGTATGTCTTGCCGTGGATATCTGTGGTGACAATGGGATATCACGTGATTCACTTGATGTATGTTTTGGTGATCAACTTGCGGGTTCCGCCCATGAACCTATGCATAGGGGTTGGTACACGTTTTCGTCGTGATTCTCCGGTAGAACTTTTGGGCACTCTTTGAGGTCCTTTGTGTTGGTTGAATAGATGAATCTGAGATTGTGTGATGCATATCATATAATCATACCCACGGATACTTGAGGTGACATTGAAGTATCTAGGTGACATTAGGGTTTTGGTTGATTTGTGTCTTAAGGTGTTATTCTAGTACGAACTCTAGGGCTGTTTGTGACACTTATAGGAATATCCCAACGGATTGATTGGAAAGAATAACTTTGAGGTGGTTTCATACCCTACCATAATCTCTTCGTTCGTTCTCCGCTATTAGTGACTTTGGAGTGAATCTTTGTTGCATGTTGAGGGATAGTTATGTGATCCAATTATGTTAGTATTGTTGAGGGAACTTACACTAGCGAAAGTATGAACCCTAGGCCTTATTTCCACACATTGCAATACCGTTTACGCTCACTTTTATCACTTGTTACCTTGATGTTTTTATAATTTCAGATTACAAATACCTTTATCTACTATCCACATACCACTTGTATCACTATCTCTTCGCCGAACTAGTGCACCTATACAATTTAGCATTGTATTGGGTGTGTTGGGGACACAAGAGACTCTTTGTTATTTGGTTGCAGGGTTGCTTGAGAGAGACCATCTTCATCCTACGCCTCCTACGGATTGATAAACCTTAGGTCATCCACTTGAGGGAAATTTGCTACTGTCCTACAAACCTCTGCACTTGGAGGCCCAACAACGTCTACAAGAAGAAGGTTGTGTAGTAGACATCACTCCTTTCCCTCCGGCGGCCCTTCCTTGATCAGCTTCACGGCGTCTAGCTTGACCCACTGCAATTTCACACGGGCGAAAGCGCGGCGTGCACCTTCAATGCAGACGGATCGCTTGACGACCTCCAGCCACGGGCAGGCATCCACAAGCCGCCTCACCAGGGCGAAGAAGCTGTTCGGAAGGGCGTCGTCAGGCCACAGCCGGACAATAAAGCCCTTCAGGGCCTGTTCGACCGCCTTATGTAGCTCGACCGGCTGCTTAAGCTGGTTGCTCATTGGCACCGGGTGTTCGGTCCCAGTATACTGAGACCAGAACAGCTTCTCCGTTGAGCTTCCCTCCTCGGCCTGGTAAAATTGTGCGGCATCGGACATGCTGCGGGACAAATCTGCGAATGCTCCTAGAGAGCTCCGGATTCGGGTAAGTAATCGGTAATTTACTTTTACATGCTTGCTTTGCATATAGAATGCCTTGCCCGCCGCTATCTTCTTCATTGCGTCGATCTCCTGGAGGGCCTTTTGGGCTTCGGCCTTGGCACTTTTTGCGCTCTCGAGGGCCGCGGCAAGCTCATACTCCCGCATCTTCGAGTCAAGCTCCAACGCCTCGTGCTTCGACACGAGAGTCTGGAGCTCTTGCTACACCTCGCCCACCCGAGCCTCTTGTTTTTCTCGCTCGGAGCGCTCCTTGGCCGCTTTATCTTCGGCCTCGGACAGCGCTTGCTTTAGGGTCGTCACTTCGGTCGTGGCTCCTGGCAAATTCATGATAATCCTGTCATTTTGCAATCGCATTCTTTTTATACATATACACAGACTAGGTACTACTTACCTTTGTTCTCCTAGAGTTGCCTCTTGGCAAGGCCGAGCTCGTCCTGGGACCCTTTCAGGTCCCGCTTCAGTACGGCGACCTCCGCAGTCAGTGCGGCGGACGCCAGCAGCGAAGCCTGCATATGCATATTGACATATTCATATTAGACCCCTGCGAAATTATTTGATCCTCTGTTCGGCTTTTCTTTGTGAACACCGAACAGAGCATCAGGGGCTACTGTCTATGCGGTAATATTTCTCCCATATTTTAAACACTTACCTCAAAGCCCGTCAGAAGTCTAGCATAGGCTTCAGTCAATCCGCTCTTGGCAGACTGAACCTTCTGGATCACCGCATTCATAATGGTGTGGTGCTCCTCGTCGATGGAAGCACTGCGAAGCGCTTCCAGCAGATTGTCCGGCGCCTCTAGATGGACAGAGGTCACCGGTACAGGCGTCTCGCCCCTCTTAGAAGGAGGCCGCTTGCCCGAGTCCGGAACCGCTGGAGGGTCCAGCGCGGTGTTCGGCTGAGGGCCGAACTCGGAGCTCTCAGGGGCCTTGTCCCCTCGCCTCCCAGAGTTTGGGAGGCTGCTTTGAGGCGCCTCCGGAACTGTCTCCCCCCGACCCGGTGCCTCGTGAGATAGCACCTCGGCGTCGTCCGCAAGATGGGGGGAGGTGGCGGCCGGAACCGGATCGCTATCCATATCCGACGAACCCAGGGAGCCGTCCGATGATACATCCATACGGGCTCGGGGCGGCCTGCATAATCGTATTTCGGCGTTAGGTGAAGTAGTGCGATAAGGGAATACTATGACTTACTCTGGTATTCGAATACTTACAACTTCCCCAGGGGCTTGGCCCTAGGAAACCACTCATCGTCGCCATCGGCGGTGGTGGTAGAGTAGTCCGGAAGGAGAGTTCTCCCCTTCTTGGACCCTTCGGCCTCCCCAGTGGGGGCGGCCTTCCTTTTCTTGTCTCCCCTGTCTTGAGAGGGAGCATCCTCTTCAGCCTCCTCGTCTTCGGGGGAGGATTGTGCCGTCGAGTCCTCGGACGGTGAGTCTGATGACGCCTGGCGTCGGGAACTCTTTCGGGTTCCCTTGGCCTTCTTGGTCTTCTCCGGCACCGTATAAGGAGCCGGAGTCAGCATCTTCGCCAGAAGAGCGTTTGCTGGGCCTTCGGGTAAAGGAGCCGGACAGTCGATCTGTTCGGTCGTCTCCTGCCAGTCCTGTCAAAGGTCCGGGAGTTTAGATCCCGCATGGAGTCAATCTATAAAAAATAAGTATCCTGTGAGAGGTAAAGCAGCTTACCGCACTGGCTTGGCGCTTCGCGCTGAATCCGCGATCCTCAGTAATGGGAGGGGGGACCTCGGCGCTCTTGAACAGCACCCTCCAGGCATCTTCGTGAGTTGTGTCGAAGAGCCTGTTTAGAGTTCGGTGCTGCACCGGGTCGAACTCCCACAAGTTGAAGTCCCGTTGTTGGCACGGGAGGATCTGGCGGTGGAGCATGACCTGGACTACATTGACAAGCTTGAGCTTCTTGTTCACCATGTTTTGAATACATGTTTGGAGTCCGGTCAGCTCTCCCAGACTACCCCAGGACAGGCCCTTCTCTTGCCAGGACGTAAGCCGTGTGGGGAAGCCAGATCGGAACTCGGGGGCCGCCACCCATGTAGGGTCACGCGGCTCGGTGATGTAGAACCACCCCAATTGCCACCCCTTTATTGTCTCCACGAAGGAGCCCTCGAGCCAGGTGACGTTGGGCATCTTGCCCACCATGGCGCCTCCGCACTCCGCCTGGCGGCCGCTCACTACCTTCGGCTTGACATTGAAAGTCTTCAGTCATAAGCCGAAGTGGGGCCTGATGCGGAGGAAGGCCTCGCACACGATGATAAATGCCGAGATGTTGAGGATAAAATTCGGGGCCAGATCGTGGAAATCCAGGCCGTAGTAGAACATGAGCCCCCGGACAAATGGGTGGAGAGGAAATCCCAGTCCGCGGAGGATATGGGTGAGGAACACCACCCTCTCATGGGGCCTAGGGGTGGGGATGAGCTGCCCCTCCTCTGGGAGCCGGTGCGCGATGTCGTCGGGCAAGTATCCGGCTCTCCTCAGCTTATTGACGTGTCCCTCCGTAACGGAGGAGACCATCCACCTGCCTCCCGCTCCGGACATGGTTGGAGAAGGTCGAGGTGGGAAATGCGAACTTGGGCGCTGGAGCTCGAGTGTGCGAAGTTGGATGAGCAAAGGAGGAAGAGGGCGTGGATGGAAAAGTGAATCCTTATCCCTTTATATGGGCGAACGAACTATGCGTCCCCACTAGCCTGGTAAAACTCGCTTGTTCTCCAAGAGCCGTAATCGACGGCACGGTTGGGTTACCCACACCCGTATTGATGAGAATCCCGTGATAAGGGGACACGATCTCTGCTTTGACAAGACGTGTCAAAAAATTGCCTCGCGTTATGTGCAGGGCTAGTTAAAAGAAACGGTTCGAATAATCACCGGGTCGTGACGTAATGTCGCGTTGCCAAAAACAAGTCGACAAATTGGATTTGTGGAAATATTATTCTCTCTATGTTGGTATGTGGAACTTATTTTGCAGGGGCGAACACTATCCTTATATTCAAATACTTCCGTGTTATATTCGGAGGAGGAACCCGCCTTGCAATGCCGAAGACAATACTGCACGCCGGACTCATCATCATTGAAAGCCTGGTTCAGGGGCTACTGTGGGAGTCCTGGATTAGGGGGTCTCCGGACAGCCGGACTATCTCCATTGGCCGGACTGTTAGACTATGAAGATGCAAGATTGAAGACTTCGTCTCGTGTCCGGATGGGACTCTACTTGGCGTGGAAGGCAAGCTAGGCAATACGGATATGTATATCTCCTCCTTTGTAACCGACCTTGTGTAACCCTAACCTCTCCGGTGTTTATATAAACCGGAGGGTTTTAGTCCGTAGGACACAACAATTACAACATACAATCATACCATATGCTAGCTTTTAGGGTTTAGCCTCTCTGATCTTGTGGTAGATCTACTCTTGTACTACCCATATCATCAATATTAATCAAGCAGGATGTAGGGTTTGACCTCCATCAAGAGGGCCCGAACCTGGGTAAAAACATTGTGCCTCCTACCTCCTGTTACCATCCGGCCTAGATGCACAGTTCGGGACCCCCTACCCGAGATCCGCCGGTTTTGACACCGACACCAGGTTCAATCATTCCTTTGCAAATCTTGCATATGCATCACATACCGCATCCCGCATATCATACCTTGTTTGCATCATGTTGCTTGAACATTGACGTGGTTGATTGTGCTCCTTTTGCTTGTTGTTCTTGTTTGGGTAGAGCCAGGAGACGAGTTCATGAATGAGGAGCCCGTTGAGTTTGCTTTCGAGGATCAAGGCAACTCTGAGAACTTTGCAGGCAAGATGACCATACCCTCGAAATCACTTCTATCTTTGCTTGCTAGATGCTCGCTCTTTTGCCATGCCTATGCTACGATACCTACCACTTGCTTATCATGCCTCCCATATTGCCATGTCAAACCTCTAACCCACCTTGTCCTAGCAAACCGTTGTTTGGCTATGTTACCGCTTTGCTCAGCCCCTCTTATAGCGTTGCTAGTTGCAGGTGAAGATTGGAGATCATTCCTCGTTGGAAGATGTTTATTGTCGGGATATCACAATATTATCTTGTTTATCTTAATGCACTTACATACTTGGTAAAGGATGGAAGGCTTAGCCTTATGCCTGGTGTTTTGTTCCACTCTTGCCGCCCTAGTTTCGATCATATCGGTGTTATGTTCCCGGATTTTGCGTTCCTTACACGGTTGGGTTGTAATGGGAACCCCTTGATAGTTCGCCTTGAATAAAACTGTTCCAGCAATACCCAACATTGGTTTTACCATTCGCCACCTAGCCTTTTTCCCTTGGGTTTCGCGGACTCAAGGGTCATCTTTATTTTAACCCCCCCCCCCCCGGGCCAGTGCTTCTCTAAGTGTGGGTCCAACTGAGCGATGTCCGGGCTACCAGGGGCAACTCTGGGCTGGCCTACCCGGCATCTGGCTCATCTGAGTGTGCCCTGAAAATGAGATATGTGCAGATCCTATCGGGATTTGTCGGCACATTCGGGCGGTGTTGCTGGTTTTGTTTTACCATTGTCGAGGATGTCTTGTAACCGGGATGCCGAGTCTGATCGGATTGTCTTGGGAGAAGGAATATCCTTCGTTGACCGTGAGAGCTTGTGATGGGCTCAGTTGGGACTCCCCTGTAGGGATTTGAACTTTCGAAAGCCATGCCCGCGGTTATGGGCAGATGGGAATTTGTTAATGTCCGGTTGTAGATAACCTAAAACTTAACTTAATTAAAATGCATCAACCGCATGTGTAACCGTGATGGTCTCTTCTCGGCGGAGTCCGGGAAGTGAACACGATGTTGGAGTAATGCTTAACGTAGGTTGTTCTAGGATCACTTCTTGATCATAGTTGTTCGACCGTGCTTTTGCCTTCTCTTCTTGCTCTCTTTTGCAAATATGTTAGCCACCATATATGCTAGTTGCTTGCTGCAGCTCCACATCATACCTTTACCTTACCTATAAGCTTAAATAGTCTTGATTGCGAGGGTGTGAGATTGCTGAGTCCCCGTGACTCACAGATTCCTTCCAAACCAGATGCAGGGACCGATGATACCATTCCAGATGATATGACTGAGCTCAAGTGGGATTTCGATGAAGACTCTCGCCATTACTATGTTCATATTTAGGAAACATAACCATCTTTAGTTGCAATGCTTGCAAGGCTTAAGTGATGTGCATTACCGAGAGGGCCCAGAGATACCTCTCTGACAATCGGAGTGACAAATCCTAATCTCGAAATACGCCAACCCAACAAGTACCTTCGGAGACACCTGTAGAGCACCTTTATAATCACCCAGTTACGTTGTGACGTTTGGTAGCACCCAAAGTGTTCCTCCGGCAAACGGGAGTTGCATAATCTCATAGTCATAGGAACATGTATAAGTCATGAAGAAAGCAATAGCAACATACTAAACGATTGTGTGCTAAGCTAATGGAATGGGTCATGTCAATCAGATCATTCATCTAATGATGTGACCTCGTTAATCAAATAACAACTCTTTGTTCATATTTAGGAAACATAACCATCTTTGATTAACGAGCTAGTCAAGTAGAGGCATACTAGTGACACTCTGTTTGTCTATGTATTCACACATGTATTATGTTTCCGGTTAATACAATTCTAGCATGAATAATAAACATTTATCATGATATAAGGAAATAAATAATAACTTTATTATTGCCTCTAGGGCATATTTCCTTCAGTCTCCCACTTGCACTAGAGTCAATAATCTAGATCACATCACCATGTGATTAACATCGATAGTTCACATCATCATGTGATTAACACCCATAGTTCACATCATCATGTGACCAACACCCAAAGGGTTTACTAGATTCGGTAATCTAGTTCACATCGCTATGTGATTAACACCCAAAGAGTACTAAGGTGTGATCATGTTTTGCTTGTGAGAGAATCTTAGTCAATGGTCTTTCACATTCAGATCCGTTATGTACTTTGCAATTTTCTATGTCTACAATGCTCTGCACGGAGCTACTCTAGCTAATTGCTCCCACTTTCAATATGTATCTAGATCAAGACTTAGAGTCATCCAGATCAGTGTCAAAACTTGCATCGACGTAACCCTTTACGGCGAACCTTTTTGTCACCTCCATAATCGAGAAACATATCCTTATTCCACTAAGGATAATTTTGACCGCTGTCCAGTGATCTACTCCTAGATCACTATTGTACTCCCATGTCAATCAGTGTAGGGTATACAATAGATCTGGTACACAGCATGGCATACTTTATAGAACCTATGACTGAGGCATAGGGAATGACTTTCATTCTCTTTCTATCTTCTGCCGTGGTCAGGCTTTGAGTCTTACTCAACTTCACACCTTGTAATACAGGCAAGAACTCTTTCTTTGACTGCTCCATTTTGAACTACTTCAAAATCTTGTCAAGGTATGTACTCATTGAAAAAACTTATCAAGCGTCTTGATCTATCCCTATAGATCTTGAAGCTCAATATGTAAGCAGCTTCACCGAAGTCTTTCTTTGAAAAACTCCTTTCAAACACTCCTTTATGCTTTACAGAATAATTCTACATTATTTCGGATCAACAATATGTCATTCACATATACTTATCAGAAAAGTTGTAGTGCTCCCACTCACTTTCTCTTAAATACAGGCTTCACCGCAAGTCTGTATAAAACTATATGCTTTGATCAACTCATCAAAGCGTATATTCCAACTCCGAGATGCTTGCACCAGTCCACAGATGGATCGCTGGAGTTTGCACATTTTGTTAGCACCTTTCGGATTGACAAAACCTTCTAGTTGCATCATATACAACTCTTCTTTAATAAATCCATTAAGGAATGCAGTTTTGTTTATCCATTTGCCAGATTTCATAAAATGCGGCAATTACTAACATGATTCGGACAGACTCAAGCATAGATACGAGTGAGAAACTCTCATCGTAGTCAACACCTTGAACTTGTCGAAAACCTTTTGCGACAATTCTAGCTTTGTAGATAGTAACACTACTATCAGCGTTCGTCTTCCTCTTGAAGATCCATTTATTTTCTATTGCTTACCGATCATCGGGAAAGTCAACCAAAGTCCAAACTTTGTTCTCATACATGGATCATATCTCAGATTTCATGGCCTCAAACCATTTCGCGGAATCTGGGCTCATCATCGCTTCCTCATAGTTCGCAAGTTCGTCATGGTCTAGTAACATGACTTCCAGAACAGGATTACCGTACCACTCTGGTGCGGATCTCACTCTGGTTTACCTACGAGATTCAGTAGTAACTTGATCTGAAGTTACATGATCATCATCATTAGCTTCCTCACTAATTGGTGTAGTAGTCACAAGAACAGATTTCTGAGATGACCTACTTTCCAATAAGGGAGAAGGTACAATTACCTTATCAAGTTTTCTACTTTCCTCCCACTCACTTCTTTCGAGAGAAACTCCTTCTCTGGAAAGGATCCATTCTCAGCAACGAATGTCTTGCCTTTGGATCTGTGATAGAAGGTGTACCCAACATTTTCTTTTGGGTATCCTATGAAGACGCACTTCTCCGATTTGGGTTTGAGCTTATCAGGTTGAAACTTTTTCACATAAGTATTGCAACCTCAAACTTTAAGAAACGACAGCTTAGGTTTCTTGCCAAACCATAGTTCATACGGTGTCGTCTCAATGGATTTAGATGGTGCCCTATTTAACGTGAATGCAGCTGTCTCTAATGCATAACCCCAAAACGATAGTGGTAGATCGGTAAGAGACATCATAGATCGCACCATATCTAATAAAGTACGGTTATGATGTTCGGACACACCATTACATTGTGGTGTTCCAGGTGGCATGAGTAGTGAAACTATTTCACATTGTTTTTAACTGAAGGCCAAACTCATAACTCAAATACTCTTCTCTACGATCAGATCGTAGAAACTTTATTTTCTTATTACGATGATTTTTCACTTCACTCTGAAATTCTTTGAACTTTTCAAATGTTTCAGACTTATGTTTCATCAAGTAGATATACTCATATCTCCTCAAATCATCTGTGAAGATCAGAAAATAATGATACCTGTCGCGAGCGTCAATATTCATCGGACCACATACATCAGTATGTATGATTTCTAACAAATCTGTTGCTCGCTCCATTGTTCCGAAGAACAGAGTCTTAGTCATCTTGCCCATGAGGCATGGTTCGCAAGCATCAACTGATTCATAATCAAGTGATTCCAAAAATCCATCAGTATGGAGTTTCTTCATGCGCTTTACACCAATATGACCTAAACGGTAGTGCTACAAATAAGTTGCACTATCATTATTAACTTTCCATCTTTTGGTTTCAATATTATGATTATGTGTATCACTACGATGGAGATCCAATGAACTGTTTTCATTGGGTGTGTAACCATATAAGGTTTTATTCATGTAAACAGAACAACAATTTATTCTCTTACTTAAATGGATAACCGTATCACAATAAACATGATCAAATCATATTCATGCTCAACACAAACACCAAATAACACTTATTTAGGTTCAACACTAATCCCGAAATTATAGGGAGTGTGCGATGATGATCATATCAATCTTGGAACCACTTCCAACACACATCGTCACTTCACCCTTAACTAGTCTTTGTTTATTCTGCAACTCCCGTTTCGAGTTACTAATCTTAGCAACTGAACTAGTATCAAATACTGAGGGTTTGCTATAAACACTAGTAAAGTACACATCAATAACATGTATATCAAATATACTTATGTTCACTTTGCCATCCTTCTTTTCCGCCAATCACTTGGGGTAGTTCCGCTTCCAGTGACCAGTCCCTTTGCAGTAGAAGCACTTAGTCTCAGGCTTAGGACCAGACTTGGGCTTCTTCACTTGAGCAGCAACTTGCTTGCTGTTCTTCTTGAAGTCCCCCTTCTTCCCTCTGCCCTTTTCTTGAAACTAGTGATCTTGTCAACCATCAACACTTGATGTTTTTTCTTGATTTCTACCTTCATTGATTTCAGCATCACGAAGAGCTTGGGAGTTGTTTCCGTTATCCCTTGCATATTATAGTTCATCACGAAGTTCTACTAACTTGGTGATGGTGACTAGAGAATTCTGTCAATCACTATTTTATCTGGAAGATTAACTCCCACTTGATTCAAGCGATTGTAGTACCCAGACAATCTGAGCACATGCTCACTAGTTGAGCTATTCTCCTCCATCTTTTAGCTATAGAACTTGTTGGAGACTTCATATCTCTCAACTCGGGTATTTGCTTGAAATATTAACTTCAACTCCTGGATCATCTCATATGGTCCATGACGTTCAAAACGTCTTTGAAGTTCCGATTCTAAGCCGTTAAGCATGGTGCACTAAACTATCAAGTAGTCATCATATTGAGCTAGCCAAACGTTCATAACGTCTGCATCTGCTTCTGCAATAGGTCTGTCACCTAGCGGTGCATCAAGGACATAATTCTTCTGTGCAGCAATGAGGATAAACCTCAGATCACGGATCCAATCCGCATCATTGCTACTAACATCTTTCAACACAATTTTTCTCTAGGAACATATCAAAATAAACATATGAAAACAACAACGCGAGCTATTGATCTACAACATAGATATGCTAATACTACCAGGACTAAGTTCATGATAAATTAAAGTTCAATTAAACATATTACTTAAGAACTCCCACTTAGATAGACATCCCTCTAATCTTCTAAGTGATCACGTGATCCAAATCAACTAAACCATGTCCGATCATCACGTGAGATGGAGTAGTTTCATTGGTGAACATCATTATGTTGATCATATCTACTATATGATTCACGCTCGACCTTTCGGTCTCCGTGTTCCGAGGCCATATCTGTATATGCTTGGCTCGTCAAGTATAACCTGAGTATTCCGTGTGTGCAACTGTTTTGCACCCATTGTATTTGAACGTAGAACCTATCACACCCGATCATCACGTGGTGTCTCAGCACGAAGAACTTTCACAACGGTGCATACTCAGGGAGAACACTTCTTGATAATTTAGTGAGAGATCATCTTATAATGCTACCGTCAATCAAAGCAAGATAAGATGCATAAAAGATAAACATCACATGCAATCAATATAAGTGATATGATATGGCCATCATCATCTTGTGCCTGTGATCTCCATCTCCGAAGCACCGTCATGATCACCATCGTCACCGGCGCGACACCTTGATCTCCATCGTAGCATCGTTGTCGTCTCGCCAATCTCATGCTTCCACGACTATCGCTAATGCTTAGTGATAAAGTAAAGCATTACATCGTGATTGCATTGAATACAATATAGCGACAACCATATGGCTCCTGCCAGTTGCCGATAACTCGGTTACAAAACATGATCATCTCATACAATAAAATTTAGCATCATGTCTTGGCCATATCACATCACAACATGCCCTGCAAAAACAAGTTACACATCCTCTAATTTGTTGTTGCAAGTTTTACGTGGCTGCTACGGGCTTAAGCAAGAACCAATCTCACCTACGCATCAAGACCACAACGATAGTTTGTCAATTTGACTCCGTTTTAACCTTCGCAAGGACCGGGCGTAGCCACACTCGGTTCAACTAAAGTTGGAGAGACAGTCGCCCGCAAGCCACCTATGTGCAAAGCACGTCGGGAGAACCGGTCTCGCGTAAGCGTACGCGTAATGTCTGTCCGGGTCGTCTCGTCCAACAATGCCGCCGAACCAAAGTATGACATGCTGGTAGGCAGTATGACTTGTATCGCCCACAACTCACTTGTGTTCTACTCGTGCATATAACATCAAACCATAAAACCTAGGCTCGGATGCCACTGTTGGGGAACGCAGTAATTTCAAAAAAATTCCTACGCACACGCAAGATCATAGTGATGCATAGCAACGAGAGGGGAGAGTATGATCTACGTACCCTTGTAGATCGCAATGGAAGCATTGACACAACGTAGAGGAAGTAGTCGTACGTCTTCTTCCCAATCCGACCGATCCAAGCACCGTTACTCCGGCACCTCCGAGTTCTTAGCACACGTACAGCTCGATGACGCTCCCCGGGCTCCGATCCAGCAAAGCTTCGGGGATGAGTTCCGTCAGCACGACGGCGTGATGATGATGATGATGTTCTACCGACGCAGGGCTTCGCCTAAGCACTACAACAATATGATCGAGGTGGAATAAGGTGGCAGGGGGCACCGCACACGGCTAAGGAACGATCACGAGGATCAACTTGTATTTCTTGATCTATCTTTGGTGCTAGCCCTGCCCCTCTATTTATATCTTGAGCCCTGGGGTCGAAACTTGGAGTTAAAGCCTTCACAAAGTCGGTTTCACCCGATAGGCAAGAGTCCTTCTCGGACTCCAGGGCCAGACGCCAGGGATCCCGGCGTCTGGACCCAGACGCCAGGGACCCTGACGTCTGGCCCCTGGACTTCGCAAAACTTCCTTTTGCGCTTTCCAAAAACCTTGTGGGCTTTCCCCTTTGGCCCAAATAAAGTGTTCTCGTACCCAAACATTTTGGGAAACATCCGGAACCCCTTCCGGTGATTTCCGGAACCCTTCCGGTGACCAAACACTATTATCATATATATCAAACTTTATCTCTGGACCATTCCGGAGTTCCTCGTCATGTCCGTGATATCATCTTGGACTCCGAACAACATTCGGTCACCAACATACATAACTCACATAGTACTATATCGTCAACAAACGTTAAGCGTGCGGACCCTACGGGTTCGAGAACAATGTAGACATGACTGAGACAAATCTCCGGTCAATAACCAATAGCGGGACCTGGATGCCCATATTGGCTCCTACATATTCTATGAAGATCTTTATCGGCCAGACCGCATAACAACATACGTTGTTCCCTTTGTCATCGGTATGTTACTTGCCCGAGATTCGATCGTCGGTATCCAATACCTAGTTCAATCTCGTTACCGGCAAGTCTCTGTACTCGTTCCGTAATACATCATCTCTCAACTAACATATTAGTTGTAATGCTTGCAAGGCTTATGTGATGTGCATTATCGAGAGGGCCCAGAGATACCTCTCCGACAATCAGAGTGACAAATCCTAATCTCGAAATACGCCAACCCAACATCTACCTTTGGAGACACCTGTAATGCTCCTTTATAATCACCCATTTACGTTGTGACGTTTGGTAGCACCCAAAGTGTTCCTCCGGCAAACGGGAGTTGCATAATCTCATAGTCATAGGAATATGTATAAGTCATGAAGAAAGCAATAGCAACATACTAAACGATCGTGTGCTAAGCTAATGGAATGGGTCATGTCAATCAGATCATTCATCTAATGATGTGACCTCGTTAATCAAATAACAACTCTTTGTTCATGTTTAGGAAACATAACCATCTTTGATTAACGAGCTAGTCAAGTAGAGGCATACTAGTGACACTCTGTTTGTCTATGTATTCACACATGTATTATGTTTCCGGTTAATACAATTCTAGCATGAATAATAAACATTTATCATGATATAAGGAAATAAATAATAACTTTATTATTGCCTCTAGGGCATATTTCCTTCAGGAGCTACCATCACTGGTGGGCTGGTAAGGTACCTCTTAAGGTCTTGGAATGCCTTCTCGGCTTCTTCAGTCCATTCGAAGGGGCCCTTTTTCTTCATTAGCTTGAAGAAGGGCAGCGCTCGTTCCCCCAGCTTGGAGATGAAGCGCCCCAGCGCAGTTACACGCCCGGTGAGCTTCTGCATTTCTCTGAGGGTCCTTGGCGGGCTCATGTCTTGGACCGCCTTGACCTTCTCTGGGTTGGCCTCGATGCCCCTGTGGGACACGAGGAAACCCAGGAGCTTGCTCGAGGGGAGTCCAAACACACACTTCTCCGGGTTGAGCCATAGGTCCACTTTGTTGAGGCTCGCAAAGGTTTCTTCCAGGTCTTGTATCAGGGTTCTTGCCTCACGAGACTTCACCACAATGTCATCGACGTAAGCTTCAGCGTTCCTCCCGAGCTGCCAGCCTAAGGCGATGTGCATCAGCCGCTGAAAGGTCACGCCTGCGTTGCGCAACCCAAATGGCATGCACGTATAGTAGTACACTCCACACGGGGTCAGGAAGGCCGTCTTCTCCACGTCTTCTACCACCATCTTGATCTGGTGATAGCCCGAGAAGGCATCTAGGAAGCACAATAGGTCACACTCTGCGGTGGAGTCGACTATCTGGTCAATGCGGGGGAGCGGAAATGGATCCTGCGGGCAGGCCTTGTTGAGGTTGGTGAAGTCGACACACATGCGCTCCTTTCCTCCCTTTTTGGCACAACGACCGGATTAGCCAGCCAATCAGGGTAGAGGACCTTGCGGATAACTCCTGCCGCCTCTAGCTTCCGGGTCTCTTGAATGATGAAAGCCTGTTTCTCAGTGGACTGCCGCCTCGCCTTCTGCTTCACGGGGCGCACATTGGGGCATACGTTGAGGTGATGCTCAATTACTTTCCTTGGGACCCCTGCTAACTGATCAGGTTCCCACGCGAACACCTTCTTGTTCGCACGCAGGAACCTCACCAGGGCCTCCTCCTGCTCGGGCTCGAGGTTGGCCCCTATGGTGAAGGTGGCGCCAATGGACCCGTCCTCGTCGACTGGTACCTGCTTGGTTTCCGCCTTGTCTTGGGTGAATAACTGCTTCTTTTTAGCCGCTGCAGCCCCCTTGGGCTCAAGGGTGTCGGTGCTAGTGGGCTGCGCCATCGCGGCCGCCTTAAAAACAAGCTGGAGTACCTGCAGCGCATCCCTTGTGTCTCCTGACACGGTGAGGACGCCGCTGCTCCTAGGCATCTTCATGAGGTTGTACGCCGGGTGAGTTGCTGCCATGAACCGAGCCAAGGCCGGATAGCCGAGGATGGTGTTGTAGGCGAGGCCAATGGGGGCGATGTCAAAGTTGATCAGCTCCGTGCGGAAGTTGTCGTAGGTGCCGAAGGTCACTCGGAGGTGGATCTATCCCAAGGAGGCGGTGGAACCGGCTCCGACGCCCGAGAAAGGCCTGCTGGGTTGGAGCCACTCTAGCGGCACGTGGAGGAGGCTGAAGGCCTCCACCGAGAGCACGTTGAGGCCGACACCACCGTCGATGAGGGTCCTGGTAACGGCCACTTGGCAGATGGTGGGGGTGCACAGCATCGGGTGCGCGCCCGAACCGATGGGGTTGAAGGGGTGATCCTCGGAGTCGAAGGTTAGATCGGCCTCGGGCGCCACCCAGCCCGGGGGGGCTTCTCAGCGCTTGGAGGCGGTGCTGATCCGGCGGGTGAACGGCTTGACGTGATGGCTCGAGGGTGGTGCCTGGGAGCCACCCAAGAGAGTTGCGACGACGGGCGGCGCTGGTGCGGCAAAACGAGCGAGGAAGAGGTCGCGCAGCTCCTCCCAGGAGGTGACAGAAGCCTTCGGCAGGTGGAGGAGCCACGCGCGCGGGACGCCAGTGAGGGCCATGGGTAACCAGTTGGCCATCACCCGGTCGTCGCCCCAGGCTCTGAGGACGGCTTCCTCGTACGCCAGCAGGAAAATCATCGGGTCTATCGCGCTGTTGTAGCGCAGCGGCATCTCGGGCTTGAACTTGTGCGGCCACTGCACCTGTCGCAAGGTGGGGGCCAAGGCCCGAAGCCCCCTGGCCCTAGTGCCGGCATCCGTTGCTGGAGCGGGCAGCGCGTTGTCCGCCATGAGGGCGGGATGCGATGTTGGGGGAGAGCGGGTCGTCAGGAGGGAGAACTCCGGGGCACCCCCTACCTGGCGCGCCAAATGTCAGATTTCGGGTTCCGGCAGACCCTTGAGGTTCGAACACTGGGGTGCACGTGGAGATCTCTCCCCTACCGATCTACGTCCAGTCTCCTCGCGTGATCTAAGCTAGAAACAACGAACAACACAAGGGACACGAGGTTTATACTGGTTCGGGCCACCGTTGTGGTATAATACCCTACTCCAGTGTGTGGCGTGGTGGATTGCCTCAAGGGCTGGTGATGAACAGTACAAGGGAAGAACAACCTCACGAGGGGTGTTCTTGAGCTGGTGCGATGAACTGCTTGGGTGAGTTCAGTCGCCTCTCTCTCTCTGCTAGGGCTCTATCAGATCTCTCGATGTCCCCCTACTCTATGGTGGCTAGCTCTATTTATAGAGGCCCTGGGCCTCTCCCCAAATAATGAGCGGGAAGGGCGCCAACAATTGGCCATTTTGAAGGGGAACATCTAGTACAAGTTATCCTAACCAAAGGTGGTCTTCGGATGCCAAAAGCACTGGTGATGACACCATCTTGGGCTCCACGGTGACCTCCGTCCTCCCGCTCTGTTGGTCTTGTTCTTGTTGCACCGGAATGGTAACCTTTGCCCGATGCCTTGGCATGTACTTGCCCCCTTTGCACCAAAGGGGAAACAAGGACACTGCGCAGGTCGGCGCCCGCCTGGCGCCTGCCTGGTCTCGATCGTCATGGCTTGCGTCACGGGCTCCTCGCGAGGTACCCCTGCCTTGATCTCTCCGCCTCCTCGTGAGCCTGCCTGATGAGGCTGCCTCGCGAGGTGGAAGCTGGATGAACAGGAGCCCGTGGATGAACAGTCGCAGGTGGAGGCTGGAGGAGGTCGACGGTGGATGAACAGTAGCTCGTGGAGGCTGTAGGGGGTCGACGGTGGAGATGAATAGTATCTCATGGAGTCCCGTTTTGCGGTACGCCACACCCGTCCCGAAGAACAGGACCCCCGTTTCGACCGTAGCGCTCCAACACAAGTCCGTTTCCTCCATTTTGCGGCACGCCACACCCCTCCCGATCAACAGGACCCCTGTTTCGACCGTAGGAGGTCCGTTTCCTCCGTTTTGTGGTACGCCACACCCCTCCCGATGAACAGGATCCCGTTTCGAACGTGGCCGGTCGAACACAAGGCCGTTTCCTCCGTTCTGCGGTACGTCAGGCCTCGTTTCCATCGCCTGTTTCGTCCAAGCCCTCCCGATGAACACGACGCATTCCATTGCCTCCCCATGAACTCGACGCATTCCATTGCCTCTCCATGAACACGACGCATTCCTTTGCCTCCCCATGAACACGAGACGACGTTGTTTCTCCGTTCCGACCCAGCCATGTACACGAGCCCTGGCCGTACGTATGCGCGAGTAGGCGTTCGAGACCCCGCCCGTATGTACACATACGTGGCCGTATTTTCTTTCTTGCACCCTGGCCGCCTCTACTACGACACGTACGCGCCTCTACATCGACCAGTATATATGTACGTACAAGTTCACGACCAGAATGACAATGCTACATACGCTTCGACTAGGTGGGTCCCGACTGTCAGGCACTTCCTTGCGTGCGAAGATGTAGCTGGTGGGTCCCAGCAGTCAGGGGGGTGAAATACGGTGGCCCGTCTAGTGGGTCCCACCGTCAGGTGGAGGAATAATTATTTTGCACATAATAAGGAGGCACTTCCTTCCTACGGTCGTGGGCCCAGCTGTCAGCCTCTCCACGTATAGTCCACGTCCGATGGAAGCCGTTCCTTGACCATGTTGACCACACCGCGCCGAGAGCACCAGGGCGGTGGACGACGGCGAGGCCTAGGAAGGGGACGACACGGAGCCAGGGAAGACGCGGCAGTGGATGCCCACGCGTAGAGGAGTACGAGGGTTCACTGGTTCGCTGCGGTGTGAGGCTGCCGTTGCCACAGAATAACAGGGGGTGTGGGTGAGTAGAGGGATGGCCTGGCTAGCGGTGGGAGTAGTAGGGGGCGGTGAGGCCTCCGCCGCATCGCAGTCGGCCACGGGAGCCAGGAGCACGAGGCACGACCGGTGCTGGTTTGGGCGGCTGGAGCAAGAAGACCAGAGGTTGAAGAAGTACTACGGCCGTTGGATGGACATCGTACGGTCACTAGAGCTAGAGTCGTGCATATTGACTAAGTTGACAAAGCCCTCTGTCCCCGTCAACTTAGTAGGCCCACAAGTCAGCCTGCCACTGTACTGGGTCCCAGCTAACAGGGGGAGTATTCATTTTTTGTGCGTAATAAGGAGGCACTTCCTTGCGTGCGAAGATATAGGTGGTGGGTCCGAGCTGTCAGCGGCAACAACATTTTTTTCATGAAATACAGAGGCCCTTTCGGTGGGTCCCTGATGTCAGGTGGAGGAATCATTATTTTGCGCGTAATAAGGAGGCATTTCCTTGCGTGCGGCCGTGGACCCAGCTGTCGGCCTCTCCACGTAAAGTCCACTTCAGATGCATGTCGGTCGTTGACCAGGCCGCGCCGAGAGCACCAGGGCGGTGGACGACGGCGAGGCCTAGGAAGGGAACGACACGGAGGCAGGGAAGACTCGGCGGTTGTTTCCCACACGGAGGGGAGTACGACTGTACGAGGGTTTACTGGTTCGTCTGCTGTCGCCGGAGAATAACAGCATGTGTTGGTGAGTAGAGGGATGGCTAGGCCAGCGATGGGAGTACGGTGGGGCGGTGAGGCCTGCGCGGCAGCAGAGCCGGCCACGGGGAGGAGGGAGCAGGCAGTCCCGCCGGCGCCTGTTTGAGCGGCTAGAGCAGGAAGAGCAGAGATTGAAGAAGCACGATGGCCGTTGGATGGCCATCCAACAGTCACTGCTTGTGCGTCAACCTTTTTTAGGAAAGCCTCAAATCCGTGGAAAATAGCATACAACCCATCTGCCATTATTTCTAATAATTTACAGCCCATTTGCTAATTATTAAGGTTTTTTTGGAGCCCATATTCTTTTTGTTAGCATTACCGCCCATATTGTGGCCACGGTTAAAAAATTATACGAAATTTTGCATATTTCGGTGTGGTCCGAACTGTTTTTAATCCCAAAATTTCGACTCACATTCAAACTAATTTTAAAAATAAATGTATATCAATATAAAATCCAACAAATTCTCCACGCATAAAAATTAATGTAATTTCAAATCTCGAAATGAAAAAAAAGATATTTGAAACTAATTGCCGGTTTATGTGTTTTAAAAATGTACAACCCATTTCTCATTACTGATGGGCCATTTTCTCGGCCAGCCGAATGAAAGCTCTCCTCATCTTGAAAGATTTGCAGCCCAACAGGCCTGACAAAGCGACTTACTTGGCAAATTACAAAAAAGCTGGGCTGTGGCCGTGGACCCAGCTGTCAGCCTCTCCACGTACAGTACTCTTCCGATGGAATGTCGTTGACCACGTTGACCACACCATGCCGAGAGCACCAAGGCGGTGGACGACGGTGAGGGCTAGGAAGGGGACGACGCGGAGCCGGGGAAGACGCGGTAGTGGATGCCCACGCAAAGACGAGTACGAGGGTTCACTGGTTCAGTTGCGGTGTGAGGCTGCCGTCGCCGCAGGGCCTGGCTAGCGGTGGGAGTAGTAGGGGCGATGAGGCCTCATCGGCAGCACAGCCGGCCACTGGAGGCAGGAGCAGGCGGTCTCCCCGGCACTGGTTTGGGCGACTGGTGCAAGAAGAGCAGCGATTGAAGAAGCAGTAGGACCGTTCAATTCAAATCCAACGGTTACTGCTGCTAGAATCGTTTGTTGACTAAGTTGACAAGCCCTGCGTACGCGTCAACTTAGTAGGCCCACATGTCAGCCTCCCAACCGGTGCGCCCCAGATGTCAGTGGGAGGAATCATTTTTTTCACGTAATAAGGAGGCAGTTGATTGCATGCGGCCAGGCCAGCGGAGGGAGTAGGGTGGGCCGGGGAAGCCTGCGCAGCATCACAGCGGGCCACAAGAGGAGGGAGCAGGCAGTCCCGCCGGCGCTAGTTTAGGCGGCTGGAGCAGGAAGATCAGAGATTGAAGAAGCACGTCGGTCGTTGGATGGACATCCAACACTATCTGCTGCTAGAATCGTGTGTCCATTGACAAAGCCTTGCGTAAACAAGTTAGCCTCGAAATCTGTGGCGTGTACAACCCATTTGCTATTATTTTTATAATTTTTACTCATTTTCTAATTCATATGGAATTTATTGCAGCCCGTTTTCCATTTTTAGAATTGCTGGCCATTTTCTGGTCAGTACCAGGGTCAAAAAATTAACTAAATATGTGGGAAATTTTGAAAATTCGCAAATTTTTACTCGGGCACGAAATATTCTCAATCCAAAAATTAATATCCATACTAAAAAAAATTAAAAATAAATTAGTACTATGTCATGTTAAATCCAATGAAATACGTATAAGATATCAGTGAAGAACAAAAAAAGAAGCTTATATCCCATTTGCTATTTTTTTTTGGAATTTTCAACCCCTTTTGATATTACTTTTAACAGACATTGACCATACTCTTAAGCCAGGCCGGAATGCATCCCTCCTCGTCTTGAAAGATTTGCAGCCCAGTAATTCGGAGAAAACACATAGGCCTAGCTTGGGTATTCTTCAAAAAGAAATACTGGGCTACCTATTTTCCCAAAGAACTGGTGCATGAGCATTTAGCTTTATTTATTTACTTATTTATGTTTAGGGGACCATGAGCATGTACCTGGGCCAGATCCATGTGAGAGCCTCCCGTCCAGTTAATTATGGGCTTCTCTATTGGGCCTTCTTCAGTGGGCTGCATGTTATCAACAAGTGGAAAATGTGTTCCGAGTTTCAAAAAAAAAGTGTCCCGTACGATAAATAGTATGCGCTACGTACGGTACGGGGCACTAAAGGATCGAACCATGCAACGACTTCCAAAACATTGTGTTTGTCGTTCTAACAACACATTTATTCAACCAACAAACGAAATATACTACTGATTGTACATTGAAAACAGCAGCAGCAGCAACCAGGGCTGGGGGTGCAACATAAGCAGTAAGCAGGCCAGAAGAGTGAAGACGCAGCTCTCTCTTCCAAACCAAACGTCGACCATCATTACAAAAGGGCTACCAAAAAAGAAAAAGTGTATGCATAAAACTAAATAAAGATCCTACTACACCAAGTTTACGCATCTAACTAACTGGCTCAGTTAGATGTTACTATTTATTAAGCTGTGGAGATTGGCTGACGGCTTGAACCAGATGGGTGCCTGACGGGGGAAACTCCAGCCAGCATGTCGAAGTCTGATACTTGCGACCCTCTCTCCTACTTTGGGTTGCAGAGCATGGCGGCACATATCAGGGTATGGTGAATGCAGAGACGCATGGTACGCTGTGTACACACAATTTTGCCCGATGAATGAAACCGCGCTGCCATCATGATCCTTACCGTCGGTTATCTCCTGGTTAATCGGATAATTCAGTCCGACAAACAGAGAGCGTGTACCAAGGCTACTTACCAGCCTCCAGTCAAAAATTCCTGAAGGCCCAGAGAAGCTGGGATCCTGCTCAAAGACCTTGCAGTGACTGTGGTTGTATTCCACGAAACAACACGTCCGGTACGTGCGAACGATCATCAATCTTTCGCCGTCGTCTGATCGAGCCAGGAACCACCTGCAACTACCATGCCGCTTTTCTTTGAAAGGTTCTGGGATTAGGAAGGGTAGGGACACCAGGCGGCCTACAACATCATATCAAGTTGGAGTCAAATAAAAAAGGGCTCTTAGTTTAGTCAATCTTAAGAACAGCATGTTATGAGCATGAATATTTTTTCAGCAAATGTTGACAGTAATATAAGCAAGCCATCATGATATCATAGGAAAGTAACATACTGCTGTAACAGCCGTTTGTAGCGATGACTAGAGTAGGCCAGCAATACGTCTAGCCATAGAAGGAGTCGACAGCGTAAATGAAGCCCTTGTGTTCAATGGCATCAGAGAACCATGGAGGATGTATGATCTTGCGATGGACGTGCAGATTTATCCACTTACCGCAGTGACCTGTCAGATAGGCGAGACCGCGATTGAAGAACACAATTAGCCTGAAGTCTTTATAATTCGCAGATCTTGTGGGCACTTGGCAGATTACAACCTTGAGCAAATCAAACTTGGTACCATGTTGGCTACTGTAAGATTCCGAGTATTCTGGGCCGCAGTGCCAAAGTAGTGTAGTGTTAATCGAAGGAAGGGGGATGAATCACCGGGTGTAGACCTCCACGAGCATCCAGCTGCCGCGACCGTCGACGAGCACCATCCAAGACATGTTCATGCCGACCCAGTACATACGGTTAATGTAGTTGAGGCTGACGGGGATCGGATCGCAGTCAAGGGGGTTGATGCTCGCCACCCTATGATCGTTATGCTGCATGACACGCCGTTTCTGAAGATCAGGCGGCATCAGCAAGCAAGGAGCTGGCTTAAAAAGCTCTGGCCTGAGGGCTTTGAGTAAACGATACAGCCCCGACGAGCATGCGGCGAGCGGCATGGTACTGAGATTGTCCACACGCGAAACAATGAGCTTGATTACCTCTGTGGAGAGCGAATTCCAGCCACTCCTTCGGCGGACGCTGCTCAGTTCTGCCATTGTTAGTGCTTGAGTTTCGGACGAGGGGGGAGGCGCCTTAGCGGGGATGGAAGATTGGACGAGATTATGTGCGGACAAAGATGGAGAAGTGAATATGTGCTGCGGGAAGTGGACAGGTGATGATGACTACAACATGCCGCTTGACTTATGAGACACATACCAGCAGCGTAGGGTCATGTCGATGCCAGACAACTTGCTTGAGTGATCACAGTACTGGTACTCCCTACAGTGCTATGCCCTAACTTGCTTGAGTAGAGTAGTAGAGTAGGACTCTCCTCTACTACTAGCACCGGAGGAGTAGTATATTCTAATCTAAAATAGTTACACACTTCAATGCCCGAGCGTGGAACGACTATGAACCGTGCTCAAAGACCGTGTCTACATGGTGTTTGGACATGGGCGACAACCTCAACGCCAACGGTGCTGCTCCTGTTGCACCGTATGTGTTTCTGTCCTTCCTGTTCGAAATCGTGGTAGAATTCATGTTTCTACTCTGTATCCTACTACTATGCTAGTCACATGATTAGTTTCATCTCTGTTGTAGCCGTCATGATTTATTTTGTGCTTATTCGGATTAAATCTCGTAGTAACTTGCTCATATATTCAACTGGCGCAACGTCCCCTACAGCCACTCCCATTTCATGGACGGCCTGGTCGATGTTGGAATTTTGCTGGTAGGCCCTTATAAGGTGAGCTCTTCTACCACATGTATGAGCATGAGAAGAGGAGACCTACATGCGCGCTCCTCCTCCTCGCTCGCCTCGCCACGCCACGCCTCGTCACGACGCGCCGCGGGTTGCGGGATTGAGCCGAGCCGAGGACAGAGCTATACTCCCACGACCTACCCGGCCTGCACTATATAGTTTCTCACCACCGTATTGCGCTGCCAAGCAAGTCTTCTCCATCCCTCCTTTCGGTGTGCACCGGGAGAAGGGACAGCAGGCCTCCGGAACCCCGCCTCTCGTGATCCTGTACGGGAGAGGGGCGATCAGGTTTTTGGGGAGCGCACTCGCGCGACTGCTGGCAGCGACAACTTCGCGAACGACGACTTCTTCCCCGACCTCGGCAACCTCATCCTCGACGACATGGGCGACAATATCAATGTCGAAAACCAGTGAGATACATGGTGTAGGAAGCGGTTTGGGAATTTGCATGCCTTTCCAACCAGTGAGATACTTCGTACAAAGTACGACAGGGAAATAACCACAGAGAAGGAAGCTAAAAGTAAACAATCAAATCAGCATTTTTGCATTTGTTTTGCATTGAATCGTTTCACAAGATTGACTAGTGTTGTTTTTCTACTTTTACAAAAACCGCATCGTAATGTTAAAACGTGCATTTGCACGTACATAACTAATAGTAGTACTCCCTCTGTCTAGGTGTATAAGTCTTCCCTCCTTCTTGGTCATGGTGCACAACCGAAGATGACTTATTGACCTGGACGGAGGGAGTAGCACAGTCTGCCAGCATATATCGAGAGAGACGTGTAGTGCGATAGTATATAGTAAAGTTTGTGCTATATGCATGTACTTGCAAAATGCGTACGAATACACAAGGTTTTCAAACTTTCCCTTTTACATACTTAATTAAGGACGCTAAAAATTCCTGAATGTTCGGGATTTATCATTTGCATCCCAAAACTAATGAGATCGCCTTACGAAACAAAAATTATACTCCTCCTAAAAGCCACGACGCTCATAGGAGCGCTTGCGGTGCGCCACGAGTGCCCTGATGACCCACAAGTATAGGGGATCTATCGTAGTCCTTTTGATAAGTAAGAGTGTCGAACCCAATGAGGAGCAGAAGGAAATGATAAGCGGTTTTCAGTAAGGTATTCTCTGCAAGTACTGAAATAAGTGGTAACAGATAGTTTTGTGATAAGGTAAATTGTAACAAGCAACAAGTAACAAAAGTAAATAAAGTGCAGCAAGGTGGCCCAATCCTTTTTGTAGCAAAGGACAAGCCGGAACAAACTCTTATAATAGGAAAAGTGCTCCCGAGGACACATGGGAATATCGTCAAGCTAGTTTTCATCACGTTTATATGATTCGCGTTCGATACTTTGATAATTTGATATGTGGGTGGACCGGTGCTTGGGTGCTATTCTTACTTGAACAAGCATCCCACTTATGATTAACCTCTATTGCAAGCATCCGCAACTACAACAAAAGTATTAAGGTAAACCTAACCATAGCATGAAACATGTGGATCCAAATCAGCCCCTTACGAAGCAACGCATAAACTAGGGTTTAAGCTTCTGTCACTCTAGCAACCCATCATCTACTTATTACTTCCCAATGCCTTCCTCTAGGCCCAAATAATGGTGAAGTGTTATGTAGTCGACGTTCACATAACACGACTAGAGGCTAGACAACATACATCTTATCAAAATATCAAATGAATACAAAATTCAGATGACTACTCATAGCAAGACTTCTCCCTTGTCCTCAAGAACAAACGTAATTACTCACAAAGCATATTCATGTTCATAATCAGAGGGGTAATAATATGCATATAGGATCTGAACGTATGATCTTCCACCAAATAAACCAACTAGCATCAACTACAAGGAGTAATCAACACTACTAGCAACCTACTAGCACCAATCCCGGACTTTGAGACAAGAATTGGATACAAGAGATGAACTAGGGTTTGCAGATGAGATGGTGCTGGTGAAGATGTTGATGGAGATTGCCCGCCCTCTCCCGATGAGAGGAGCGTTGGTGATGACGATGGTGATGATTTCCTCCTCCCGGAGGGAAGTATCCCCGGCAAAACAGCTCTGCCGGAGCTCTAAATTGGTTCCGCCAAGGTTCCGCCTCGTGGCGACGGAGTCTCGTCCCGAAAGGTTCCTTCTGATTTTTTTCTCATCGAAAGACTTCATATAGGAGAAGATGGACGTCGGAGAGGCACCAGGGGGCCCACGAGGTAGGGGGCGCGCCCTAGGGGGGGGCGCCCCCCACCCTCGTGAGCAGGGTGTGGGCCCCCTGGCCTTCATCTTTGGCGAGGATTTTTCTTTATTTATTTTAAGATGTTTCATGGAGTTTCAGGACTTTTGGAGATGCGCAGAATAGGTCTCTAATATTTGCTCCTTTTCCAGCCCAGAATTCCAGCTGCCGGCATTCTCCCTCCTTATGTAAACCTTGTAAAATAAGAGAGAATAACCATAAGTATTGTGACATAAAGTGAAATAACAGTCGATAATGCAATAAATATCGATATAAAAGCATGATGCAAAATGGACGTATCAACTACCCCAAGCTTAGACCTCGCTTGTGCTCAAGCGAAAAGCCGATAACAATAAATATGTCCTCATGTTTAGAGGTAGAGGCGTCGATAAAAATAAAATACGGACATGAAGGCATCATGATTATTCTCATAACAACAATATATATAGATTTTTTTGTCATATGATTACTTACGTTCAAGTGATGATCTATTCACAATGCAAAAGTATAAATCATAAACCTTATTGGGCTCCGACAAACTATAATCTCAGTCATTGAAGCAATTGCAATTTATCATAACATCGGAAAGAGTCTATGTCAGAGCTAAAAAGCAAGTCCACATACTCAACTATCATTTAGTCCTTCATAATTGCTAACACTCACGCAATACTTGTGGTTATGAAGTTTTAATCGGACACAGAGAAAGATAGGGGCTTATAGTTTTGCCCCACAACCTTTTACCTCAAGGGTAATGTCAACAATAATGGTTCATGCTCCCCTACATCCAATTAGATATATATCATGTTCTTTCCAAAATGCTGAGCTTGCCAAAGGATAAAATGAAAAAGATGTTGGGGAACGTTGCAGAAAACAAAAAAAATTCCTACGTTTTCACCAAGATCCATCTATGAGTTCATCTAGCAACGAGTGGTCGGATGCATCTACATACCTTTGTAGATCGCGAGCGGAAGCGTTCAAAAGAACGGGGATGAGGGAGTCGTACTCGACGTGATCCAAATCACCGGAGATCCTAGCGCCGAACGGACGGCACCTCCGCGTTCAACACACGTACGGTCAGCGTGACATCTCCTCCTTCTTGATCCAGCAAGGGGGAAGGAGAGGTTGATGAAGATCCAGCAGCACGACGGCGTGGTAGTGGATGCAGCAGTCACCGCAGCAGGGCTTCGCCGTTCTTCTGCGAGAGGGAGAGGTGTAGCAGGGGAGAGGGAGGCGCCAAGACTTCAGGGTGCGGCTGCCCCTCCCTCCCCACTTTATATAGGCCCCCTGGGGGGGCGCCAGCCCTGGAGATTGAATCTCCCAAGGGGGGCGGCGGCCAGGGGGGTGGAGTACCCCCCCAAGGCAAGTGGGGCGCCCCCCACCCTAGGGTTTCCAACCCTAGGCGCAGGGGGTGGGCCAAGGGGGGCGCACCAGCCCACTATGGGTTGGTTCCCCTCCCCATCTCAGCCCATGGGCCCACCCGATGGACCCCCGGGACCCTTCCGGTGGTCCCGGTACAATACCGGTGACCCCCGAAACTCTCCTGATGGCCGAAACTGCACTTCCTATATATAATTCTTCACCTCTGGACCATTCCGGAACTCCTCGTGACGTCCAGGATCTCATCCGGGACTCCAAACAACTTTCGGTTTACTGCATACTCATATCTCTACAACCCTAGCGTCACCGAACCTTAAGTGTGTAGACCCTACGGGTTCGGGAGACATGCAGACATGACCGAGATGTCTCTCCGGTCAATAACCAACAGTGGGATCTGGATACCCATGTTGGCTCCCACATGCTCCTCGATGATCTCATCGGATGAACCACGATGTCGAGGATTCAAGCAACCCCATATACAATTCCCTTTGTCAATTGGTACATTACTTGCCCGAGATTCGATCGTCGGTATCCCAATACCTCGTTCAATCTCGTTACCGGCAAGTCACTTTACTCGTACCGTAATGCATGATCCTGTGACCAGACACTTGGTCACTTTGAGCTCATTATGATGATGCATTACCGAGTGGGCCCAGAGATACCTCTCCGTCATACGGAACGACAAATCCCAGTCTCGATTTGTGCCAACCCAACAGACACTTACGGAGACACCTGTAATGTCCTTTATAGTCACCCAGTTACGTTGTGACGTTTGGTATACCCAAAGCACTCCTACGGTATCCGGGAGTTACACGATCTCATGGTCTAAGGAAAAGATACTTGACATTGGAAAAACTCTAGCAAACGAACTATACGATCTTGTGCTATGTTTAGGATTGGGTCTTGTCCATCACATCATTCTCCCAATGATGTGATCTCGTTATCAATGTCATCCAATGTCCATAGTCAGGAAACCATGACTATCTGTTGATCAACGAGCTAGTCAACTAGAGGCTTACTAGGGACATGTTGGTGTCTATGTATTCACACATGTATTACGATTTCCGGATAACACAATTATAGCATGAATAAAAGACAATCATCATGAACAAGGAAATATAATAATAATCCTTTTATTATTTCCTCTAGGGCATATTTCCAACAGTCTCCCACTTGCACTAGAGTCAATAATCTAGTTACATTGTGATGAATCGAACACCCATAGAGTTCTGGTGTTGATCATGTTTTGCCCTAGGGAGAGGTTTAGTCAACGGATCTGCGACATTCAGATCCGTATGTACTTTACAAATATCTATATCTCCATCTTGAACATTTTCACGAATGGAGTTGAAGCGACGCTTGATGTGTCTGGTCTTCTTGTGAAACCTGGGCTCCTTGGCAAGTGCAATAGCTCCAGTGTTGTCACAGAAGAGTTTGATCAGCCCCGACGCATTGGGTATGACTCCTAGGTCGGTGATGAACTCCTTCACCCAAATTGCTTCATGCGCTGCCTCCGAGGCTGCCATGTACTCCGCTTCACATGTAGATCCCGCAACGACGCTCTGCTTGCAGCTGCACCAGTTTACTGCTCCACCATTCAACATATACACGTATCCGGTTTGTGACTTAGAGTCATCCAGATCTGTGTCGAAGCTAGCATCGACGTAACCCTTTACGATGAGCTCTTCGTCACCTCCATAAACGAGAAACATGTCCTTAGTCCTTTTTAGGTACTTCAGGATATTCTTGACCGCTGTCCAGTGTTCCTTGCCGGGATTACTTTGGTACCTTCCTACCAAACTTACGGCAAGGTTTACATCAGGTCTGGTACACAGCATGGCATACATAATAGACCCTATGGCTGAGGCATAGGGGATGACACTCATCTCTTCTATATCTTCTGCCGTGGTCGGACATTGAGCTGAGCTCAATTTCACACCTTGCAACACAGGCAAGAACCCCTTCTTAGACTGATCCATATTGAACTTCTTCAATATCTTATCAAGGTATGTGCTTTGTGAAAGACCTATGAGGCGTCTTGATCTATCTCTATAGATCTTGATGCCTAATATATAAGCAGCTTCTCCAAGGTCCTTCATTGAAAAACTCTTATTCAAGTAGGCCTTAATGCTGTCCAAAAGTTCTATATCATTTCCCATCAAAAGTATGTCATCTACATATAATATGAGAAATGCTACAGAGCTCCCACTCACTATCTTGTAAACGCAGGCTTCTCCATAAGTCTGCATAAACCCAAACGCTTTGATCATCTCATCAAAGCAAATGTTCCAACTTTGAGATGCTTGCACCAGCCCATAAATCGAGCGTTGGAGCTTGCACACCTTGTCAGCATTCTTAGGATCGACAAAACCTTCCGGCTGCATCATATACAATTCTTCCTTAAGGAAACCATTAAGGAATGCCGTTTTGACGTCCATTTGCCATATCTCATAATCATAGAATGCGGCAATTGCTAACATGATTCGGACGGACTTCAGCTTCGCTACGGGTGAGAAAGTCTCATCGTAGTCAACCCCTTGAACTTGTCGATAACCCTTAGCGACAAGCCTAGCTTTATAGATGGTCACATTACCATCCACGTCTGTCTTCTTCTTAAAGATCCATTTATTTTCTATGGCTCGCCGATCATTGGGCAAGTCAGTCAAAGTCCATACTTCGTTTTCATACATGGATCCTATATCGGATTTCATGGCTTCCAGCCATTTGTCGGAATCCGGGCCCGCCATTGCTTCTTCATAGTTCGAAGGTTCACCGTTGTCTAACAACATGATTTCCAAGACAGGGTTGCCGTACCACTTTGGTGCGGAACGTGTCCTTGTGGACCTACGAAGTTCAGTAGCAACTTGATCTAAAGTTTCATGATCATCATCATTAACTTCCTCTCTAGTCGGTGCACGCACCTCAGGAACATTTTCTTGAGTTGCGCCAATTTCCAGTTCAAGAGGTAATACTTCATCAAGTTCTACTTTCCTCCCACTTACTTCTTTTGAGAGAAACTCTTTCTCTAGAAAGGATCCATTCTTGGCAACAAAGATCTTGCCTTCGGATCTGAGGTAGAAGGTATACCCAATAGTTTCTTTAGGGTATCCTATGAAGACGCATTTTTCCGACTTGGGTTCGAGCATTTCAGGTTGAAGTTTCTTGACATAAGCATCGCATCCCCAAACTTTTAGAAACGACAGCTTAGGTTTCTTCCAAACCATAATTCATACGGTGTCGTCTCAACGGATTTCGACGGAGCCCTATTTAAAGTGAATGCGGCAGTCTCTAAAGCATAGCCCCAAAATGATAGCGGTAAATCGGTAAGAGACATCATAGATCGCACCATATCTAATAGAGTGCGATTACGACGTTCGGGCACACCATTACGCTGAGGTGTTCCAGGCGGCGTGAGTTGTGAAACTATTCCACATTTTCTTAAGTGTGTGCCAAATTCGTGACTCAAGTATTCTCCCCCATGATCTAATCGCAAGAACTTGATTTTCCTGTCACGTTGATTCTCAACCTCACTCTGAAATTCCTTGAACTTTTCAAAGGTCTCAGACTTGTGTTTCATTAAATAGACATACCCATATCTACTCAAGTCATCAGTGAGGGTGAGAACATAATGATAGCCACCGCGAGCCTCAACACTCATTGGACCGCACACATCAGTATGTATGATTTCTAATAAGTTGGTTGCTCGCTCCATTGTTCCTGAGAATGGAGTCTTGGTCATTTTACCCATGAGGCATGGTTCGCACGTGTCAAATGATTCGTAATCAAGAGACTCTAAAAGTCCATTTGCATGGAGCTTCTTCATGCGTTTGACACCTATGTGACCAAGGCGGCAGTGCCACAAGTATGTGGGACTATCATTATCAACCTTACATCTTTTGGTATTCACACTATGAATATGTGCAGCATTACGCTCGAGATTCATTAAGAATAAACGATTCACCATCGGAGCATGACCATAAAACATATCTCTCATATAAATAGAACAATCATTATTCTCGGATTTAAATGAGTAGCCATCTCGAATTAAACGATATCCTGATACAATGTTCATGCTCAAAGCTGGCACTAAATAACAATTATTGAGGTTTAAAACTAATCCCGTAGGTAAATGTAGAGGTAGCGTGCCGACGGCGATCACATCGACCTTGGAACCATTCCCGACGCGCATCGTCACCTCGTCCTTCGCCAGTCTCCGCTTATTCCGCAGCTCCTGCTTTGAGTTACAAATGTGAGAAACTACACCGGTATCAAATACCCATGAGCTACTACGAGTACTGGTAAGGTACACATCAATTACATGTATATCACATATACCTTTCGTGATGCCGGCCTTCTTGTCCGCTAAGTATTTCGGGCAGTTCTGCTTCCAGTGACCACTTCCCTTGCAATAAAAGCACTCAGTCTCGGGCTTGGGTCCATTCTTTGGCTTCTTCCCGGCAGCTTGCTTACCGGGTGCGGCAACTCCCTTGCCGTCCTTCTTGAAGTTCTTCCTACCCTTGCCTTTCTTGAACTTAGTGGTTTTATTCACCATCAACACTTGATGCTCCTTTTTGACTTCTACCTCTGCTGATTTCAGCATTGCAAATACTTCAGGAATGGTCTTTTCCATCCCCTGCATATTGAAGTTCATCACAAAGCTCTTCTAGCTCGGTGGAAGCGACTGAAGGATTCTGTCAATGACTGCGTCATCCGGGAGATTAACTCCCAGCTAAGTCAAGCGGTTATGTAACCCAGACATAGTGAGTATGTGCTCACTGACAGAACTGTTTTCCTCCATCTTACAGCTGAAGAACTTGTCGGAGACTTCATATCTCTCGACCCGGGCATGAGCTTGAAAAACCATTTTCAGCTCTTCGAACATCTCATATGCTCCGTGTCTCTCAAAACGCTTTTGGAGCCCCGGTTCTAAGCTGTAAAGCATGCCGCACTGAACGAGGGAGTAATCATCGGAACGTGTCTGCCAAGCGTTCATAACGTCTTGTTCTGCAGGGAGAGCAGGTGCTTCACCTAGCGGTGCTTGTAGGACATAATCTTTCTTGGTAGCTATGAGGATGATCCTCAGGTTTCGGACCCAGTCCGTATAGTTGCTGCCATCGTCTTTCAGCTTGGTTTTCTCTAGGAACGCGTTGAAGTTGAGGATAACGTTGGCCATTTGATCTACAAGACATGTTGTAAAGATTTTAGACTAAGTTCATGATAATTAAGTTCATCTAATCAAATTATTCAATGAAATCCCACTCAGGTAGACATCCCTCCAGTCATCTAAGTGTAACATGATCCGAGTTAACTAGGCCGTGTCCGATCATCACGTGAGACGGACTAGTCAACATCGGTGAACATCTTCATGTTGATCGTATCTTCTATATGACTCATGCTCGAACTTTCGGTCTTATGTGTTCCGAGGCCATGTCTATACATGCTAGGCTCGTCAAGTCAACCTAAGTGTTTGCATGTGTAAATCTGTCTTACACCCGTTGTATGTGAACGTTGGAATCTACCACACCCGATCATCACGTGGTGCTTCGAAACAACGAACTGTCACAACGGCGCACAGTTAGGGGAAACACTTTCTTGAAATTATTATGAGGGATCATCTTATTTACTACCATCATTCTAAGTAAACAAGATGCAAAAACATGATAAACATCTCATGCAATCAAATAATAGTGACATGATATGGCCAATATCATGTAGCTCCTGTGATCTCCATCTTGGGGCTCCATGATCATCTTGTCACCGGCATGACACCATGATCTCCATCATCATGATCTCCATCATCGTGTCTCCATGAAGTTGCTCGCCAACTATTACTTCTACTACTACGGCTAACACGTTTAGCAATAAAGTAAAGTAATTTAGATGGCGTTTCTCAATGACACGCAGGTCATACAAAGAATAAAGACAACTCCTATGGCTCCTGCCGGTTGTCATACTCATCGACATGCAAGTCGTGATTCCTATTACAAGAACATGATCTCATACATCACATATATCATTCATCATTCATCACAACTTTGGCCATATCACATCACAAAACACTTGCTGCAAAAACAAGTTAGACGTCCTCTAATTGTTGTTGCAAGTTTTACGTGGATGCAAGAGGGTTCTAGCAAGAACGTTTTCTTACCTACGCTAAAGCCACAACGTGATTTGTCAACTTCTATTTACCCTTCATAAGGACCCTTTTCGTCGAATCCACTCCAACTAAAGTGGGAGAGACAGACACCCTCCAGCCACCTTATGCAACTAGTGCATGTTAGTCGGTGGAACCGGTCTCACGTAAGCATACATGTAAGGTTGGTCCGGCCGCTTCCTCCCACAATACCGCTGAAGCAAAATAAGACTAGTAGCGGCAAGAAAGTTGACAACATCTACGCCCACAACAAATTGTGTTCTACTCATGCAAAGAGAACTATGCATAGACCTAGCTCATGATGCCACTGTTGGGGAACGTTGCAGAAAACAAAAAAAATTCCTGTGTTTTCACCAAGATCCATCTATGAGTTCATCTAGCAACGAGTGATCGGATGCAGCTACATACCTTTGTAGATCGCGAGCGGAAGTGTTCAAAAGAACGGGGATGAGGGAGTCGTACTCGATGTGATCCAAATCACCGGAGATACTAGCGCCGAACGGATGGCACCTCCCCGTTCAACACACGTACGGTTAGCATGACGTCTCCTCCTTCTTGATCCAGCAAGGGGGAAGGAGAGGTTGATGAAGATCCAGCAGCACGACGGCGAGGTGGTAGATGCAGCAGTCACCGCAGCAGGGCTTCGCCGTTCTTCTGCGAGAGGGAGAGGTGTAGCAGGGGAGAGGGAGGCGCCAAGACTTCAGGGTGCGGCTGCCCCTCCCCCCCTTTATATAGGCCCCCTGGGGGGGCGCCGGCCCTGGAGATTGAATCTCCCAAGGGGGGCGGCGGCCAGGGGGGTGGAGTACCTCCCAAGGCAAGTGGGGCGCCCCCCCACCCTAGGGTTTCCAACCCTAGGCGCAGGGGGTGGGCCAAGGGGGGCGCACCAGCCCACTATGGGCTGGTTCCCCTCCCCACTTCAGCCCATGGGGCCCTCCGGGATGGGTGGCCCCACCCGGTGGACCCTCGGGACCCTTCCGGTGGTCCCGGTACAATACCGGTGACCCCCGAAACTCTCCCGATGGCCGGAACTGCACTTCCTGTATATAATTCTTTACCTCCGAACCATTCCGGGATCTCATTCGGGACTCCGAAAAACTTTCGGGTTACTGCATACTCATATCTCTACAACCCTAGCGTCACCGAACCTTAAGTGTGTAGACCCTACGGGTTCGGGAGACATGCAGACATGACCGAGATGCCTCTCCGGTCAATAACCAACAGTGGGATCTGGATACCCATGTTGGCTCCCACATGCTCCTCGATGATCTCATCGGATGAACCACGATGTCGAGGATTCAAGCAACCCCGTATACAATTCCCTTTGTCAATCGGTACGTTACTTGCCCGAGATTCGATCGTCGGTATCCCAATACCTCGTTCAATCTCGTTACCGGCAAGTCACTTTACTCGTACCGTAATGCATGATCCTGTGACCAGACACTTGGTCACTTTGAGCTCATTATGATGATGCATTACCGAGTGGGCCCAGAGATACCTCTCCGTCATACGGAGCGACAAATCCTAGTCTCGATTTGTGCCAACCCAACAGACACTTTTGGAGACACCTGTAATGTACCTTTATAGTCACCCAGTTATGTTGTGACGTTTGGTATACCCAAAGCACTCCTACGGTATTCGGGAGTTACACGATCTCATGGTCTAAGGAAAAGATACTTGACATTGGAAAAACTCTAGCAAACGAACTATACGATCTTGTGCTATGTTTAGGATTGGGTCTTGTCCATCACATCATTCTCCTAATGATGTGATCTCGTTATCAATGACATCCAATGTCCATAGTCAGGAAACCATGACTATCTGTTGATCAATGAGCTAGTCAACTAGAGGCTTACTAGGGACATGTTGGTGTCTATGTATTCACACATGTATGACGATTTCCGGATAACACAATTATAGCATGAATAAAAGACAGTCATCATGAACAAGGAAATATAATAATAATCCTTTTATTATTGCCTCTAGGGCATATTTCCAACAAAAGAAAAGGTGAAGATCACCATGACTCTTGCATAAAGTAGAAGAATAATAATAGAAGATAGGCCCTTCGCAGAGGGAAGCAGAGGTTGCCATGCGCTTTTATGGTTGGATGCATAAAATCTCAATGCGAAAGAACGTCACTTTATATTGCCCCTTGTGATATGAACCTTTATTATGCAGTCCATCGCTTTTATTACTTCCACATCACAAGATTGTATAAAGCTTATTTCTCCCACACCAATCAATCATACATATTTAGAGCAATTTTTATTGCTTTGCACCGATGACAACTTACTTGAAGGATCTTACTCAATCCATAGGTAGATATGGTGGACTCTCATGGCAAAACTAGTTTAAGGGTATTTGGAAGCACAATTAGTATTTCTACTTGGTGCTGAGAATTTGGCTAGCATGAGGGGGAAAGGCAAGCTCAACAAGTTAGAGGATCCATGACAACATACTTTATCTCAGATATAAGAAAGACATAACTCATTACATTGTCTTCCTTGTCCAACATCAACTCTTTAGCATGTCATATTTTAATGAGTACTCCCAATCATAAAAGATGTCAATGATAATATATCTATATGTGAAAACCTCTCTTTCCTTATTACTTCCTATTAATTGCAACAATGACCAAAGCTATGTCTGCCAACTCCCAACAACTTTTAATCATCATACTCTTCCTATGTGAAGTCATTACTCTCAATAAGACCAATATGAACTCTTTGTTTCTTTTTATTCTTTTTCTCTTTTCTTTTATTCACCCAAGATCATGGCAAAATAATCAAGCCCTTGACTCAACACTAATCTTTATTATATATAGCTCACGGACTCGATTACATAGAGAGATCATAAAGCAAAACTCAAAACTAGATCATGCCATAAACTTTATTCTACTAGATCAAGATACTTCTAATAGGATCGAACTAAGAAAAACGATAAATATAGGAGTTGTGATGGTGATACGGTACCGGGGCACCTCCCCCAAGCTTGGCAGTTGCCAAGGGGAGTGCCCATACCCATGTGATTATGTCTCCTTCTTTGTTGTCGGTGTAATATTCTTGGCGATGATTCCCCTCAGGATGCGGTTCTCCTCCTTGAGCTTATTGACTTGCTGTATGAGGTCCATTATTTCCTTACGAAGCTTTCCTGTGACAGCTAAAGCTCCTTGCACTTAATATTTTCATAAGAAAGAAATCTAACATTAGAAGGGATAACCGAGTTTGGAATAGCTGAGCTCTGTAGTTCCCCCATCGTGAACCCAGCTTGGAGGCGAGAGGCGACTTCTTGATCCTCCATGGAATCTACTCTCATCAAGTCAGCTTCCATCTCTTCCTCCATTGCTGGCCCAAAGTGGTCAGCGTCGCTGTTTGCCCTTGGTTCCGGTGCCGGATTAGATACCCGGCTCTCCCCGATTGACTCTTGAGAAGACATCTTGCTCTAATCTGCAGTAGCAACAGCTCGAAAAAAAAAATAGAGGATATTTGCGTGATACGGGAGTCAAAACCTTCGGGAGAATATATAATGAATTTTTACCGACCAAAATACGTAACGTGCAAGAAAACGGAGTCCGGAAGTCACACGAGGTGCTCACGAGGTAGGGGGCGCGCCCAGGGGGTAGGGCGCGCCCACCACCCTCGTGGGGCCCTCGTGTCCTTCCCGGACTGCTACTTATTTTTCTATTTTTCTAAATATTCCAAAACGGAGAGATATTGCCTTAAAAATTGTTTTGGAGTCGGTTTACTTACCGTACCACGTACCTATTCCTTTTCGGAGTCTGAAACGTTCCGGAAAGTGTCCCTCATGTATTCCTCCAGGGTTACGGTTTCAATAATATTGGTTTCAACATTTATGGGATTACCTGAGATATAATGTTTGATTCTTTGACCGTTTACCACATTCGGATTTGTGCCCTCGAAGTTGTTGATTTTTATGGCACCGGAACAATAGATATCTTCGATGACGTAGGGGCCTTCCCATTTAGAGAGAAGTTTTCCTGCAAAAAATCTTAAATGAGAGTTGTATAGCAATACATAATCACCTACATTAAACTCACGCTTTTTTATCCTTATGTCATGCCATCTTTTAACTTTTTCTTTAAACAACTTGGCATTTTCATAAGCTTGGGTTCTCCATTCATCAAGTGAGCTAATATCAAATAACCTCTTCTCACCGGCAAGTTTAAAATCATAGTTGAGCTCTTTAATAGCCCAATATGTCTTATGTTCTAGTTCGAGAGGTAAGTGACATGCTTTTCCCTAAACCATTTTATACGGAGACGTACCCATAGGATTTTTGTATGCAGTTCTATATGCCCATAATGCATCATCAAGTTTCTTAGACCAATTCTTTCTGGACCTATTAACAGTCTTTTGCAAAATTAATTTGACCTCTCTATTGCTCAATTCTACTTGCCACTAGACTGAGGGTGATAAGGAGATGCAATTCTATGATTAACATCATATTTAGCAAGCATTTTACGGAAGGCACCATGAATAAAGTGTGAACCACCATCAGTCATTAAATATCTAGGGACTCCAAACCTCGGAAAAATAACTTCCTTAAGCATTTTAATAGAAGTGTTATGATCATCACTACTAGTTGGAATAGCTTCTACCCACTTAGTAACATAATCAACAGCAACTAAAATATGTGTGTATCCATTAGATGCAGGAAAAGGTCCCATATAATCAAAGCCCCAAACATCAAATGGTTCAATAACAAGTGAATAATTCATAGGCATTTCTTGACGTCTACTAATATTACCAATTCTTTGACATTCATCACAAGACAAGACAAACTTACGGGCATCCTTGAAGAGAGTAGGCCAATAAAAACCGGATTGCAATACCTTATGTGTAGTTCTATCTCCAGCGTGGTGTCCTCCATAAGTCTCGGAATGACACTTGCGTAGGATCTGTTCCTGTTCATGCTCAGGTACACAACATCTAATAACACCATCTACTCCTTCTTTATAAAGATGTGGGTCATCCCAAAAGTAATGTCTCAAGTCATAGAATTTTTTTCTTTTGCTGGTATGTGAAGCTAGGTGGTATAAACTTAGCAACAATATAATTAGCATAATCAGCATACCATGGAGTACTACGAGAAGTACTTATAACATTTAATTGTTCATCGGGAAAGTCATCATTAATAGGTAGTGGGTCATCAAGAACATTCTCTAACCTAGACAAGTTGTCTGCAACGGGGTTCTCAGCTCCCTTTCTATCAACAATATGCAAATCAAATTCTTGTAGCAAGAGAACCCATCTAATAAGTCGAGGTTTAGCATCTTTCTTTTCCATAAGGTATTTAATAGCAGCATGATCAGTGTGAATATATACTTTAGAATCAACAACATAAGATCTAAACTTATCACAAGCAAATACAACTACTAAAAGCTCTTTTTTAGTAGTAGCATAATTTCTTTGAGCATTGTCTAGAGTCTTACTAGCATAATGAATAACATTTAATTTCTTATCAACTCTTTGCCCTAGAACAACACCTACAACATAATCACTAGCATCACACATAATTTCAAAGGGTAAATTCCAATCAGGTGGCTGGACAACAGGTGCAGAGACTAATTCTTTCTTAACTATTTCAAATGCTTCTACACAATCATCATCAAAGACAAATGGTATATCTTTTTGCAATAAATTAGTCAGAGGCCGAGAAATTTTTGAGAAGTCCTTAATGAACCTCCTGTAAAATCCAGCGTGACCAAGGAAACTTCTTATACCTTTGATGTCCTTGGGACATGGCATCTTTTCAATAGCATCAACCTTGGCTTTATAAACTTCAATACCTCTTTCAGAAACTTTATGCCCCAAGACAATACCTTCATTAACCATAAAGTGGCACTTTTCCCAATTCAAGACAAGATTAGTTTCTTCACATCTCTGCAAAACTCGATCAAGATTGCTCAAGCAATCATCAAAAGAGGAACCATAGACAGAAAAATCGTCCATGAAAACCTCACAAATCTTTTCACAAAAGTCAGAGAATATAGCCATCATGCATCTTTGAAAGGTAGCAGGTGCATTACATAAACCAAAAGGCATACGTCTATAAGCAAAAGTACCAAAAGGGCATGTAAAAGTAGTCTTTGATTGTTCTCTAGCCGACACAGGTATTTGAGAGAAACCAGAATAACCATCTAGAAAGCAATAGTGTGTATGTTTGCATAATCTCTCTAGCATTTGATCAATAAAAGGTAAGGGGTAATGATCATTCTTAGTAGCTTTATTTAATTTGCGGAAATCATTTACCATCCTATAACCTATGATAATTCTTTGTGGAATCAATTCATCTTTATCATTAGGTACAACAATAATACCTCCCTTCTTAGGGACACAATGGACAGGACTTACCCACTCACTATCAGCAACGGGATAAATTATACCTGCCTCCAGAAGCTTGAGTATTTCTTTTCTTACCACTTCTTTCATTTTAGGATTCAGACGTCGTTGAGGATCACGAACTGGTTTGGCATCTGCTTCCAGATTTATTTTATGTTGACATAGAGTGGGACTAATGCCCTTAAGATCATCAAGAGTATATCCAATAGCAGCACGATGCTTCTTCAGAGTTTTCAATAATCTTTCTTCTTCATGCTCTAAAAGGTTAGCACTAATAATAACAGGATATATCTTCTTTTCATCAAGATAAACATACTTAAGATTATCAGGCAACGGTTTAAGCTCAAGCACGGGATCACACTTGGGTGGAGGAGGATCCCCTAAAATTTCAACAGGCAAGTTATGTTGCAGAATAGTTTCCTGTTTAAAGAATACTTCATCTATTTCCCTTCTTTCATTCATGAACATATCATTTTCATGGTCTAGCAAATAGTGTTCTAAAGGATCACTAGGAGGTACGGCAATAGAAGCAAGACCAATAATTTCATCCTTACTAGGTAATTCTTCCTCACGATGTTGTTTACTAAATTTAGAGAAATTAAACTCATGAATCATATCATCCAAGCCAATAGTAACAACATTCTTTTCGCAATCTATCCTAGCATTAACAGTGTTCAAGAAAGGTCTACCAAATATAATGGGACAAAAGCTATCTTGTGGAGAAGTAAGAACAAGAAAATCAGCAGGATATTTAGTTTTCCCACACAAGACTTGAACGTCTCTAACAATTCCCATCGCTGAAATAGTATCTCTATTGGCAAGTTTAATTCTGACATCAATATCTTCTAACTCAGCAGGTGCAATTTCATGCTTGATTTCTTTATACAAGTCATAAGGTAGAACACTAGCACTCGCACCCATATCACATAAGCCATGATAACAATGATCTCCTATTTTAACAGAAATAATAGGCACGCCTACCACAGGTCTATGTTTATCTTTAGCACAAGGTTTAGCAATTCTAGCAGTTTCACCTTCGAACTGAATAACATGCCCATCAATATCATCAGACAAGAGATCTTTAACAATAGCAATATTAGGTTCTACTTTAACTTGCTCAGGAGGTGTATAAGTTCTAATATTGCTTTTATGAACAATAGTTGAAGCTTTAGCATGATCCTTTATTCTAACAGGGAAAGGTGGTTTCTCAACATAAGAAGTAGGAACAATAGGATCATTATAAGTGATAGTCTTTTCTTCAACTTTAATAGGTGCAGCTACTTTTACTTCTGTGGGAGGATGATATTTAAACCACTTATCCTTAGGGAGATCAATGTAAGTAGCAAAAGATTCACAGAAAGAAGCTACTATCTCAGAGTCAAGTCCATATTTAGTACTAAACTTATGGAAAATATCGGTATCCATAAAAGATTTCACACAATCAAACTTAGGTGTCATACCTGACTCCTTACCTTCGTCGAGGTCCCAATCTTCAGAGTTGCGTTTAATTCTATCCAATAAATTCCATCTGAATTCAATAGTCTTCATCATAAAAGAGCCAGCACAAGAAGTACGATTGTTATCAGAAAGCCGAGCATATAAATTTTGAATAATCATTTCTCTTGAGAGCTCATGATTGGGGCATGAATATAACATTGATTTAAGCCTCCCCCAAGCTTGAGCGATGCTTCTCCTTCGCGAGGCCAGAAATTATATATATAATTGCGATCACGATGAACAAGATGCATAGGGTAATACTTTTGATGAAATTCCAACTTCAATCTTTTATAGTCCCATGATCTCATATCATCACATAGCCTATACCATATCAATGTGTCTCCCTTCAAAGATAAAGGGAAGACCTTCTTCTTAGCAACATCATCGGGTATACCTGCAAGCTTAAATAATCCACAAACTTCATCCACATATATTAAGTGCTCATCAAGATGCTTTGTTCCATCTCCTGTAAAAGGGTTAGCTAGCAGTTTTTCCATTATACCCGAAGGAAATTCAAAAGGAGTTTCATTTTCAATAGGTTCAGTAGGTTGAGGAGCAACTCTTTGCTCTATTGGACGGGGTGAAGATACCCCGAACAAGCCTCTTAGAGAATTACTTTCCATAGTAACAAGTGACGGTAAATTTCAGCACACTATATAAATTTTTCCTTACCAAATTCCACCTACCAAAGGCGCTACACTCCCCGGCAATGGCGCCAGAAAAGAGTCTTGACGACCCACAAGTATAGGGGATCTATCGTAGTCGTTTCGATAAGTAAGAGTGTCGAACCCAGCGAGGAACAGAAGGAAATGATAAGCGGTTTTCAGCAAGGTATTCTCTGCAAGTACTGAAATAAGTGGTAACAGATAGTTTCGTGATAAGGTAAATTGTAACGAGAAATAAGTAACAAAAGTAAATAAAGTGCAGCAAGGTGGCCCAATCCTTTTTGTAGCAAAGGACAAGCCAGAACAAACTCTTATAATAGGAAAAGCGCTCCCTAGGACACATGGGAATATCATCAAGCTAGTTTTCATCACATTCATATGATTCGTGTTCGATACTTTGATAATTTAATATGTGGGTGGACCGGTGCTTGGGTGCTTTTCTTACTTGAACAAGCATCCCACTTATGATTAACCTCTATTGCAAGCATCCGCAACTACAACAAAAGTATTAAGGTAAACCTAACCATAGCATGAAACATGTGGATCCAAATCAGCCCCTTATGAAGCAACGCATAAACTAGGGTTTAAACTTCTGTCACTCGAGCAACCCATCATCTACTTATTACTTCCCGATGCCTTCCTCTAGGCCCAAATAATGGTGAAGTGTTATGTAGTGGACGTTCACATAACACCACTAGAGGCTAGACAACATACATCTTATCAAAATATCAAACGAATACAAAATTCACATGACTACTCATAGCAAGACTTCTCCCTTGTCCTCAGGAACCAATGTAATTACTCACAAAGCATATTCATGTTCATAATCAGAGGGGTAATAATATGCATATAGGATCTGAACGTATGATCTTCCACCAAATAAACCAACTAGCATCAACTACAAGGAGTAATCAACACTACTAGCAACCTACTAGCACCAATCCCGGACTTTGAGACAAGAATTGGATACAAGAGATGAACTAGGGTTTGGAGATGAGATGGTGCTGGTGAAGATGTTGATGGAGATTGCCCTCTCCCGATGAGAGGAGCGTTGGTGATGACGATGGTGATGATTTCCTCCTCCCGGAGGGAAGTATCCCCGGCAAAACAGCTCTGCCGGAGCTCTAAATTGGTTCCGCCAAGGTTCCGCCTCATGGCGACGGAGTCTCGTCCCGAAAGGTTCCTTCTGATTTTTTTTTCTCATCGAAAGACTTCATATAGGAGAAGATGGACGTCGGAGAGCCACCAGGGGGCCCACGAGGTAGGGGGGCGCGCCCTAGGGGGGCGCCCCCCACCCTCGTGAGCAGGGTGTGGGCCCCCTGGCCGTCATCTTTGGCGAGGATTTTTCTTTATTTATTTTAAGATGTTCCGTGGAGTTTCAGGACTTTTGGATTTGCGCAAAATAGGTCTCTAATATTTGCTCCTTTTCCAGCACAGAATTCTAGCTACCGGCATTCTCCCTCCTTATGTAAACCTTGTAAAATAAGAGAGAATAACCATAAGTATTGTGACATAAAGTGAAATAACAGTCGATAATGCAATAAATATCGATATAAAAGCATGATGCAAAATGGACGTATCATGCCCTGGTGCGCGGCCGTTTCCCAGCGCGCCGACACAATGCCTCTTCCTCAGCCTCGCAACTCGCGAGGTGCTGATTGGCGGCTTGCCGGCGGGCGAGCGCGATCTCACCGGTGTGGTGATCCAGCGCCAACAGGTACTCCTCTTTGCTGGAAGCGTGCACCCGGTCCATGTACCGCCAAGCGTAGATGAGGTGCTTGGGCCCGACTGCACTCAGGGCGTCGGCACGGGCATCCTCCGCCACCCTCACGGCCCTCGCACAAGCCTTATGCCAAAGAGCCAATTGCCTGACTCTCTCGGACGCGACATATGCCTCCCAGGCATCTTGTTCCGCGGTGCGCTTCTCTTCCTCGGCCTTCTTCTCTGCCTCTATTTTGGCGCGCTCTGCTGGAGGCAAAGCCTCCCACAAGGCGACATCCATTTCTTTCCAAAGCTCCTCAAGGCTGGGGGGGGGGCTCGGCGGGCGGCGCGACATTCTCCTCGTAGCGGGGAGCCGACGCGTCCTCCGGCGCGCGTGCTGGCGAGATTGGGAACGTCGACACGTCCACCTCGGCGCGTCGCGGCGAGGAGCGGAACGCCGACGCGTCCTCCTCGACTAGTGGCGGCGAGGAATGGAATGGCGACGCGTCGCGTCGTGGCGAGGAGTGGAACGCCGACGCGTCCTCCTCGACTAGTGGCGGCGAGGAACGGAACGGCGACACGTCGCGTAGCTGCGAGGAGCGGAACACCGACGCGTCCTCCTCGACTAGTGGCCACGAGGAACGGAATGGTGACGCATGACCGCCCGCACCGTGCAGCGAGGGGCTCCTAGGGCTTGGGAGGGGCGATGCCATGGTGGTCGACGTGAGAGGGAGGGGGAGGAGATAGCGATGAACGTGAACATGAGGGGGAGGAGATAGCGATGTCGTGGGAGGCGCAATATTTATAGCGAGCAATGGCACACCTACGTAAGATATGGACTGAGCTGCACTGACTTAACTGCCGGTCCAGTTCCGTCACTGACATGTGGACCAGACCCCTGTTGGGCCCATATGTCAGTGACCGAATGCACCTGCAGTTAAGTAATAGCTACGTGGGCATATTTGTTGGAGTAAATTACAGGTGAGCGAAGGGGTGGAAATATTGCTAGTCACAACGGATTGGACGAGCGTGGGGGGAGGAGAGTCATGCATGCAGATTTTTTCACACGGGGTGGAGTGGTGGGACCGCCGGAGGAAGAAGAAGAGTTTGGCAGGCATATTGTTTCCACACATGGAGAGGAAAAGATTTGGAGACGAACGGGCTTCCTGCAGGTATGGGGAACAGTGCATAATAAGTCATCTTGCATGCCGGGCTAGTATAGTCTCAAGTCATTAAAAACAAACACGCCCCACACATGTTCATATTTCAAGGTGCACTAAATTATTGCATGCGATGATTAAGGCTGGCCATAATGGTGGTATCTTAGCTGGTATCATGCACACGGGAATAGCAAACATGCTGATGTGGCAAAGAATTAAAGAAGAGAGGGGGGTTAGAGTAACTAGTGTTCATGCATGCATTGGTAAACACATTTTTTTTGTGGAGAACGACAACACTAGTTGAGTACTTTTGCAGACTTCAAAAACTATTCCACAATGTGTCAACATTCACAATGTCAAATCAATATTTTTACACTCATTATAAAACATAGCTCTTATACTCATTATAATCAGTACTCCCTCCGTCTAGGTGAGCAAGTCATCTTAGATTGTGCACTGTGACCAAGGAGGAGGGGAAAACGAGAGATCTTAATGTTTATTTGCTAATCATGCAATGAACTAACCACTGCATGTCGTGTTTGGTAGTCTCAAGTCATTAAAAGCATGCACACCCACATCTCCTATTGGTTGATATGTCAAGAAACAAGAAACGAGGTAGAAGTTAATGCACCGCGCCTAAGTGTTTTGGGAATATTGTAGATATTGATATTTTTAGTATAAATTTGGTCGTGGGATTTCATTGATGCCTGTCAAAGCATTGACAGGTCTGCTATGCGTGACCTGAAGATGAAAGCGTTGAGCATCTCGAAGTTGATCAACAATCTTCAATTTCAAAGATTAGCCGTTCGGCCAATAAGGTGGCACACTTAATCGCTAAGTATAGCTTTGACAATAGATTAGATGGTATTCTTATAAATAACGTACCGCCCTGTGTGGTGAATATTGTATCGAATGAGTGTACTGGTGTGGCTGGTTAATTAATATAAGGTGGTGTTCAAGAAAAAGTATAAATTTGGTCAAACACTTTGCAAACGGTTGACGGGAGTAAAAAGGACCAGAGGGAGTATCATGCATGCGGAATAGGCAAAAAAAATTGCTTGTCTAAAAAAAGGTAAAAAAATTGCTCATTTATAGCCGGTCGAAGTCTTAAAGGGCGCGACCGCGCGAGGGAGGCGAAGGTCGTGGGAGGCGCGATGTTTGACGGAATTAAGTGAAGTTACATCCACGCGCCGGCATGGCGTGCGAACAGGCAGAAGCTATACCGTCAGGCCTATGATATGGGTCTAGTAGACATGACATCTAGTGGGTCCCGCATAGTTCTCGAGAACTCTTTGGGGGCTTGCAGCCGTTTATCCACCGAGCAAGCCAGCAACCCCACGCCGTTCGCACGCCCTACTCGTCCCCGTCTTCTACCTTACAATAGTTCACTCCCAGTCGTCCCGTCCTTTCATATTAGTTCGCTCCCAGTTTTTTTGCGGGGTACAACAGTTCAACTTCTCCTAACCCTCCTCCAAAATCCATGGCCTCCCAAATCTCCATGGTCGCTGCTGAGTACCAGGTTAGAGCCATCACCGGCGATCAGTTCATCGTCATCTACACACGTGGATCCGAGACGGTGAAAGCATGGCTTGCTCGCTTCCTAAGCATGTTCAACAGTTCAACGGATGAGTGGGTCGCTAGGCTTGATGTTGAGTACACCACAGTCCTAGGACGAGAGAAGGATCTAAAGGACGAAGAGAGGAAGAAGCCCGCCGTGATCTAGGTTTGCGTACATAATGTTTGCTTGGTCTACCACATATGCCATGCCGACGTTGAGTGCCAGGATTTTAAGAACTTCCTCAAGGACAAAAGAGTGAAATTCGTTACTGTAGGTTTTAAGAATGACAGTGACGTCCTGCGTCGGATAGGTCTCGTTGTAGGCCAGCCCTTCGATCTCCAGAAGGCAAGCCTGGTGTCCTCCTCTCAACCTTCAATGCTGACCCTGGCAGCAGCCATGATTGATCCTTCGTATGCTAAACTGAAGAAACCTCATCACGAGTTTCATCATGCATGGGAGTCGAAGACATTAGATGAAGATCACATCATGTATGCAGCAATGGATGCCTACCTTTGTTTAAATATCTACAAGGGTTGGATGAAGAAGCAGAGACCAGTGTCTGGTTCAAGCAAAGAAGCGTCGGCGAAGAGGAAGAGGAAGAGGGACGAAGACGAAGTCGAGGACGTGGACTCGGACTCCAAGTAGGAGGCAGTGTCGTCGCTCATGCTGGTTCTACTGCAGTGTCAAGTAGACTAGTTGCTTATTAGTTTAGTTTCAAGGGTGTGTTGTGCTGAGGCCCCAGCAGAACTATGTTTATGTTCTTTCTCGTTATTTGAACTCTTTAGTACGTACAGTAGTACTAGTACTATGTCTTACTACTGTTCTTCTTGCAGTTGGCACTACTGCTCGTATCTTCGTGTTCCTACTGTACTTAATATGTTCGTACTAGTAGTATAATTTGGGTCAGTCGATTTGTGAAAGAAGTTCGACGGAGTGAAGGAAGAAGACGGCAGAAGAGGTGGAAGAAGCCCTTCTAGCCATCCATGTTGCATCAAACGGCTCACATGAGTTGACTGACCCAAATTGTTCCTTCAGATTGCAGGATCCACATGGCATTCAAGGTCTCGAAGGTAGATTCCGCGTCCGCACCCGGTTTGCGGGCTCGACGTGCGCGCGACCGGCTTCCGCCGTGACAGCCACCATGCGCGCCTCCTCCGCGCGGGCGGAGACGACAATGACACGCTAGTTCCTCCTTGTCGGCGTGCTGGAGCATGCGCTCGTCCTCCTCTTCGTACCTTGCGTGCATAGATGCGGCTCCACCAGCTGCTCGCGTGCTTGGCAGCGCGGCGGCATCGCGAGGAGGGACTATAGATGACGTGAGCGGGCGAGCCTTTGGCTTCATGGCACAGGGACGGCGGCGACACAGCGGTGATGGGCGAGAAATTGTTGGCCAGAGCAGGCGGGCGCCGGCATGCGCAACGGCGGAGGCATATTGATGTGTGCGCGTGTGGGAGCTTACTTTAGTTTTATATATAAGGTTGGTCAAACTTAAAAGAAAACCGTACTAGTACACGTAATCATTAGACTTAGGCAGCGCTTTTATTAGTTACTAGCTTATGTTCTTGCCCATTGTGACCAGCCTTAGTACCACGGCCACGATATGGAATCCTGTGCATGCGCGTGAACCGCGGCCGCGCGGTCGATTGAATGGTGCGTCACCGTGTCACGCTCGAAGGACATCCACCGAACCTTTTTGTGTGTGTGAAAACAATCCTCGAATATTACTCAACTTTTTTTTCCTGTGAAAGTTCTTGAAGCTGCAATATTTCCATATATTTGAATTTAGCTCCAATTCGTGTTTATTTGGATTTGGACGTTTTAGGTGTGCCCTAGTTTTTTTAATACTGATTTTGTGTGTGTGACTGAGAGAGAACGTGTGTATGTGTCCATATGTGTGTTGTGGCGGAAGGGCAATGTGGAGACGGTGTGCGTGTGATACAAACATAGAGAGGTGTGAATGTGCAAATGATCGTGCATGAGTGAGACATAGACAGATGCCGATACATTGTGTATACATGAGAGAACGGTTTTCTAGTTTACTTGTGTGTGTGTCTGTGAGAGAGAGAGAGAGGGAGAGAGAGACAGAGAGAGGAGCATCCGTAACACAACAACCATCTCTCTCGATTCGTCTGTCCCTCGCACAGTCGCATGCAACACATGCATCAACGCGCACTTTTGACACCCTCACCCGGTCCCTGCCCACCTCAAGGCCCGCACAATCTCTTCGTGAATACCCATTTCTCTCCTTAGGTCTGTTTTCTCTCAATATCTGACACGCACACACACACACACAGAGAGAGAGAGAGAGACACACGCAGCACAACACACACACACACACACTCCACCGAGCACACAATTCATCCCCATCCAAGGTTATACGGCGACCACTCTCGCTTGTGCTTCTTTGCACCCCAACATGCACAACACCTCAATCTTCAAAGAGGGCAACGAGCAGATCGAAGACGGTGACCACACCGCGCTAGAGAATGCGGGGTCATTTGGAAGCAGGGTGATGTGACGACGACTGACTGACTCCTCCCCCCGCCCTCTCTCTCTCTTGCACAAAATTACCAATCCCTCTCTCCCCCGCACAAAATTGTCAATCCCTCAACCCACGAGATCCTTCCCCTCTCGTCCATGTTTTTCCTGCTCTCTCATCAAACATGTTGTCTCTTCTCCTTCCATGTATACAGAATCCAGATGCACACGCATCTCATGTATATCACATGTATGCATCTTTCTCACAGACCTAACTTCTTCCTCTCTCTTTATCTCTCTCTCTCTCTCTGTCTTGTTAGGTTTGTCTCCTACTCTCTCGTCCACATACATACAATATTTCCCGCCCTATCTGCTCCATCTTCAAAAGCTCTCTCTGCACGTTTCATTCACACATGTTAGAGCATCTATAATGGCTAATGTAGAGTTATGGTTGTTCTTGTTGCATCCTACAAAGTAATAACTATGAAATGCATTTAGATTCTCATTTGACTAGGATTATGTGAGTTTGAGCATGTTGTGAAGTACTATAGACCTTGTATACATCTTGGGATTCGACAATGATTGTAACTATTGAATTGCATAGACCATTACATTCGAAGTCAATAGCCTAATATATTTATTTCACAATTTCAACAAATGATTAGTTCACTACAAACTAAGAAAACAAATGTGTACTCCCTCCGTTTTTATTTAAGTCCACGTATTAGCATTGGTCAAAGTCAAGTTTTGTAAACTCTCAGAAAGCTTATAACAAAAAATATTAACATATACAATAACAAATAAATACCATCAGATTCATTATTGAATGTACTTTCACATCATACATATTTGTTATGGTAAATGTCTATATTTTTCTATAAACTTGGTCAAACCTTAGGAAGTTTGACTTCGGTCAAACCTAATATGCACAGTTTACTACTACTACTCGCTAGTTGCTTAGCCGAATCACTCAACACGCCACACGGGGAGTCCAGTGTCACAAAATTTTGAGGTCGGTGGGAAAATCTCCCGTGGCCCTGATTCAAGCAGTGGGAAGTTACCATCATAGCCTTCAGAACTGGCCTACGGATGACGCTTGGTAGGGGCTGTTTTCGTAACTTTAGGTTCACCCTACCCAGCCAACCCCACCCCGGCACCCAGAGTAGTACACCTGAATACTCCCCAATTTCTATCCCCACTGCAAAATAGACTTCTCCATGGCACCGCAGCCTTCGTGCTCTCCCCTTTACATTGGCGCACTCGTCCACCGCAGCGCATCTGCCTCATCGACGACCTCGTACGTCGCACTGGAGCCAGTCCACCGTCGTCGTCGTACACGGAGCCTCTTCCCCGGCATCGTCTTCCACGGTCTCGGATCTGCTTCCCGGAAGCCGACGCCAAGCGCAGAAGTACCACCGTCGTGGACAATGAACTGACTCCTGTTGCCGACCATGACTCACAGAGGCCGCCGCGACCATTGTTATCCTCCTCGATTGGTAATGTGTGTATTGAATCACTTAGCAGTACATGTGCAGTTCCAATTTTGTTCATACCTACCCTTCAAATTTCCTGAGTGCTATTGTTCCCGTAAAAGTAATTGGTTATAGCCTCCATTGTCCAACAGAATATCAGCTTGTAATTGTGCGTCGCTCCTGTATCGCGTTGTGCTTGGGTAGGTTTTTCATTTTCAACCAGTAGTGTGGCAAATGATGGAAAGGTTTTTAGAACTAGCAAAATGCCCATGCGTTGCACGCATCAAGATGCATTTGTATGAGTAGTTTAACTTGTTGGAGATGCTCTAACATGGCAGACGAGTGCTTTAATGTTGCCCACAAGATGCGCGAGTATTACTAGTAGTATATTTTTCTTGCCATGTTGAGATTTTAAAACCACGAGTCCGAACATGCAGAGGAGCAATGAAGACCAAACACGGGATATTCGGGACATCTTCAAGGAGCGTGGCAAGTTAAAGAGGAGCTGCACCGAACCTGTAAAACGGGCTTTGGTAAGTAACACCCTTTCAATTACTTTCGTGTAGCCTCGTGTTCTTCGATGTGTATATGTTGTAGTTTCTGTTTCTCTTAAGCGTGGTGTTCTTCGATGTGTAATAACAAGATTCTTAATCGTCCCAATGCTTTCGTTTTTAGCTTGATGTAGGAAGTGGGTGTTCTCACCTTGTAGTCTGTTTTTATTTATTTTTTCCTTTTGAATTCACTTCTCCGAGTTCTGTTTATCTGGCTTCTACTAAATGGATCTAGGTTGCTCTGAGTATTGATCTAAAAAAGAAGTAACTTCATGTCAGGATGCAGTTCCTGCGAGGAGGGAAGTATGGTCAACCTTGAGATCATGTTTCCAAAATGAGTCTGGAATACACACAAGGTGCCAGTTCCCCAATGATGCTAGATTAGACACAAGGTGCAAATTCCTAGATGATGCTGGATTACACACAAGCCAGGTGGAGTCATCAGTTGTTCGTGTCCTCGTGGCATTAGTAAAGGCTGAAATAAAGCGTGCGGCAACCCTTGAGAATGTAGCTGAGTTCCTGAAGAAGCGAAAAGAGCAATCAGATGCTCTCTTCACCCAAGCCAAAGAAGAGATGGAAGAAGCCAGAAATAAGCTAGCAGACGCAGAGCAGGCTAGGCGTCTCCTGCTATCTAAAACTGTTGTCAATACAAAATTTCCTTCATAATAGCTAGGTTCAAATGTTTATCCAGTCAGCATGCCTATTGTGATGTCCGTGCATCTACTGATGTGGCACAAAATGTTTTTTTTCGGGTCATATAATAACAGTAATTACTTTCCAAACAATAACAGACGAAGCATTGGACATGGTATAGTTCACGCGCAAGCCCAACATTCCAAGTTCAACTTCCACATCAAACTCATGTTCACAGATATCTGCACATTCATACATAATGTCCACAACCATGATTCACTTCAAAGCCAAAAAATATGTGAGGAGAGTTATAAATAAAGAAAATCCTCTACTAGTTCCTGCTACCAGTGCGAGCACAACAAGTCAAGACCATGCGTAAATTAATTATATTTTAGTCATTTTTTGTGTTCTAAAATGCCTGTCGTCTCGCGGAAGGACGTGTTGCCGGCACACGCGCAGATTCAATGAAGGCAGGCGGGGCAGTCTTAAGCTGGTTGCATGCGGCGAGGAGGCGTGCTCAGCCGGGCCTGCAGCGAGTGCGGCCCTCTTGGTCGGCGCGCCGGTTCAATGCCTGCGCTATGAGAGGTCGCGTCCGTGTCAGAGCAATCACTCCCTCCAGTCCTTTTTTGTTTGGGTATAACAAAATCTCGTTTTCCATTCACATTTTACAAGTAAAGTTCGTGGACAAACTTTGACCCAAAGTACGATGGGGACTAGTAAACCAGAATGGAGGTAGTAGTTTTTTTTAATCGAAGAAGGGTTTCCCCTTCTGATTTTCATTAAAGAAAACCAGCATCTAAATCTAAACCATAGTATTTGCCCTAGAACTACCAGGTTCAACATCTCGCAACATAAAGCCATACAACCTCCATCGCAAAAAAAACCATACAACCATATGCCAAGGAGGTACGTAGTACTATGAATTCCATTTTCGCTCCATACCAATCGTTCTAAAAACTACTTACTACTTATAACACGCCATTAAAAATCGGAACTCTTAACCCCGCTAAAAAACGATATTTTAAACGTGGCTACTCGATCTGGGGCAACTGGTGAGCCACCGCACTCCAAGTCATTCACCTGTGGTCCCGACCATCAACTCCTACGGATCAAATTATCACGCGAGCTGACTATTCCTACAAAGGTGCTCCACCACGTACCCGGTACCCGCGAATGCAGCAATCCTGCCCCTAGGGTTTTAGGGTTTATTTGTTAATGTCGCCTTTACGTAACACTCATGTGTGCGAGACAGCGAGAGGCCGGCTGCGTACGTGCGCCTCTTCTCTTCGTATATGTACTCCACCGTTTGTCTGGTGTCCAAAAAATTATAATAACTACTAGCAATGTGCCAATGTGTTGCCACACGATCAAAGTAGATTAATACAGTGGCGGAGCTAGATGCAGACTACGCCTGGGGCTGTGCTATGTTGAGTGATAAACTTCTATGATTTTCTATGCTTTGCATGAAGAAATTACAAAGGAAGTTGTTTCTAGGCCTGGGGCTATAGCCCTAGCTGCCCTAGGCCTGTCTCTGCCACTGGATTAATACATATTCACCGATTTGATAGAAAAATAAGTCTAGCTTTGAAATACGTATATCACTAAAAATATGTTATGTTTCACTCAAAATATATTCCTTTGGCGGTTTTGATGAGATAAGGGAGGAATGTTGTTGGTTTCAAGATTCGAGAAGTGGTATATGTCTAATTTCTACTCTTACTAGCAAGATGCCTGTGCGTTGCACAGAACATCAAGATCTTGTGGGAGAAAAGGATGAACGAGGGAAGGCCTTATCTGCAAATGTGGTGAAGAGTGCGGGTAAATTGCCATATTTTCCTTCCTATCCGTCAGATATAAATCAGATGACCTACATTGCAGGATGGCAGGCCCACCATTATCACCAACTCTATTTTTTATCCCTACTCTTATAATAAGCATTGTCGGTGATGATCGTGTGCCTGCCATCCTGCAATATAGGCCGTCCGATCTATATCTGACGGATAGGAAGAAAACTATGGCAATTTTGCAAAAAGATACCCACACCCCTCTCCACATTTGCAAATAAGGCCTTCCCTCGTTCATCCTTTTCCCCCACAAGATAAACTACTCATACAAATGCATCTTGATGTTCCGTGCAACGCATGGGCATCTTGCTAGTTGTTGCAAAAAGCCCATGTGTGTGTGAGAGAGAGGGCGAGTGGAGGAGGACGGAGTGCATGTGTGACAAATACACAAGGAGTGTGTGTGCGATAGGTATCAGCTTAAAATGAGGCGATAGCGTGTGTGTGCACAATCGAGAGGGTGTGTCTCAAGAAGGGAACAAATATCTACATAGATACAAGGAGCGGGAGAGAGACATGTATGCGATGGTGGAAGCACGAGTGTGCGCGTGTATAAACCTATCTAGATGCTAGCTAGTCGATAAATGTTTGTGAGAGAAATACGAGTCGGGGTGCGAAAGCGAGAGTTTTGTGTGTGTGAGAGAGAGAGAGACGGTAGTCGGGAAGGGGAGTGGAAGCAGGAGTTGTGCGTGTGTGTCTGCGTGTGAGAGAGAGGAGACGGTAGTCGGGGTTGTCTGATCGGTAAACAAATGAATAATGTCAGTCTGGGATGGAGACGAAAGGGAGACCACAACAAATGTTGTGTCTACAGGAGATATAGAGAGAGTAATTTTAGTGGTATGAGTCATATATAGAGACATATAGGGTGTGTCAGAGAATCCCATAGAGAGAAAGACAAAGTGAAAGACGAGTGGAGACTGTGTGTTTGGCGGTGAAAAAGAAAGCTTAGGTACCGAGTGATACCAGAGAACAGTAGAGACGTAAGAGATAATGAAAACCGTGTAATTTATAATGATAGGGAGAGTGTGACACTTCTCAAGGGAGATGTCGAGAGACCATGTTTGCGAGGATAGGAGCAACATGAAGTGAGCGTGCGGGTGAGCTGGAGAAAAGAGAGTGATAGCTACCTGAAGGAGCATGCATGCAAAGAGATGGGCGTGAAAGGAGTGAACAAAAAAAGGATTCAAATATTTGAATTCGAGATGATGATACATGTAATCCATACTCGAACCAAAATTGATCTATCAAACATGCATACTCATATGAATTCACGCACATCTATGTTATTTAATATGTAGATATTACTGATCCATACATTTTAGTAGAACATAATTTGGTTAAATTTTTTCTAATTCAACCTTAAGATTTCGAGATCATTGTATTTGTAAATCATATTATACATATAAAGGAGCAGAATTCTTTGGTGTGCTCTTGAAAGTATATATAAAAAAATGATGTATATAGAATGTAATTCCAATTTAAAATGGATCCCGCCCAAAAAAATAGAATACAAACGGGATTCGAATTGAGTTGGCACGGTAAACGTGCACTCTGTAAAATTTGAACGAAGCGGGGAAAGTCGCAGTAACCGCCCGAAACCAAAATCCGCGAGATGGAAATCACTACTGCCTATCCCTACCACGCAAAGCCTATATGCTGGATTTTTATAGGTTTTGATAGGGGTAGGTTTGTAATTTCACCCAAACGTGACGTAACCGCCTCTCACCCGGATTCATACACGGTGGGCGCCAAAACACAGTGTGTCCTCGGCCGAAATCGACTCCCTCCCCAATTCATATTTATACACGGTGGGCACCAAAAACAAACTCTCATCGACAAATATTCGGTGTATGCGAGATTACCGTCCTATCCCCAACCGGCTAGTGTTGCTGTGATGTAGTAGAAATTTGAAACGGGGGCTAAGTTTGTAAATTTCCTCGCATTTGGGACAAGCGCGCCATGAATACATGGTTCCCCCCTTCCTCTCTACCTCCCTTTTCCCCATTCGTACTTCGTGGGCGCCAAAACACCCTCTCCACCCCACCCTCCTCCGTCCGCCACCGTTCGCCACCCCATCCACTGCCGTCCTCCTCCACCATGCCGGAGCTGATACCCCGACACCGCCGTCCATTACAAGCGATCGACCTCTCTCACCCACGGCTTCGGACCAGGATCCTTGCATCCCGTCCTCTCGCTTCATCCCCGCCTCGTACACCTTGCCGGCGCCGCTCCTACGACCGTCTTGTCCACCGCGCCCTGCCGCCACCATCTACCCTCCTAGATCTGCTTCCACGCGGCCGACAGCCATCGCTACCGCAGCACCGTCAAATTCTCAGCAGATGCGTACACGGCGCCGCACCAGAGGTGGTACTCTTTCGTATCTGCTCAACTTATTTATCGTAGCAAGAAAATAGATCGCCACTGCTTTACTCTGATTTCTTGTCTTAGTTGCGAAGTTGCCTTTGTCCGGTTTGCACCTTCAGATCCGCCATGGCACGCTCAACACCATACTCGCATGCTTATGGTTTCCCCTTTTATATTCCACACTAGTTAAATCACAGTAGACTAAATTTCAAAATTGGGTCAGTCGATTTTTCAGAGCTTGCCGGAGTTCGCCGGTGCGATTGAAGGGGCTCGGGTGGGGACGGTGGTTGTGGGGGCGGTGGTGGGGCCTCGTCGAACGAAGAAAACTCGACGCGGGTGGGGGCGGGGGTGGGGGTGGCCGAGGAACACAGGCGGTGGGGCCGGTGGTTCGGTCGGCAGCCAGTGCGGTGTTCTGTATGGGAAGCACAGTATGTTCCTTGTCAAGAAGGGGAGCAGGGACATCTGCAGTCAACAGCTGATAGAGCTGGCCTGTACGTGATCGATAGGCTTTCAATTACTAGCGGCAATACAACACCGTAATTTCCAGCCAGTTCCACTTTCCCGATTTATATATCCTGGTTATGGTGTACCCCTGTTATGCACACTATGATCTGCCTAGTTGTTGTGTGCTCTTGTTATCATGGTTTGGCAATAAACTCTCTATACAGTATATTATGAACCTATCATCTGCCAGCTATCCTTACTTCTGGAGCCTATTTTTTTGTGTACTTGTGCCAGATTATATAAATGCATGCACCATATTACAGCACACATGAGCTCTCTCATCAGAATCCAGTGATAGCACACAAGTGTTTACAGGGGCGCCCCTATAGTAGAATATCATCTGCATTATAAAGATAATCTCACAACTATTTATATTTTCATGATTCTCAGATATTATACGCAATTACAGTGAATATCAGAATCCGCGCATCAGAAGAATATTGTGGAACACTGCAATGACTTACAAAATTGGCAGCAAGGCATTGAGTGCCATTCTGGAAGCAATGAAACTCGTACGCTCCCAACCTATTGATTCTTGTTCAGAATATCATCCTAATGACTATTCTAACCTCGATGAGTCAAAGGCAGATGGCCTATCCTGTTCACCCATCAAGGTGTCTGTTCTAATTTGGCAAGGTTTTATTAATTGCGCGTATCTTGCATATGTTGTCTTGCATTTCTTCTACTTTGTTGCACCGCCATCTGCTTAGTTTACTCATCATATATGTCGAGATGCCATGCCCATCCATTATCAATACATATTCCATCTGTCATCATACCATGTTTTTCCACTCAAATATGTTCTTGTGCATCAGACATCAAAAAGGAAGAGGGTGATTGCCGAACCTGAAGGAGCATCAGCAAAGTCCTTGAAAAACGTGGTGGTGCTGGAGAAATCAGACAGCACCCTATTTATATTGGTTGTACAACCAGTGACACAAAACGTAGGACCGACTCCAGCACACTGTACCCATACTTCACTGGCCACACCACTAGCCCCACCACACAGGACCTGCACTCCAGCAAAAGGTATACTGATTTCATTTGCCATAGCACCAACTGTACCACAGAAAAATCCCACTCTAGCAAAAAGTACAGCAAGTCCACCGGCCGAAGACCTATCCCAACTGCGGAGATGACCAATTCCTGCAGATTGGAACCCCATTCCATTTATTCCCAGTTTAAAAGACAATGCTTTCAATGTTGTTAGGGACTATGTGCATATATTCCCATCATGGGAAGATTATTGTGAAGACAAACACCATTTTCACATCTTCCTGTCCAACTTACGTGTAAGTGCTATTATTCATGGTTATTATTTTCCTGTTTTCTGCTGATTGAACACATCAATGATTTAAATTACATTGTTGTAACTAGGCGAGGGTCAATCTGGATAGTCATGACAAGCAAAGCTTGCTTGTGCTTTTCAAGGAAGCATTGCAGCAGTATCGGTGTTATCTGAGGAAATCACACTTTGGTGGCAAGTCTATAAACGAATTTCCGGTGAAGTCTCCTGTGCTAAATTTAGAAGACATTGAATGGAAAAACCTTGTTATGCACTGGTCTCGTTCCCAGGATGAGATATTGTCTATGAAATCACATGACAATTTGAACTTCTACTTTTTCGCATGTGCCTTACGTATCTTTTTTGCAGGAAATTTGCTCGAACAAGAATTCCGATTTGACAAGAACGACAGGATATCGCAAATATGCTGCCCACTGCTTTGCTCTTGTTAGTACCTGTTGTCCTGTATCACTATACTTGCATACATACCTGGTTCATTATGTGACAGCAGTATGCATGATAGCTTGGTTATCAATTGTTCGCTCCAAATTATCTGATCTGTATGAATGGTTACATTAGTGTAGAATATATCCAATGCCAATGTTTTTTTAGCTCTGCATTGTTCTTGTAAGTACATGATGTCCTTTATCAGTGTACTTATAATGACAGGTAGTTGTTCATGTACCATCACTCTACAGCTTATTTTCCTTTTCCCTCCATTTTCTACACATCAGATCTATATTTACTCTTACCATAAGGTTGGTACTGAAGAAGTTTAGTTGTGCATTGCTCTTGGTTGTACCTTTTGCCTGTATATTTGCACTTACATTTATAGCTACTTGGTTATGTAGCATCACTCTTCATCTTATCTTAAATATTCTCTATTTTTTATATATTATCACATCTATATTTACTCTTAACAAAATGTAGAATAAAGGCAATGCTTTTGAAGAAGATTCTGTGGTAAACTTCTTGAATTGCCCCCCCCCCATCAGCATGGACAAGGCCTTTATAGAGCCTGTCTTCACCAATAATGTAAGTTTGTCCATCTCAAGCCTTCAAACTTTGTCGTATATATTTGGTTAGGCATGACTGCAACAGCTGTTTATTTTTGGTGTTTGCATCAAATTGCTTGTTTAAAGCTTATTATATGTAGTTCATAAACAAAAGTTCGTCCTTTCTCAATTTAAGTTTTCAGTTGTACAACCAAGTTCCTTCTTCATACCATGTAAATTCAACTATACAGAGCAAGTGATCTTCTTTTGCACTGCATGTATGCTTCTGTTCTTCATCTGTAATCCAGTAGTGTGGTGAACCTACCCACTACAGCACAATGTCATATTCTGCAATGTCTTAACTATGAACAATGTCATATCATTCTACTAATATTTAAACCATCTCTTTATTTGCCAATCTGAAATGGTATAAATTGACAGTACACTAACCATTGATACTTATGAGTTTTTGATCTGTAATCCAGTGGTGTCGTGAAGGTGCCAACTCCTTCACAATGTCATTTCCTGCCATGTCTTGACCTGAACAATACCATATTGTGTTAATGCAAATTTAAACTGTGTCACTTTATTCGTCAGTAAGAAATGTGACGAATTGTCAGCACTGATACTTTTATGTGCAAAACCTGTCATCTGTCTGCTTGTTTATCTTTCAGAGTGAGGAAGATATAAGTGTTGAACAAGCGCAGTCTCATCATCTTGGTCGGCTGCTTGCGCTGCAGCTCCCCAGCAGGGCTAACCTTTCTTGAACTCTATTGAAGTGCTGTCGGTTTTGTATATTATTTTGTTGGCGTGTTTATTTGCACTGGTGGCGATCTTTGATGCCCAATGTATGTAATCTGCTGTCTGCTTGTGCTTTATTATCATAGTGGTGAACTTTGATGCCCAGTGGATGTAATATGGCATAATTTCTTTATTGTATAGTATAGGTTTTTTCTTATTCAGGATGCTGCAGTTATTTTACTGTATATATATATATCCTGTCTTCACAGTAAACCGGCCAAACCGTAAAATTACGGTACATAATCGGGCCGTCATGCAATCACGATGTAGGTTGGGCCTGAAACATGCCGATCAGCTCATGGGCCGGCAGCAGCCCGATATGAACCCCGGCCCATGATTGTGCGAATCAAATCATGGGCTTTTAACAGGCCGAAAAATTGTCTCGGTCCTTGTTTGGCCCAATCAGATATCGGCTGCGAGCAGGCCGGATGCAAACTGGGCCGTAGTTAGGCCCAACTATATGACGAGCTTTTAACAGGCTGAAATTAATATAGGGCCGAAATGTTAAACGGGCCCTTAACAGTCCAAAACTAATATCAGGCCGAATTACTAAGTGAGCCTTTAGCAAGTGGGCCCAAAAGCATAGTGTCTAGTGACGGGCCGAATCTGACATGGGCCATAACTAGGCCCAAAACCTCTTAAAGGGCCGGACCTGATCTGGGCCGTAATTTGGCCCAAAACATGGTAGGCTTTTAACGGGCCGGATCTCATATGGGCCACTATTAGGACCGAAGCGTGGCAGGCCATTAATAGACCGGATCAAATATGGGCCGACATTTGGCCCAAAACATGGCAGCCAGTTAACGGGCCGGCCTACTAGGGTCCTCAAAATCTTGTGGGCCTACAGCTGGGTCGGCCCATTAATGTCGACGAAATCTCGTGGGCCTTTAGCTGGGCCGGCCCATTATGATCCGCAAGAATTTTGTGGGCCTTTACCTGGCCAGCCTATTATGGCACACAAAAATCTTGTGGGCCTTTACCTGGGCCGGTCCATTATGGCCCGCGAAATCTTGTGGGCCTTTAGCTGGGCCAGCCCATTATGGCCCGCAAAATATCGTGGGCCTTTAGCTGGGCCGGCCCATTATGGTCCGCAAAATCTTGTGGGCCTTTAGTTGGGCCAGCCCATTTAAACTTGTTGGGACGTGCCACGTGTCGACGTATCATAGGCGCCTTCTGTCCAGTGAGTGGATGACATCTGTCCCGACGATGAGCCGACACGTGTTTCCTCTAGCCAATGATGATTTTACACATGGAAAATCCCCATTGGTCGGGGCTGTTAACGGGTTATCGGATCCAAAACCCGACCCGATAGCTTAACGACGTTTCGTTACGGTGGATGCCACGTGTCGGTCACCCTTGACGAAAGCACTTCTGTGACGCGCGATTTACCGTCATGGAAGTGGACACTTCCGTGATGATAATTTTGGTAATGTCATGGAACACTTCTACGACAGCACAGGTATGACTATCTTGATTATGTCATAAATTTGTCATGAATGTACATGCATGAAAAAAAGCGACCTACTGTGACAAACACGTATCATCACGGAAGTGTATTTTTTTTGTAGTGCAATTTAGGAGACACCACTCTCCAGAAGGTAATAGATGGTGTTGTTGATGATGAACTCCTTGCTCTTGTGCTTCAAATAATAGTGTCCTCAACACTCAATCACTCTATCGCAGATTTGGCTTTGGTGGGAGAAGGATTGGAGTGGAAAGCAACTTGAGGAGGCTAGAAATCAAGGTTCAAATGGTGGGTTTGGAATGACTTGATCTCAACACATGAGTAGGTGATTCTCTCACAGAAAATGAATGGTTAGAGTGTAGTTTCATTGTGATGGCTCTCTTAGAGAGTAGGTGGGGGTGGAGGGGTATAAATAGTCTTTACCCAGAATCCAACCGTTACAAGCCTTTTGATTCAACTCGGTGACACCGATCCAAAATCTCGGTGAGACCGGTCTGTGTAAAAGATTTGAACGTTTGGGCTTTCTGGTGGGACCGAAGTGAGGAGACCGATATGTGATGACCTAAGAGAGACTGTCTTTTGGTAATTCTGACCGCTTCAACTCGGTAATTCTGAAGTGAGGCGACAAGGTTACAGAAACTTGGCCAGTGCAAATCAGTGGGACCGATCGTCATCTAGGTGGGACCAAAACTCTAGGTTTTGGCTGTGGCAATGTATAGGACCAACTCGGTGAGTCCGGATGGGAAGTTTTCGATGGGACACGGTTGGATTTTTAGGGTTTGTACAAATATGACTAGGAGAAAGTGGCTGAGGGTTTTCGAAGCAATATCATCAAGCACTTGAGCAATTGAGTTATGATCAAAACCTCATCCCCTTTTAATAGTATTGGATTTCCTATACACTGAGTGTGATCTTGGACCACTTAACCAAAAATGTAGAGTCCTGAAGCTTTGCCAATCCATGTCCTTAGCATTTTGAGGGGTCCACATTCTCATGTCCATGCCATGCCAATCATTGAACTTTTCTGAAATCTATCTTGAATAAGCATTAGTTCAATGCCATATATGTTGTTATGAATTACCAAAACCACCCGGGGATTAGTTGCACTTTCAAAATGTTAAGTAGGAAGTTCTTTCCCATCTCAACTAGTTGGTCATCAGCAGGTAGTTGCCATCTAATCATCATCCTCTCCCAAATACTCCTGGTGTGGTTACAAAAAAAATCAATGCATGGAAGCTTTCTAGTCCTCTACACCACATGAGGTGCAGGTCGAACATGTGGACAAGTGCCTAGAAGCATTGCAAGCCATGGTAGCAAGGGCACCTGACACTACACTCCAAGCCATGATCTTCAGCTTTTGGGGAACCTTCGACCGGCAGATTAAGTTCCAAATGGCCCGATCCCCTCCTGGGGTCGAGCTTGAGGCCCCAGCCGTGAACAAATCATTTTGAGGACCTGCCACGAGTCGATATGCACTCTTGATAGAAAAGTGCACACGCTTCTTCGAAAATCACGCAAAGAAATCATCCCGCTGTCTCGGTGAAGTGCAACTTTTACAATGTCACGCGCATCCATGGGCCAGAAGTGGTCCTGAAGACGATGAACATCTCAAGCACCATTTTGATCCAAAAAATCCGAGACCCAATTAAACTCGCGGTTTTGTTTAGGTGTCACCGGCTTGAAGGAAGCCCCTAGGAATCCATGGATGTCTCCATGTTGTAATGGAAGAGCAACCCCACACTCTCCAAATTATACTTTTCTTAACAAGTTCAAGTCCATACTCAATACCTTTCCATACTGCTGATGACTTACCAGAAAACAACGTGCCTAGAAGATTGCCATTGGGGAAATAGTTTGCCTTCAAGAAGCATGCACACAAACTGTCCGCTAACTCGAGTAATCTCCAAGCTTGCTTAGCTAGAAGCACTTGGTTAAAGGCACACATATCTCGGAACTCCATACCCCCTTTGGACTCTGGTAGTCTCATCTTATCCCAGCTCAACCAGGCCATCTTTCTTTTCCCATTCTCCACTTCCCACCAATATTGGCGTATGAGCCGAGTAAGATCATCACAAACTGAGGTTAGTAGCCAGAATATACTCATCACATATGTGAGAACGGCTTGAGCTACTACTTTAATCAGAACTTGCTTACTTTGACTTGACATATACTCCCTCCGTTCAGAATTACTTGTCGCAGAAATGGATGTATCTGGATGCATTTTAGTTCTAGATACATCCATTTCCGAGACAAGTAATTCTGAAAGGAGGGAGTAACATTCACACCAATCCACTAGTCTCTTAGTTAAAAGCGTAAGTTACTCAAAACCTACCTACTAATAAAGGGGCTATTGCTTCTGGCGGCACGTCATCGAAATTGCCCATAAAGTTACAAAATATTACCAACATATGCCACCTATAAGTGAAAAAATGTTTCACACAGGAGAATCCCCGCATGGGCCGGCCCAGTAGAAACCTTCTACCCTGCGCTCTACGCGCTAGGAGAAGACACAAGAACCTGTTTGGGCTGGCCCATCTCCGGGCAGCCTGTTTTAAGATTTCGTTTTTATTTCTTGTTTTTCTTTTTCGTCTTCAATTTTCCACTTTAAATAATTTGGGACTTAAAAAAGTTCCGAAAATAAAAAAATGAGAATTTTTAAATAATTCATAAATGTTTGTGGATTCAGAAAATGTTCATGATTTTTAAAAAAATGTTCGCGTGTTCAAAAAAGTTTGAATTTTTTAAATAAATGTTTGGTAAATCAGAAAATATTCATGATTATTTTAAAAAGTTCATGTATTAATTTTTATAATGAAATGAACAAAACTTTGCCAATTCAAAAAATGTTTATGAATTGAAAAATATCCTGAAAATTAAAAAACTGTTCATGACTTATAAAATATTTGATTTATTCATAAAATGTTTGCTGATTCAAAAAATGATCATGCATTTCAAAAAATGTTGGCTAAATCAAAAAAATGTTCCTGAATTTCAAAAATTGTTCCACTGATTTCCAAAAATTGTTCGTCAATTCTAGAAATGTTCACCTATTCAAAAACTATGTTTAGAATGTTCACAATTTTCAAAAATGTTTGCAAATATTATAAAATGTTCATGAATTCAAAAAAAATTCATGATTTTAGAAAATATTTAAAGATATGTAAAAATGTTCACGATTTCATATATGTTCACGAGTTTAACAAAATGTGCATGATTTTAAAAAATTGTTCACAGTTTCACGAAAATAAGAGTGATAGTGTATCTGGATGATGCAACGAAATATGGTCATGGTCATTGGAGATTATGATTTTTTTCTCTTGTTGCAACGCGTGGTCCGTTTTGCTAGTAAAACTAATATGTGCAGTAAATAAAAACAAAGGCAGTATGAAAACATGACAATGCAAAAGTTTATATTACTCGGATTTGCTAATAATCCACGGAAGCTTAAATTGGATGTACATATACCCCCAGCGTTGAGGCTGTGTAAAAGTTCTTAATATTAATTAACAAGTACAGACATTTTTAAGTTTCACAAAGTAGAACAAAAATATGATAAAGTACATGAAATTTGGGCCACGCCATGCGTCGGCCGGCAGATAAATAGAAAACGCCCGCCACCTCGTTGGCTGTTGGCCGATGGACGCGGGCGCCATCCGATCTACCCATCCACGAGGGTCATCTCCCTTTTGCAAGAGTGGTGTTGCAGAACAAACCCCACAACAGGATGTTTGTTGCAAAACGTCGGAACCGCTATTTATCTTTCTAAAACACGGTCTGTATTGCAGAACATTTTTTGCAAACGAGGTTTTGTTGCAGATTTTTTTTACAATAGAGGTATGTTGAAAAAAAATTGTCTTCATTTTTTTTGCAACATAGCTTACGTTTTGGGAGAAACTTCTGCAACATTGATGTTGTTGCAGAAAAAATTGAGGGGAGCCATGAGGAGTCAGGGGCACATGTCACGTGGGACACATGTAGTACGAGCGAACAGGGGTTGTGTTGCAACTTTTTTTTGGTCTTCATCTTTTTGTAACATAGATGATTTTGCGGAAGAACTTTTGCAACATGGGTGGTGTTGCAGAATTTTTTACAACATAAGTCTAGTTACATATTTTCATTTTTTTGCAACAAAGGTCCTGTTACAGTTTTTTTCCTTGCAACAAAGGTCTTGTCGCAGAAATTTTTGTGACAAGTCTCGTTACAGAAGTCATGAAATTTACATGATTTTTTTCACAATGAAGGCCTTATTGCAGGATTATTCTGTAACAGAGATCTTGTTGCAAAAATTTATAGTCTTTTTACAACCGATGCCCATGTGAGCTGAGGCCTTGCAACTGTTCCAAGGTGAGATGAGAGCAATAGGATTGTGAATTTGTAATGTTTCCGGGAAGGAAAGGTGGACAACGAGCGGGGCCACATGGACACGTGATAGATGATTGAGGCGGTTGACGCTTTGGAGCAATCCGCCGGTGGATGCTAATCATTTCCCATGAAATTTGCAGGAGACTTCGTGCTTGCCTCTTTTTTAACACTTGTGCTTGCCTCGTACTAGAATACATATTTAATCCGTGTTCATGTTAGTATCCGAATCGTATTCTAGAAAAAAGTTGTCAGTATCCATATCCGTATCCATATATCCATGTAAGTATGTAACGGTCGATATGAAATACGGAGTAGTATATGGGGTTGAGTACTTGAGTAGAAGTAGGATTCGTGTTAGTACGGCAGGTTCAGCGTGTCCTATTCCTAGTCCAACACAAGATCCCTGCATCGATCGCCTATAAACATACGGCGTGGTACGTCTGTTCTTGAGGAAGCACAACAATAGTACACGAGTTCCTTCGATTTCCATCAGCCAAGACGACAAAGGCGAGGGCGAACAACCGGGAGTTGACGGCGGCCATGGAGGACTGGGTTTTCTCGGGGAGAGCGGCAGCGACGCCGAGACCGTGTCGACAAGGGCAGCGAGACGGACTTTGCCATGGTGCAGCTCCGCCGAAGCCGGGCCGCGGACAGCCGTGCGACGATGGCTGAAGGCGGCAAGAACCAAGACGAGGAGGAGAGCGACGACGATGACGATTACTTCGACCTCAACCTCCCGGCCCTCGCAGGCAGCAAGGCCGTCTTCGGCGCCAACGGAGATTGCTTCGATCTCGATCTGGCGGCTAGCATCCTAAGCATGGGCAGTGTTGGGTACCACAGCGGGATCCATGGTGCCGACAGTGAGGACGACATTGACACGCTGAGCCTTGGCGCGGCGGACGGCGACTGCGCCAACATCGACACCGACCAGAGCTCCGACGCGGCAGAGTTGATCAAGTACGACGACATTGACACTGGCAGCTCTAACTCGTGGGAGAGCGAGTACGACGAGGACGATGAGCACTCTGACACGACGGGGACCGAGGAACCGTGCAGACCCTATATTGATCCCTTATGGCAGGCTGCCTTGGACGATTTTATAAAAGATTCAGCACAGCAGCGTCTCTTGGCAGCTATGGCACCGCCACCATGGCGCCAGGTGAGGCCCCCTGGTGCGCCCCACCTCTTCTTCCCCCAACCGAGCCGCTCGACTTACTCCTCCGACACGGATGAGAGCGACCGCGATAGTGCTATCTCAGAGTTGGTCAAGTACGACGATGAGGACGATAAGCGCTCTGATACGGCGGGGGGCGACGAACCGCGCAAACCCTACATTGATCCCTTATGGCAGGCCGCCTTGGACGATTTTATTAAAGATTCAGCACAGCAGCTCCGCTTGGCAGCCATGGCACCGCCACCATGGCGCCAGGTGCGGCCCCCTGGTGCGCCTCACCTCTTCTTCCCCCAGCCGAGCGGCTCGACTTACTCCGACGCGGAGGAGGGGAGTGGCCGTGATAGTGCTATCAGCGTTCGTCAACATAGCGATGACAAGAGCAAATGCGCTAACCCTGTTCGACGCAATGGAATTATTGTTGGAGCTTCCGTTCTACGATTTGAGCAGATCCGATTGGAAGGCCGCCCTTGACAAGGCCAGGGGCGAAATTGCTGTGCGGAAGCGCCGCCACAGCCCCCTGCCGCGCCCCATCTCTTCTTCATCCAGTAGAGCCAGTCGACCTAGCTCATACACAATGCCACACAACTTCTAGATTTTGATTAAAATTGAAATGTATACGCCATTGTCAATGTCGTATGCTACCATCCTATCCAGCTTTTTTTGCATCTGCTAGGGCTTTAGACTACCCACAGTGTTACTAACATAGGTAGTAACATCACACATATTTATATAAAATAGATGATGTGGCAAGCAATAAAAAAAGAAATGGAGGAAAGTAGTAACATTGCTAGTTACTAGTAGTATGAGTAACATCACACATATCAAAGCAAAATGAGTCTATAGCCTAATAAATAAAGTGTTGCATGTTACCACACATATGTTATTCTCCACTATAAAGATAGTAACATAGACTAGTAACATGATATCATGTTACTAGTCTATTGTGGCCAGTCTTATTACAGTCTTCTATGAATTGCTGGCATTGTATTGGTGATTGACTAGTGTTTATCTTCTGAAACATATACGTATTTTACAATAGGGACATATTGCAACACCATTGCGCGCTTGTTGCAATAGGCTATTTTCATAGTAGTCTTAAATGCAACACATAATCACGTCCCGCTTGTCCATCCAAGAACATTTGAGTTATCCATAAGCAAGCGCACCATCGTATTTATCCTTTCATAGAGATGTCTGCAATCGCCGAGCCACACGAAATAGCACATATCGCTTGATGCGTAACCTTGTCTTATGTGGAATTGTGGATACATGCAAAAGGATCACGCAATGGATCTGGTCAAGTGCTCTTTGATATAACAAGCATGCACGTGTCCCTCTAGTGGTGCACGAACCTGCTCAAAACAGATGTATGCCACGGATGCATCTTCCGTTCTGTCTCTTTTCTGTTCAAATCTACCTTGCAGTAAGGTATGCCATGCACGTACTTGAGCCACGCTCGTATAATAACACGGCTAAAGTAGTGATGTTCCATGTACCTAGCTACTAAGAGCATCTCCAGCACCCCCCCC